>NW_012116877.1:108298-109044 GCF_000951035.1 Colobus angolensis palliatus | reverse complement strand
GCCCGTCTCGGCCTCCCAAAGTGCTAGGATTACAGGCTTGAGCCACCGCGCCTGGCCGGAAGTTACTCTTAATGCCTTATCCTGGTAAGAGGGACTGGAGATATTCTGATTGCCAGAACCTCAGGGTTACAAAACAACTATGAGCTTTGACTCTTCTGGAGGGAGGTCCAGAAGGAAATGGATGTTCTTATGATCACATGGCAGTAAAACCACATGGAATACAAGTCTTCTGGCTCCAGGTTGAAAATGCCTTCCCTTCCCTCCCTGAGACAACCTGCTAAAGGAAAAGAGGCAAACAAACCTGAGTTGTGCCTGGCTTCCACATTTATTCATTTTGAAGCTGAGTTATTTTAGCCTCATTGAACTTCAGATTTCTGATCGGAAGAATGAGCATAATCCCTTTTTAGGGATTTGAGATGGAGATAATATATATAATGAACTAGTAATGCTCAGTAAATGTTATATTTCCTTCCCTTATAAAACTTCTTTGGCATACTTTTTTAAAAGATTTTTTTCATTGAGGTATAATTTATATATAGTGACATACAGATCTTGAACATATATTTGATCAATTTTGAAAATACCTCTACCTACCCATGAAACCCATACTTGTATCAAGATAAAGAACATGTCCATCACCCCAAAAAGTTCCCTCATAATCTTCTTCCCCCAAGATGGAGTCTTGCTCTGTCACTCAGGCTGGAGTGCAGTGGCACAATCTCGGTTCACTGCAACCTCTGCCTCCT
>NW_012116877.1:94349-107038 GCF_000951035.1 Colobus angolensis palliatus | reverse complement strand
ACCCGGCCAGATCACTAACTTTCAAGAAGGATAGGATGCCTGGGTAAAATGGGCAGTTTTCCTAGTTGAGGCCAGCAGATTCCTCAGCTTCATGTTTTCGTCCCTTTCCTCTGGCTGAGGATGACTTGTTCCTCCACTATGGAAGCCTGGAAATGGCCAGCTGTGGATTCTGAAAAGGTATGTTTTAGACACATTCAAACAAATCTAGGTATTTTGGTCACTCAGACACTAGCAATGCTGAGGCCCCTGGGTCCCCTCTGTTTCTAGTTTACTTAAGGAAAGCTTTCTGAGCCTGTATTGGGTGTGCCTAGAACTAATCCTGATGGAGAGACACGGCATACAGAGGTAGCCAATGTGTCTTGTGCTTGTTTAATCTGTACTTTGATCTCTTTGTGAATTTTTGTTTTCATGTGTCTGATATTCCCGCAATCTGAAATGATTCATTTGACTATAATAATCCCCCTGGAATAACTTTCATTCTCAGACATTTCAGCTCATTTTAGAAAATCAGCTCACCATTGAGTGTCTAGGATCTGAAGAATGAAAACCCTTCAAAAGATAGCTGCTGACAGGGAAGAATCCCTGCTACCTCCTCTGCTTGCTTTAAGTCCTTGCTGAGCGAGAAGGCAGCCCCAGCATTTTCTACAGGAAAATATAAGGATTCAATCTGGACTTGCTTCAGTTCTCTTTGGGTTTCTGAAGTCAGCAGCTCAAGGACTTAGTCTGGCAACTCTATGGAGAGAGGGTGGGAGGAGTATCTTCTTAGTCATGTAGTAAAACGCATTGCAGTGCACCTTTGTACTGAGCACAAGGCCAAGTCCCCAGCCAAGGACCTTGAAAGGAAGAGCTAAACCATGAGTCTGCCCTAGGCCTAGCCAAGAGAGGCATCAAGTCAAGAGGTCTCTCCACTCATCCCTGGCACCAAGTCTCTAAGCAGAGGCAACCCAAAGATGCCAGAGTTAGATCCTATAGGGACAGGTATGAACCACCTTAAGCTCCTAGACTGTGGGCTGCAAAGCTGAGACTAAAGAAAAACATACCAATCTATATCACTGTGGGCAACTTGCACTAATTAATTGCAAAAAGTTAATTTCTTTTTTGCAAAGTGCTGACAAAAGCAAAGTAATATTTACACAGTCAATGTGGTTACTCACTACTGTGTGTTAAGCACTGCACTGGGCACCAGATGCTTGTGAGAGTAGAGTAGAAAACAGCCTAGGCTTTAGAGCAAGACACGCTTGGGAGTCTCATCCCCAGTCTGCACTTTATTTCCTCATCTAAAGGAGAGCGCCATGTTCAGAGGATTAGAAATTAGATTAGATAATGTAACTCAGGACAGTCACTAGCACACTTAGTAGTGATGATGGTAATAGCTAATGTTCTCTGAACACTTACTGTGTGCCAGATGCTGTTCCTAGGCTAAACCAATATTTAACTCAATCTTTCAACAATCCTATGAGGAAGGCCTATATTAGTTTTGAGGCTTGTGAAAAAGGTACTATATTTGCATTTTTACACAGGTAAAAACAGATCCTGAGATGTTAAGTAACTTGTCCAAAGTTACAAAGCTAGTAAGTGGCATAACTAGGATGTGAAGGCAGCACATCATTGGGATTGAGAGCACGCTCTGGAACCAGACTGTCTGAGTTAAATGCCCAATAAATTTTAACACTTTTTATTATTAGCTACATATGTTTCATTCCCTCATTTATTTGGCCTATGACATAAGAATTGTCCCCATTTACCTGAGGGAACAGGCTTGGATGGCAAGAGTCCTCTTTGCCTGATCAAATACATTCTGTGATCCACCCCGTGCTAACTCCCTATTAGAGCCAGTGTCCTCCAAAACACGCTTGCTCCACTTAGCTGGTTTGGAAGCCATCCTTCCTGCTAAAGAGGCCTTTTATGCTTCTCCCTGTTGCTATCACCCCCTCCTCCATAGCCTACTATTTTTACTCACACAAAATACACACATTCCTGTTGTAAAAGATTTGAATACACAAACAGAGTCCTTACTGATGGAAATTGACATTAGGACCATTTACTAGTATAAACAATGCTGCAATGAACCTAATAGTATATATGTCTTATAAAAATACATTTCTGGCCAGGCACAAGGGCTCATACCTGTAATCCCAACACTTTGAGAGGCTGAGGTGGGAGGATCACTTGAGCCCAGGAGTTTGAGACTAGCCTGGGCAACATATTGAGACCTCATCTCTACCAAAAACAAAAATGAAATTTCTCTGATTATCCATGATATAGAGCATATTTACAGTTTCCTATGTTTTGTGGCTTGTTCACTTCTTTTTTTGAGATGGAGTCTCGCTCTGTCACCCAGGCTGGAGTGCGGTGGCAGGATCTCAGCTCACTGCAACCTCTGCTGCCTCCCGGGTTCAAGCAATTCTCCTGCCTCAGCCTCCCAAGTAGCTGGGATTACAGGCACATGCCTGGCTAATTTTTTTGTTTTTAGTAGAGACAGGATTTCACCATGTTGGCCAGGCTGGTCTCAAACTCCTCATCTCAAGTGATCCACCCAGTTCTGCCTCCCAAAGTGTTGAGATTACAGGCATGAGCCACTGCGCCTGCCTTATTTGTTCACTCTTCTATCCAACTATGTGCTTCTTAGTGGCTTCCAGGTACTTTTTATTCTGGATGGTAATCTTTTCTGTTATAATTTACAAACAGGTAATGTCTACTTCATCTTTATTATTTATTTATTTATTGAAACAGTCTCACTCCATCACCCAGGCTGGAATGCAGTGGTGCAATCTTGGCTCACTGCCATCTCCACCTCCCAGGTTCAAGTGATTCTCCTGCCTCAGACTCCCAAGTAGCTGGGATTATACTCAGCATGCACCACCATGCCTGGCTAATTTTTTTGTATTTTTAGCAGAGATGGGGTTTTGCCATGTTGGCCAGGCTGGTCTTGAACTCCTGACCTCAAGTGAGCCACCATGCCTGCCCTATTTCATCTTTAAAAGTTCAACTCAACTCATCCCTTCTCTTCTTTGAGATTCTTGCTGAAAACTCCAGTGCACACTGCTTGTTTTCTCTGATGAATCAGCACTGAGCACACACACATAGCAATTTGTCTTTATAATTTGCCTGGTTATCCCCTTCAGCCAGAAATAGGATTGTTCTTTAAACTCCTATCTTCTCCCCTCTTTTCTCTTTACTTCTTCCCCAGATACTGGCATGAAGGCTCAAAGCAAATTTTAAGGCCTACTATACTTCAGATTTGGGCTTCTAATAGATAGATCCTGAAGAAATACTTGTTACTGTCTGGGTGTAGTGGCTCATGCCTGTAATCCCAGCACTTTGGGAGGCTGAGGAGGGTGGATCACTTGAGGTCAGGAGTTCGAGACCAGCCTGGCCAACATGGTGAAACCTCGTTCCCGACTAAAAATACAAAAATTAGCCGGGTGTGGTACTGCTTGCCTGTAGTCCCAGCTACTTGGGAGGCTGACACAGGAGGATCACTTGAATTTGGGAGGCAGAGGTTGCAGTCAGCCGAGATCGTGCTATTGCATTCCATCCAGCCTGGGTGACAGAGCAAGACTCCATCTCAAAAAAAAAAAAAAAAAATAGAATGGAAGAGTAGTTTTGTTGAAGAAAAATGAGAGTTGATATGCAACTGTTTTGAATGGGAAAACACAACCTACTAAAAGGGGGAGTTATTCAGCTCCAGCAAATTGTTAAGAGGGAATAAAAATCAATGTTAACAGCTTTTCCACTTTTCAAAAGCTGAAAATCTGTATTTTAGTGTTAAATATACTTTAAAAATGTTAGCCCAACTTTGTGTGTTTGTTGGGTTGGGAGCAGGTTAAAACCAGACTCGGTATCTGCTAATTCAACAGAATCTAGCATTTAATAGGTACTCAATATTTGAATAATTAGCTGGGTGTGGTGATGCACACACCTGTGGTTCCAGCTGCTTGAGAGGCTGAGGTGGGAGGATGGCCTGAGTCCACTGAGGATGCAGTGAGCCCCGATTGCACCACTGCACTCCAGCGTGGGCGACAGAGACCCCATCTCAAAAAAACAAAACAAAAACATATTTGAATAAAAAGTTTCCCCATTTGCTTTCTTCCTTCCACTAAACTGACTGAAACATCCAGAACAAGTGATGAAAGAGAAAGGCACTAATCAGGTAACCAATTTACCATTAGATTGTGAATTTAATTTAAAATAAAATGTCCCTAAAATCATCTCAGTACTTGGCACACTGACCCAAGATGTGGGGTGGGGGAGCATCCCTTACCACATTCTTTGTTTTCCTGTCAAATACTGGTGGAACAAGACAGCTGAGGATGTGTGAGATCTGACCATGAACATATGACAGCTGTTTGTGCCAGTCACGTCCAAACCCATGGCTCTCAACTCCAGATCCAAAAACTATCCCCAGGTTTTATACCTCCCACACCCAGCATTTAGGATTTCTTCCTCTATAATCTTGCTGGGTGCTGATCTTGGCAGGGCCATCTACTGGGGATAGGTGGTTTGAGGTCTCAGTGGTGGGCACTGGCTTGTTCTTTCCTCCTCTGCAGCTCCTCTCGCCGCCTCGACTGCTGTTCACTCATGCAATCCTTGAACGCCTGCACCTGTGGCTGGCATTGCCGCCAGTCCCGGTGCTGGGCCATGCACTCCTGCACTGCAAAGTGGGAGGCAGCACAGCCAGAGCGGGAGATCAGCTGGTCCAGTGGGTCCTCCTCCTCATCCTCCTTCTTCACCCGTTGGGTCCAGGTATGGCCTTGAGGGGCTGAGGTTGACATCCTGGGGACGGGGAGTCTATAGAACATTAACAGAGACAAGGTTAGAGTGGGGATATAATATGTAAGGTTCCTAGATTATAAATAGCACTGACCAGACTGCACTGTTTAGCCTGTTTATGTCTCCCGTGGGAGACTAAGCTTGCAGACAGATGCTTGTTTTTTTTTTTTTAGGGTGTCTTGCTTTGTTGCCCAGGCTCACTGTAGCCTCCATCTTTAGGGATCAAGCAATCCTTCCGCCTCAGTCCCTCCCCGGCCAGAGTAGCTGGGACTACAGGTGTGCACCACCACACTCAGCTAATTGTTTTGATTTTTTGATAGAGACAAGGTTTTTCCATGTTGCTCAGCATGGTTTCAAACCCCTGGGCTCAGGCGATCCTCCTGCCTTGGCCTCCTGAAGTGCTGAGATTACAGGTGTGAGCCAACTGTGCCCAGCTGATGTTTGTCTTGATTTACCTTTGTGCCTCCAGCACTAGGCCTGGCCGAGAGCAGGCCTGCAAAGTGGTTTGAACTGAATAAGATAAACCATGTGAGAATGCTTGACATAACATTCAATAAGTTCAATGGATTTTGCTATTGGAATATTAATTAGGTGAAATGTCATCTTTTTAGATAAGCTATCTCTGATCTACCTAAAAAGAACTAAACTTTCAGCTAGGTACGATGGCTCACACCTGTAATCCTAGCATTTTGAGAGGCTGAGGCAGGAAGATCCCTTGAGCCCAGGAGTTTGAGACCAGTCTGGGTTATGGCAAGACCTCATCTCTACAAAAAAATTTTAAAATGACTGGGTACAGTGGCTCACGCCTGTAATCCCAGCACTTTGGGAGACAGAGGTGGTTGGATTACCTGAGGTCGGGAGATCAAGACCAGCCTGACCCACATGGAGAAAGGCCGTCTCTACTAAAAATACAAAATTAGCCAGGCATGGTAGCTACTTAGGAGGCTCAGGCAGGAGAATCGTTTGAACCCGGGAGGCGGAGGTTGTGGTGAGCCGAGATCACACCACTGCACTCCAGCCTGGGCAACAAGAGCGAAACTCTGAGGCCTCAAAAAACAAAATAAGAAAGAAAAAAAATTTAAAAATTAGCCGGGCATGGTGGCACACACTTGTAGTCCCAGGTTCTCAAGAGGCTGAAGAGGGAGAATCCCTTGAGCCCAGGAGTTCAAAGGCTGCAGTGAGCTATGATGCTGCCACTATACTCCAGCTTAGGTGACATAGTGAGACCCTGTTTCATAAATAACCTTTCTTCTTTTATCCTACTAGCCTTATTCTATGCTGAAGAACAAAGTTTAAAAAGTGAAAGAGGCTGGATGTGGTGGGTCACACCTGTAATCCCAACACTTTGGGAGGCCGAGGCGAGTGGAGCACGAGGTCAGAAGTTCAAGACCAGCCTGGCCAAGATGGTGAAACCCCATCTCTACTAAAAATATAAAAATTAGGCGGGCACGATGGCAGGTGCCTGTAATCCCAGCTACTTGGGAGGCTGAAGCAGGAGAATCGCTTTAATCCAGGGAACAGAAGTTGCAGTGAGCCAAAGATTGCACCACTGCACTCCAGCCTGGGCGACAGAGTGAGACTCCGTCTCCAAAACAAACAAACAAAAAAACAAAGTGAAAGGGTGCCCAAATATCGGTAGGTTTTGACACATGGGAAGGACAGAAAGAGTTCAGTGTGGCTGTAGCATACAGCATGCAGAAACCTGGCCTCTGCATCCATAAGGTGAGATGGCTTTGTAAACTATACAAAAATGTGAGATGTATTTATTTGCCCAAACTGTCATGCCCATCTGCATCAGAACACTCAGCAGAAAGCAGCATACAGAAGGAACTTAGGGTCTGAAGAGAAATGACCTCAGCCTTTGCAAAAATTTCACCATGATGGGCTGTAAAGAAACTAGAAGGACTCCTTATTGCCTTTACTGTGTCTCTCATTCACTCAACCAATGATTAAGTACCTATCATGTACCAGGCACTATGCTAGTGTTGAGGATTCAAGAGTGTCTAAATCAGTTAAGTTCCTGGCTTCATGGAGTTTACAACCTAGACAAGGAGACAGGGCAGTTTACTATGCAGTGTACAGATAGCGAAGACTGGGAACACAGTGGAGGGATACCTAATCCAGACAAGGGCAGGAATAGGCAGGGAAGGCTTCCTAGAGGAAGTGATTTCCAAGCTGAAACTTGACATATGGAACAAAAGTTAGCCAGAGATGGGAAAACTATTTTTGGTCAATGGAAGAGCAGGTGGTTGAGATAGAATCTGATACATGAGAGCAAAAAAAAAAAAGTTCAGTGATGGGAAAATAGAGTATCAGAACAAGACAATTTTAAACTGGTGGGCTTTGTAGGACATAATAGGGAATTTAAGACTTTTTATTCTGAGGGCAATGGGGAAGTCACAAGAGGGAGTTAGGCACTTTACACAACTCATTTGCCTTGGAGGCAGTATAACTTAAGCAGGAGGGGGAAAATGGGCTTTGAAACAGACTCGGACCTAGCTTTGTCACTGCCTCATCATTTGATAACCTCTCTGGAAACACAGAGATGAAGCTGGGTGCCATGGCTCACGCCTGTAATCCCAGCACTTGGGGAGACTGAGGCGGGAGGATGGTTTGCGCCCAGCCTGGGCAACACTGATCATGCCACTGCATTCCACCCTGGGTGACAGCGGGAGACCCTGTCTCAGAAAAAAAAAAAAAAAAGGTTTGTAAGGAGGCTAGTACGTCTAAAGAGTTCAATAAATGATAGTTTTCTCTTCCTAAACAGGCCAGCAGCAAATAATTTAGAAAAAGAATAGTGGAATGGAAAGTGCTTTGGATCCTAAACCAAGAGATCCGTATTCGAATCCCAGCACTACGCCTGACTATGTAAACTTTTTCGTTTTAGTTTCCCCATTAATAATATTTAATTCGCACAACAGAATGAAGATTAACGAATGAAAAGTGCTTGGGCTACAATAGGACTCAGTAAATGCTACCGTACTCTCCTCTCACCACCTTCTGGCTTCAGTCTCCGGAGTAAAATGAGGTCGACCCCTGCTCAGAGATCAGGGTAGGCTAGATGGTTGGCAGCTGGATCGTGGAGGCGGGCCTAAACTAGGAAGTCATGGAAAGGATCTTAAAGCAGAAAAATGCTGGCAGCCACGAGGCCTGAAGCGCCTCAGGGGTATCGCGGACTTTGAACTTTGAGGACGCATGCGCGCGCGCGCGGCCGCTAATCGCTGCACCTTTGGGCCCGCAACGCCTTCTGAAGAACGCGGTACGCGATGCTCACCGAATAGGTGGGAGAAGAGGGCCCGAACGCACGCTCCTACGCGGCGGCTTGAGCTTCGCAGGCGGTTGGGGATCCTCTGTCCATCCTTCCAGGAACAAGCCCCTCGTGGGGAGCGCGCACACGGAAGGGGCGGGGAATGTGAAAAAGGCACGTTTTCATTGGTGGCCTCTTAGTGTTGAGCCCACCCTCTGCCCTCGTCGCACCCTTCTCGGGGACCCACTTCCGGGAAGGGGCGGAAGAGGTGGGCTGGTGGAGGCGGGGTCGAGATGGCGGCGCCTTTGAGGATTCAGAGCGACTGGGCGCAAGCCCTAAGGTGAATCCAGGCCCGGTACAGAGTCAGAGGAGGAGGGTAGTGGATATTGCTTTTGCATCAAGGAGAGCCATGCCTGGTCCAGGATATCAATAGAGGTTACTTCATCAATTGTTGAGGGATATGGAGGGAACAGGGTCCGGAAAAAGAAGTATCAAACCCGTATGGTCATTCTCTGAAAAGCTATCACCAGGCCAAGGGAGCACATGAGTTGTGTGATCCCCGAGTCAGAATTAGTATCAGTGAGTTGGAGAAAGACAGGGATACTGGAAGGCAGGAAGGCTCTTGGCCAAGCAGTCATTTAGCAAATACTGATTAGTCGTCAGTTATTTCCAGAAGTCCCTGAACTCACCACCACTTTGTGTATGTGATGGAACCTTTGTATTCTCCTAGGCCCCTAATGCTATATTGGGCATACTGGCCGATACTATTAAGGAAACTTAACACTATGTCCAGGCCCCGTACTGGATGCTTGGTGGAGCTCATATGTATACTCTAAATATAAGTGATGGTTCCTGCTCTTAAGAAGCTGATATCCAGGGCAGGTGTGGTGGCTCATGCCTGTAATCCCAGCACTTTGGAAAACTGAGATTGGTGGATCATTTGAGGTCAGAAGTTCAAGACCAGCCTGACCAACATGGTGAAACCCTGTCTCTACTAAAAATACAGAAATTAGCCGGGTGTGGTAGTGGGCGCCTATAATCCCAGCTACTCGGGAGGCTGAGGCAGGAGAATCGGTTGAACCCAGGAGGTAGAGGTTGCAGTGAGCTGAGATTGCACCACTGCACTCCAGCCTGGGTGACAGAGCGATACTCATCTCAAAAAAAAAGAAAAGCTGAAATCTTAAGTAGGAATACACAGCAAACTATTCATTCATATAACGTTTATTGATCTTATACTGTGCCGGTTGTTTCTCTAGGAATCAGGATGGATATAGCAGTGCCATATTTGTCAACTGCTACTGCTAATAAGGGTTTTTCAAATTGAAACAATGGTGAAGATGAATGAAACAGCCTTCTGCATTTAAGAAATTTTCACCTTACTAAGTTTATACCTTACTTAAATTAGGTAGGCTAAAATACAGACTAGTTGCTAGTACACAGAATGTGATAAGTAGTAAAGAACAATAACATGAAGTGCCACTAGGTACCTATGAGAAAGTACAGCACCAGAATCAGAAGGCTTAACTTGCCCAAGATCATGCATCTCGTCAAATGATAGAGGGTTGCTGTCAACCTAGATCTTTCTGTCTTAAAAGCATAGACCCTTTTCATTATACCCTAAAAGTGCTAGGGTGAAGAGATCAGGATTTGGATGATTGGGCAGGTGCTGAAATAATAAAAGGAATCTTGTTTGGTTATTGTGAGAGTTAATGATTGTATATGGAAAGTGCTTAGCACAGGGCTTGGTTTACAATCCTGATAAATATCTAATTAGATAACCTTGATTTTTCAAAGTGAGCTCACTGTTGATGGATGAGCATTAATTTAACCAACAGATGTCTATTCATTAAATAGTTAATCCACAAATATTTCTTGAACAAATAAAGTTTGTCTGTCTTAGAATGATCTGTACCTGATGAGAGGTTGAACTAGCTCATGTCTAAGTACTGTGACCAAACTGGAGGTTACATGACCTTCTTTCTTCCCTTGTAACTATGGGATCCTGTTCAACTTTGGGTGAGCCTAATTAAGCTTTTGTCTTTCTTCATAGGAAGGATGAAGGGCAGGCCTGGCTGAGCTGTCATCCCCCAGGTAATACCCTATATGCTGTCACTTTAAAGAAGAAGGATTATTACCCTTAAAAGAAAGCTTCCTATTTTCTCCTGGCCCAGCCTCCTTACATAATACTCATAGTCTGCAAATATGCTTGACCAGTCAGTACTGTATGGCTAATACCCCAACTCCTCCATTCCAAGGGAAGGCCTTCAGATTGATTTTCCATTTGAAAGCCACAGACTTATTCATGGAGACATTGTTGATGCATCTTAATTAATCACTTACCCTGTGCTGTTGTATTCTAAGCACTTCTGCAGCTTTAACTGGGACCTTCTTGATGATAATTTCTAGATCTATAGCTCCAGCCCTGACTTCTCCATGTTCAAACAGAGATCGATCAGTTGTTTGCTGGAGATTTCTGCTTAAATGTCTAACTGTCACCTTCAGTTACTTGACTTACTGAAGTCCAAAACCAAGCTGAGTACATTTGTTGTCAAGTGAGTTCTCTTTCTTGATTTTCTCATTTCTTAAGTTACCATCATTTTTCTAGGCACCAGAGTGAAAAACCTAGTTACTTGACCCTGCCATATCCAGGAAGCTCCCAAGTCTTATCAGTTTTTCTTTTGAACAACACTCTTATTTCATTCACAGGATTCTTTTCAAATTGGTAACCAATGTGGTACCATTCTAAAACAAATCAACCTTCCTTCTAAATTCTGTGAGACAGTTTTGTTTTGCTGATTATTTTTCATTTCAAATGCTGCTGATATATTGTATTTCTATGAGAAATAAAGTTTTGGCCAGGCACAGTGGCTCACACTTATAATCCTAGCACTTTGGGAAGCTGAGGCAGGAGGATCACTTGAGCCCAGGAGTTCGAGACCAGCCTGGGAAACAAAGTGAGACCCCCCATCTCTATAAAAAATAATAATAAAAAAAATAGGCATAGTGGCATGCTTGTATAGTCCCAGCTACTTGGTAGGCTGAGATAGGAGGATCTCTTGAGCCCAGGAGGTTGAGGCTGCAGTGAGTTACGATTGAACCGTTGCACTCTTGCTGGAGTGACAGTGAGACCCCATCATTAAAAAAAAAAAAAAGATTATTGTTTATATCAGTGTTTTTATAGTGTTGTGACTTGGCAGTCATTTTATAGTGTTGTGATTTTATAGTGTTGTGACTTGGCAGTCATCTTAAAGTATAAGGCCAGATATGGTGGCTCACACCTGTCATCCACCATTCTGGGAGGCCAAGGTGGAGGATTGCTTGAGACCAGCGTGGGGAACATAGGGAGACCTCGTGTCTATAGCAAATAAAACTAGCTGGGCGTGGTGTTGGGTGTCTGTAGTCCCAGCTACTCAAGAGGCAGAGGTGGGAGGATTGCTCAAGTCCAGCAAGTCAAGGCTGCAGTGAGCTATGATCATGCTACTGGATCTCCTACCCTGGATCAGGGTAGCTGTGATCATGCTACGTGATCTCCTACCCTGGACCAGAAAGTAAGACCCTGTCTCTAAAACAAGAAACACACACACAAATATACAAATATATATATATATACACACACATACACATATATACATATACATGTAACAAAAATTCAAGGAAAATACTATATTTTATTTTACCAATTTTATTGTGCTTAATTATGTTCAAAAATCCTATTCTAACTGCTTGAGCTAGGATTGTGCCACTGTACTCCAGCCTGAGAGACAGAGCAAAACCCTGTCTCAATTAAAAAATAAAAATAAAAAAAATAAAAAAGCTGGGCACAGTGGCTCTACTAAAAAAAAAATACAAAAAATTAGCCAGGCATTGTGGCGGGTGCCTGTAGTCCCAGCTACTCGTGAGCCTGAGGCAGGAGAATGGCATGAACCCGGGAGGCAGAGCTTGCAGTGAGCCGAGATCATGCCACCACATTCTAGCCTGGTCAACTGAGCAAGACTCCGTCTCAAAAAAAAAAGAAAAAAAAAAAGCTGGGTACAGTGGCTCACGCCTGTTACCCCAGCACTTTAGGAGGCCATGGTGGGTGGATCACCTGAGGTCAGGAGTTTGAGACCAGCCTGGCTAACATAAAACCCCGTTTCTACTAAAAATACAAAAAATTAGCCAGGCATGGTGGTGCTGCCTGTAATCCCAGCTACTCAGGAGGCTGAGGCAGGAGAATCGCTTAAAACCATGAGGTGGAGGTTGCAGTGAGTGGAGATCGCGCCATTGCATTCCAGCCTGGGTAACAAGAGCGAAACTCTGTCTCAAAAATAAATAAATAAATAAATAAATAAAAGTTATAAAAAAATACACAAAAGACCTACATTTTATTTTAACTAAAATATATAAACATACATTAAAATTCACCATCTCTTCATTAGTCCACTGATTATTACGAGGACCTTGGCTTTCTTGTAATAAACCATAACCAAAAGGCACAGTTTCTTTAAAGCAAGGCAAATCTTTACTTACGCTGAAAAAGCAATCTAAGAGCAAAATGTCAACTGGGGTTTATATTTTTTTAGATCTTTTCCCTAACATTTTGCATTTATCTTGCCCATACATACTATTAAAGCAGTTTTTTTTTTTTTTTTTTTTTTGAGACGGAATCTCGCTCTGTCGCCTGGGCTGG
>NW_012116877.1:91400-92875 GCF_000951035.1 Colobus angolensis palliatus | reverse complement strand
TTTATTTATTTTTGAGTTTATTTATTTTGAGTTTATTTATATATTTATTTATTTATTTTTGAGCTGGGTGACAAGTTTCACTCTTGTCACCCAGGCTGGAGTGCAGTGGTGTGGTCTCGGCTCACTGCAACCTCTGCCTCCTGGGTTCAAGCAATTCTTCTGCCTCGGCCTCCCAAGTAGCTGAGATTGCAGGCATGTGCCACCACGCCTGGCTAATTTTTTGTTTTTGTTTTTGTTTTGAGATGTAGTCTCGCTCTGTCGCCTAGGCTGGAGTGCAGTGGCACGATCTTGGCTCACTGCAAGCTCCGCCTTCCGGGTTCATGCCATTCTTCTGCCTCAGCCTCCTGAGTAGCTGGGACTACAGGCACCCACCACTACGCCCAGCTAATTTTTTGTGTTTTTGGTAGAGACAGGGTTTCACTGTGTTAGGCAGGATGGTCTCGAACTCCTGACCTTGTGATCCGCCCACCTCGGCCTCCCAAAGTGCTGGGATTACAGACGTGAGCCACCGTGCCTGGCCTGTTCTTATTTTTTTGAGACAGGGTCTTGCCCTGTTGCTCAGGCTGGAGTACAGTTACGTGGTTATGGCTCACTGCAGCCTTGATCTCCTGGATTCAAGAGATCCTCCCATCTAAGCCTCCTGAGTAGCTGGGACCACAGTCATGCACCACCATACCCGGCTAATTTTTTAAATTTTTTGTGGAGACAAGGTCTCACTATGTTGCCCAGGCTGATCTTGAACTCCTGTGTTTATTTTTTAATGCATGGGGTCTCACTGTGTTTCCCAGGTGCTGAATTTGAACTCCTGTGCTCAAGTGATCCTCTCTCAGCCTCCCAAGTAGCTGGGACTCTAGGTGTGATCCACCATCTTATTTCTTGTTTTTGTTTTTAAATAACAGCTTTATTGAGATAAAAATGTGTGCTATATATGTGCTAGTTGCTTTACATATATTATTTCTAGTATCACTCCCCCCCCACCGAGAAAAGTCTATACCCGTTAACAGTCACTTTCCATGCCCCAATCCTAGCAACCACTAGTTTACTTTCTATCTCTATGGTTTTGCCTACTTTGGACATTTCATATAAATGGAATCATAAAATACATGGCCTTTTATGTGACTTCTTTCACTTAGTATAATGTTTCTTTCTTTCTTTTTTTTTTTTTTTTGAGAGTCTCACTCTGTTGTCTAGGCTGAAGTATAGTGACGCAATCTCAGCTCCTCATTGCAACCTTCACCTCCTAGATTCAAGTGATTTTTGTGCCTCAGCTTCCTGAGTAGCTGGGATTACAGACACCTGCCACCACACCCGGGTAATTTTTGTATTTTTAGTAGAGACGAACGAGGTTTCGGCATGTTGGCCAGGCTGGTCTTGAACTCTTGGCCTCAAGTGATCTACCCACCTCGGCCTCCCAAAGTGCTGGGATTACAGGCAACTTAGTACAATGTTTCTATTTGTTGTTTTTTTTTTTTTTT
>NW_012116877.1:90997-91350 GCF_000951035.1 Colobus angolensis palliatus | reverse complement strand
ATTGATCCCAGTTCTGCTATTATATAGAGAAAACCAAGGCTGAGGTCATTTTAGTGACTTCACAAATGTAGAGAAGTCAGCTGGGCAGGGTAACTCACCCTGTAATCCTACCACTTTGGGAGGCTGAGGCAGAAGGATTGCTTGAGCCCAGTAGTTCAAGACCAGTCTGGGCAACAGTCTCTACTAAAAATAATAATAAAAAAAAAATAGTTGGGCATGGTGGCATGCAGGCTACTCAGGAAGCTGAGGTGGGAGAATCACTTGATTCCAGGAGACAGAGGCTGCAGTGAACCATGATCATGCCACTGCACTCCAGCCTGGGTGACAGAATGAGACCCTGTCTCAAATATTTA
>NW_012116877.1:90084-90399 GCF_000951035.1 Colobus angolensis palliatus | reverse complement strand
GGTGAAGTTCCTTTAGTTCTGTTTTTGTGGCATCTTTCTAAAATAGTGCTTCATGATACTTCCTGTGAAAAGCATCTTTACTAGGTCTTCTGTAGGCCAAACTTCTACCCTAGACTTGAGTTTCTCTGGGATTTATCCCTTTATCATTTCCATGACTGCTATTACCAAACTGGTGTATTAATTAATGAGTCCTTCCCTCTTGTTTTTTCTGACTTTCTTTTATTTTTTTTTTTTGAGATGAGACGATGTCTCACTCTGTCACCCATACTGGAGTGCAATGGCGTGGTCTCAGCTCACTGCAACCTCCACCTCCCA
>NW_012116877.1:76463-83964 GCF_000951035.1 Colobus angolensis palliatus | reverse complement strand
GGATGGTCTCGATCTCCTGACCTCGTGATCCGCCCGTCTCGGCCTCCCAAAGTGCTGGGATTACAGGCTTGAGCCACCGCGCCCGGCCTTGGAGTTTTCTTTCCCTTATGTTCTTCCTAGCCAGCTCCTATCTTTCTTTGAGGATCCTACGCAAGTCCCATACTCTCTAGAAAGCCCTCCCGGCCGGACGTGGTGGCTTACACCTGTAATCCCAACACTTTCGGAGGCTGAGGTGGGTGATCACCTGAGGGGAGGAGCTCGAGACCGGCCTGGCCAATATGGTGAAACCCCGTCTCTGCTAAAAATACAAAAATTAGCCAGGTGTGGTGGCAGGCGCCTGTAAACCCGGCTACTTGGGAGGCTGAGGCATGAGAACTGCTTGAACCCAGGAGGTGGAGGTTGCAGTGAGCTGAGATTGTGCCATTGCACTCCAACCTGGGCGACACTAATGAAACTCCGTCTTAAAAAGAAAGCCCTCCCAGTCTTGTGTGAATCCATGATGATTTTTACTTCTTTTTTCTGTAACTTCAGTTTGGTTCAACATTTATTTACTGAATAATAAATGAATGTAGCACCCTGCTAGACTCAAGGACTTCACAGTCTGTTGGGCAAGTCAGGCATGTAAACAGTGTGTTATATGGGCTGTTTTGGACATTAACATATAAGGTGTAGAAGAAGAATGGAAACAGTTTTTAACTTCATTTTATCATCTGCGTGTGCTTATGTGTAGGATAATATCTTACTTAGCCCACATCTCTGCAAAATCAGTATTCTACTTAGGCAAATTTTACAGGTTACTGAAGCTTAATTCTTTACTGTGTATTATATGTATATACTGTGGATAAATACATGTATGCATATTGATCTTCACCTTTCATCCTGGAAGAATTACATTTCACAGCCAGTTACATCAGGTTGAGATCACTCTAGCAGCCCTCTCTACAAATGCTGTATCAAATCGCTAAATCTTTGTTCTTTTTTAGTCTTGAAAATGTGTTTTAGTCAGGTCAGGCGCAGTGGCCCACACCTGTAATCCCAGCTCTTTGGGAGGCCGAGGCGGGCGGATCATGAGGTCAGGAGATTGAGATCGTCCTGGCTAACATGGTGAAACCCCATCTCTACTAAAAATATAAAAAATTAGCTGGGTGTGGTTGCGGGTGCCTATAGTCCCAGCTACTCAGGAGGTTGAGGCAGGAGAATGGCATGAACCCGGAAGGCGGAGGTTGCAGTGAGCCGAGATCGCGCCACTGCACTCCAGCCTAGGTGACAGAGCGAGACTCCATCTCAGACAAAAAAAAAAAAATAGAATATGTATTTTAGTCTTGAAAGTGTATTCCCTTTCAAATTAGAGTTGCCTAGTGCGATAGTTTGGATGTTTGACCCCTCCAAATCTCATGTTGAAATTTAATCCTCAGTGTTGGAGGTAGGGCCTAATGGGGGATGTTTTGGGTCATGGGGGCAGACACCTCATGAATAGATTAATGTCCTCCCTGGGGAGTGAGAGTGACTGAGTTCTCACGCTGTTCTTTCCTGAGAAAGCTGATTGTAGAAAAGATCCTGGTATCCCCCTCCTCTCTCTTACTTCCTCTCTCACCATGTGATCTCTGCACACACTGGCTCCCTTCTCCTTCTGCCATGCGTGGAAGCAGCCTGAGGCTCTCATCAGAAGCAGATGCTGGTGCCATGCTTCTTGTACAGTCTGCAGAACCGTGAGCCAAATGAACCTCTTTTCTTTGTAAATTACCCAGCCTCAGGTATTCCTTTATAGCAACACTAAACAGGCTAAGACACCTAATCTAATTCTCTTTTTACTTCACCTGACTTTTAACACAGGTACCTGTTTTTCTTTCATGGGCCAATTTCATGGGTTTACTATTTATACAGATGCCCAAATTGGGTCTTCAAAGAGAAAAATACTAAATTTTTCTTATTTTTTGAGACATGCTTTTTTTGTACCATATAGGGAAACCGTCTTTGTATGGCAGCCTAACTTGTCAAGGAATTGGCCTAGATGGCACCCCAGAGGTTACAGCTTCAGAAGGATTTATTGTGAATGAAATAAATAAGGTATGTTTTTATATCTTCTAGATGGCATGATATTTAAAACTATGGTACTACCCATACGTCTACTTTAGATATTTATATGATTATCGTGTATCTCTACTTCATTTGTATGAGAATCATAGTTTTTGCTGCCTGTGAGTGTCAATAGTTTTCTTTTTCTCTTGTAGTTACATATACTTTTAAGTGCCATCAAACGTCCTCTTACTTCCCTTATATCAGCTCTGATAATGCAAGATGTATGTGTAATTTAAAATTTTCTAGTAGCCACATTATAGAGATAAAAATAAATGATGAAATTGGTTTTTGTTTTGTTTTGTTTTTTGAGATGGAGTCCTGCTCTGTCACCCAGGCTGGAGTGCAATGGCACGATCTTGGCTCACTGCAACTTCTGCCTCCCGGGTTCAAGCAATTCTCTTGCCTCAGCTTCCTTAGAAGCTGGGATTACAAGCACCCGCCACCTCACCCAGCTAATTTTTGCATTTTTAGAAGAGATGGGGTTTCACCATGTTGGCCAGGCTGGTCTTGAACTCCCGACCTCGTGATCCACCTGTCTTGGCCTCCCAGAGTGCTGAGATTACAGGCATGAGCCACCACGCCTAGCTGAAATTGATTTTAATAATATATTTGATCTAACCCAGTATACCTAAAACATTATTTCAACCTGTAAATACTACTAAAAATTACTAGAGATATTTTACATTTATTTTTCTTATTAAGTCTTCAAAACTCCATGTATATTTTACTTTTACAGCTTAGTTCAGACTCTAATTTTTATTAGAAATACTTGATCTGTATTTCGGTTTTATAAAATTTACAGTTGAAAACATATGCCTGTATCCAAGTAGTTCTCAGTTGCCTGATATGGCTGTTACCTACTACACTGAACAATGTAGCCTTATAATCCATATCTGTTGAGGCCTTGATGAAGAGTCTACATTAATAGTACTTAACAGTTTTTCTTGTTTGTCTTTGAGGTGAGTAGATGGGTAAGCAAAGCATTGGTGCACCCATGATTTGCCTCTCCCTACTAATTCCTACTGCTGCAGTTAGTATGCTCTGATGAGATGATTCCCTAAGGGTGGACCAACCTTTTGTTTCATTTTTCATTTTTTGTGTAATTAAACTTTTTAATTATAAAAATACTTTGGATATACTTACAAGAATAGAGAATACTTCATTTTTCACATAAGATTTTTGGCAAATGTTCATTCATTCCCTAAGGTGAGATGATTCCTTAAGGGTGGACCAGCCTTTTGTTTCATTTTTCGTTTTTTGTGTAATTAAACTTTTTAGTTATAAAAAATATTTTGGGTATACTAACAAGAATAGAGAATACTTTGTTTTTTACATAAGATTTTTAGCAAATGTTCATTCATTACTCTCTTTGGGCCAGGTAATAGGCTACATGTTACTATATATTTCATATTTGTTTTTCATAAACAGCTATGGGTATTATAGGTGTCAGAAGATCTAAGTCTTAGTTAACTCTGACACTTATTAGCTATGTGATGTTGGACAAATAACTTAGTTCTCTGGGTCTCAGTTTCCTCATCAATAAAGCTGAGATCGTAATCTATCTCCTAGAATGGTTAATGGGGAACGAGACTGCATGTGGATGAATCTATAAAATACTAAAAAAGTTAGTTTTGGTTGTTTTACCATAACAATCCTGTGGGATTGGCATTTTAAATTTTCATTTTGCAGATAGGCAAACAAACTCAGAGAGGTTAATTAATCTCTAATAATCAAAGACAGACTGTATGCTGGAATTGAAACCCAGTTCTGTTGATTCCAAGTTTAGCACTACCATGCAAGCCTACGTTTTTCTCAGGTGTTTTTGCACAGCTTGGGTGCTGACGTCTTTCTTCCCTTCATACTCAGACCTGGATACAGTCCTTATCACTTCAAACATGATTGCTAATTTTTGCTGTGAACCTGCTAGGTGGGTTCAGACAGTAAGTGCTTATAGTTGAACATTCATTTGTTTCCTAACTGCCATGAGTCACTTTGCTATTTGATATTGCTACACTGTTCTCTTAAACAGTAGATCTGTCATTGTGCTTAAATGTCTAACCCTGGAGGATAAAAATGTTTGACTTAGAATTTTATCTCAGTTCAGCATACTCACACTTTTTCCACTTGGATTTTGTCTGTTCTGATCTCTCTTGCAGTTTTTCTTTAAAATATTTTCATTTTCATTAACAGCATGATTGTCCACTGCTAATATTGGAAGATATTTTAACATTTATCTTCCTTCATAGTCTGTTTGTGGATAGTCTGTTTGTTGGTTGATTTGCAAGATTGCAAAGTAGGAGAAAAGAACTGATTATTGAAATCTGTCACATAGCTTCAAAGAAATGAAGTCTTCTGAGAGCTAACCCAATTCTTACAGAGGCCTAAACACTAAGCTTTTGAAACTCCTTGCATCCTTGCTAGTATGAATATTCAGCCAAGAGAATTTAGCTGACACTTTAGTTTCTGGTACAAAAGGTAGTTCCAAATCCAGGCCAGCACTCTTGCAGCTATATGGGCTTTGTCATGCAGTTAGAAGCAAAAACTCATTTAAAGAAAGGCCTGCGGGCAGCCAGGCATGGATATGCTGGCTAAGAAAGTGCTGTTTGTGTAGATAGTCTAATTGTCATTTTAAAGGAGTAGATCTGTAAAGAACATACTGATTCAATGATGAGAATATTTTGACTTTGAAACCATTCTTTCTAATGAACTGTGACAGGACCTGTGCTTGTTGGATATAAGGAGATTCAGAAAACTTTGATTACTGAAGTCATTTTCATTGTCCTGAAGAATTACCAGAGACTTGGCCGGGTGCAGTGGCTCACGCCTGTAATCCCAGCACTTTGGGAGGCCGAGGTGGGTGGATCACGAAGTCAGGAGATCGAGACCATCCTGGCTAACATAGTGAAACCCTGTCTCTACTAAAAATACCAAAAAAAAAAAAAAAAAAATTAGCCAGGCGTGGTGGTGGGTGCCTGTAGTCCCAGCTACTCAGGAGGCTGAGGCAGGAAAATGTCGTGAACCCGGGAGGCAGAGCTTGCAGATTGTGCCACTGCACTCCAGCCTGGGCGACAGTGGGAGACTCCGTCTCAAAAAAAAACAAAAAGAATTACCAGAGATTTTGAAGTACTACTACAGAAGAGATAAAAGGTTAGGGGTCCTTTGGTGAGTGTAGCTCCTCAATTCCTTATAAGAGATCTATACTTAGGTGATAGTATTGGTATTATGCTGGTTAGAGTAAGGGGCTGTCATATTGCAAGAGTCCTTGAGGGAGAGTTTACCAAGTCTTTTTTTGGAGACGGAGTCTTACTCTGTTGCCCAGGCTGGAGTGCAGTGGCACGATCTTGGCTTACTACAAGCTCCGTCTCCCAGATTCACATTATCCTACCTCAGCCTCCGAGTAACTAGCACTACAGGCGCCCACTACCAAACCTGGCTAATTTTTTTTGTATTTTTAGTAGGGACAGGGTTTCACTGTGTTAGCCAGGATGGTCTTGATCTCCTGACCTCGTGATCCTCCCGCCTAAGCCTCCCAAAGTGCTGGAATTAGAGGCGTGAGCCACCGCGCTAAGCCACCAAGCCTTTTTTTTAACCTCTACACATGCTACCTTGAAACACCAATATTCTTATCTAAAATGGTTACAGATGGCCTTTAGCAAGTCATGTCTCCTGAATCTAACATCTAGTTCTAAGCATACTTTCCTAATATGCCACCAGTGTTATCTTCCTACAGTAGTTGAAAGACAGGTGGTAATGACTAGGTAGAACACATGGGGCATCAAAATATAACTGTGTTACAATAACCAGTCTATGCACATGTACAGTTAATTTAAGTCTAAGCAGGGAGTAGGCACTGCAAGCCTGACCCAGGCCTACACATTTTATGGGTGTACCATAATTTACTTTACCAATTTCATCTGGTCATTGTAAATGTCAGTAGTCTAACATTCTCTCTGAAAGTTCTTATAGACAGCAAGTGTACTTTTAGACTTGTCTTTTAAGACCTAGGCTTGGGGGCTGGTGCTGAGTTTCCTTATATCTCTTTATGTCCTCTTCTGCTGATCCTGTTCCTTGCCCCGCTGCCAGTTGAGAGTATTGGTATTAGATTTTCTTCTGAAAACTAATGCTCTAATGCTTGTTGGTTGTATCATATTGCTTGTCTGTCTTCTGTGCAGCAGTTTATTTCAACATAAAAAGATAATGGCATCTTAGCGATACCAAATTACACTGTAGCCCTCAGCAGTTTAAAAGGACTGCTGATCTATAGGGGAGGGATAGTTTTGTGGGGTGGGAAAGGACGATGAGAGAGGGTACACTGAGAAGATGAGAATGTCCTGTAGTCCTAATGTTTTCTTTAAGAGGCTTTAATTATAATACATTGGAGGAGTTTTACTGATGAATCTCATCTTTTCCTCTTTGTTTAGAAAAGCATTCATATTTCATGTCCAAAGGAAAGTGCATCTTCTAAGTTTTTGGCACCATATACTACTTTTTCCAGAATTCATACAAAGAGTGTAAGTATTTTGATAAAATGAAGAGAAAATGTAATAACATGTTAATTTTTCATTTTATTTGCTTGTCTGGTGCTATAAACATATTCAAAATTAATATGTCTTTCATTTACTTTGCATTGTAAGATGATACAGCTGATGAAGTGTGATGTGTTTGGCAAAACTGGTATTCGAGTCCACATAGAATTTGTGTTCAGATCTACTCACTGGTAATCTTAGAGATTATATGAAATTTCCTTGTATATGTTTTAGGACAGTTAGCAGCTTTCAGATAATGATGTAATACTTGATGCTTGGCTAGGTGCAGTGGTTCACACCTGCAGTCCTAGCACTTTGGGAGGTAGAGGCAGGAGGATCACTTGAGTCCAAGAGTTTGAGACAAGCCTGGGCAACAGAGTGAAACCCTGTCTCCACAAAAAAACAAAAATTAGCTGGGTGCGGTGGCACATACCTCCTCTAGTCCTAGCTACTCAGAAGGCTGAGGTGGGAGAAATTTTTGAGCCCAGGAGTTGGAGGCTGCAGTGAACTGAGATAATGCCACCGTAGTGCAGCCTGGACGCTGTCTCCAAAGAATAAATAAATAAAAATAAATTTGTAATAGTTGATGCTTACATAATAATGCTGCTGCTCATATTTTATTCCTTTTCCTACAGGACAGGGACATTTTCTCAAAATTTCAAATATACCATGTTGAGGAATAATTTTTGAGGGTCTTTGTAATAAAGCCTTTTCTACTACCATGGGCTTCTTGGAAGCAGAAGTGAGAAATTGGTAGATACAAGTGATTATATTGAAGCCATTCACTTCTTACTGTGTGGTACATTTTTTAAAAGAGTGATTTTTGGGCCGGGCGCGGTGGCTCAAGCCTGTAATCCCAGCACTTTGGGAGGCCGAGACGGGCGGATCACGAGGTC
>NW_012116877.1:58605-76098 GCF_000951035.1 Colobus angolensis palliatus | reverse complement strand
CACCAAAAAAAAAAAAGGTCGGGTGCGGTGCCTGTCACCTGTAATCCCAGCACTTCAGGAGGCTGAGGCAGGTAGATCACGAGGTCAGGAGATTGAGACCATCCTAGCTAACATGGTGAAACCCCGTCTCTACTAAAAGTACAAAAAAATTAGCTGGGCGTAATGGCTGGCGCCTGTAGTCCCAGCTACTTAGGAGGCTGAGGCAGGAGAATAACGTGAACCTGGGAGGTGGAGCTTGCAGTGAACCGAGATCGCGCCACTGCACTCCAGCCTGGGCGACAGTGCAAGACTCCATCTCAAAAAAAAAAAAAAAGAAAAAGAGCTTTTTACCCTTATTACAAAACAAATATATACTTAGTGAAGAAAATTTAGGACATGTGAAAAAAGTGAGAATCACTCATGTTTCTATATCCTAAAGGTAACTGTTAGGAACTTCTGCTGTATATCCCTTTTAAATAATAATCATAGTAGTAAAGCTCACATTTATTGATTGCCTACTATGAGCCAGCACCATGGCAACTCAGCATATCATTATTTTACTTAATACTCTGTCTTTTCCTTAAATATTTTACCAAAATGGGTTTTTACATTACATGTTATTTTGTAACTTGCTTTTTGTTTTGTTTTGTTGTGTTTTTTCATTTTTTTTGAGATGGAATCTCACTCTGTTGCCCAGGCTGGAGTGCTGTGGCATGATCTTGGCTCACTGCAAGCTCTGCCTCCTGGGTTCACGCCATTCTCCTGCCTCGGCCTCCCGAGTAGCTGGGACTACAGGCACTTGCCACAATGCCCGGCTAATTTTTTTTTTTTTTTTTTTTTTGTATTTTTAGTAGAGACGAGGTTTCACTGTGTTAGCCAGGACTGTCTCAGTCTGCTGACCTTGTGATCCTCTTGCCTTGGCCTCCCAAAGTGCTGGGATTACAGGCGTGAGCCACCGTGCCTGGCCTATAACTTACTTTTTATTACATAATTATATGTCCATTATTCTATGCTGTCTTTCAATGTATTCTTCTGAGAATGGCATGGTATTCTATTGATGAGTTTACTATAATTTAATTTAACAGTTTTATATTACTGGACATTCAAGTGTTTCCAGTTTTGTGATTTTGTATTTTTATGAATACATTTGTAGCTAAAGTTTTACTCCCAAAGATGGGAAGAAATTAGAATTCATTTGTAAAAGTGGAATTGCTGAGTCATAGGGTGTGGGAATTATAAAGCTTCCAGTGTGTTCTAATGCATCGCCACTTAACTGATTTATAGAGTCAATTTTTGCTCTGCGTTTCCTCTGTAAAACATACCATTAGGTTGAATGTTTATCAAGAGTCAGTTGTAATGCCAGTTATATTATTTTTGAAATTATATAAATTAATTAAATATTATGTTAAATCAATAAAATGTGAATGTGAAAAGCAGAGAGCAATTTTTTATTTGAAAACTAGGCTGGGCGCAGTGGCTTTTGCCTGTAATCCCAGCAGTTTGGGAGGCCGAGGCCGAGGCAGGCAGATCATGAGGTCAAAGTTCGAGACCAGCCTGGCCAACATAGTGAACCCTGTCTGTATTAAAAATACAAAAAAATTAGCCAGGCGTGGTGGGGCACACCTATAATCCCAGCTACTCGGGAGGCTGAGGCAGGAGCATCGCTTAAACCCAGGAGGCAGAGGTTGCAGTGAGCCGAGAGCATGCCACTGCACTCCAGCCTGGGCAACAGAACAAGACCCCATCTCAAAAAAAAAACAAAAAACAAAAGCACCACAAAAAACAAAGTTGAATGCTTTGAAAAGACATGATAAAGATGATTAAAAAAAAAAAACTGCTTTAATAGTATGCTGGGCAAGATAAATGCAAAATGTTCAGGAAAAGATAAAAAGAAAAAGCAACACTAGTTGAAATTTTGCTCTTAGATTGCTTTGTAAGTGTGAGTAAAGATTTGCCTTGCTTTAAAGAAACTGGAAGCTGTAAATTGTGCCTTTTGATTATATTTTATTACAAGAAAGTCAAGGTCCTTGTAATAATCAGTGGACTAATGAAAAGTTAGGGAATTTTAATGTATGTTTATATATTTTAGTTAAAATGTAGATCTTTGTGTGTCATTAAAAAAAAATTGAGATAGGATCTCACTCTGTCTCCCAGTCTGTAGTACAGTGTTACAATCATAGCTCACCCTAGCCTTGAACTCTTAGGTTCAAATGATCCTCGCACCTCAGCCTCCTAAGTAGCTAGAACTACAAGGTTCATGCACCACACGTGGCTTACTTTTTTTTTAGATGGAGTCTCACTCTGTAGCCCAGCCTGAAGTGCAGTGGCATGATCTCAGTTCCCTGCAACCTCTGCCTCCTGGGCTCAAACAATTCTCCTGCCTCAGCCTCCTAAGTAGCTGGGATTATAGGTACCCAACACCACACCTAGATAAGTTTTGTATTTTTAGTAGAGGTGGGGTTTCACTATGTTGGCCAGGCTGGTCTTCAACTCCTGACCTCAAGTGATCTGCCCATCTCGGCCTCCGGAAGTGCTGGGATTATAGGTGTGAGCCACCGGGCCTGGCCTAAAAATTTTTTTTTTTTTTTTTTTGAGACCTGTTGCCCAGGCTGGAGTGCAGTGGCCGGATCTCAGCTCACTGCAAGCTCCGCCTCCCGGGTTTACGCCATTCTCCTGCCTCAGCCTCCTGAGTAGCTGGGACTACAGGTGCCCGCCACCTCGCCCGGCTAGATTTTTGTATTTTTTAGTAGGGACGGGGTTTTACCGTGTTCGCCAGGATGGTCTCCATCTCCTGACCTCGTGATCCGCCCGTCTCGGCCTCCCAAAGTGCTGGGATTACAGGCGTGAGCCACTGCGCCTGGCCTAAAAATTTTTTTTTTTTTTTTTTTTTGAGACCTGTTGCCCAGGCTGGAGTGCAGTGGCCGGATCTCAGCTCACTGCAAGCTCCGCCTCCCGGGTTTACGCCATTCTCCTGCCTCAGCCTCCTGAGTAGCTGGGACTACAGGTGCCCGCCACCTCGCCCGGCTAGATTTTTGTATTTTTTAGTAGGGACGGGGTTTTACCGTGTTCGCCAGGATGGTCTCCATCTCCTGACCTCGTGATCCGCCCATCTCGGCCTCCCAAAGTGCTGGGATTACAGGCTTGAGCCACTGCACTTCAGCCTGAGCAACAGAGTGAGACCTTGTCTTAAAAAAAAGAAAAAGAAAAAGAAACTATAAAAGTGAATTTGGAAAACAAAAAGTGAATCTGATATTTCTCTGTTCTTTATTCTGAAAGATCTGTATCTGTGTATTTTCTATAGCTATACCTCTATATAGGTATATGTGGAAATACCTGGGCTCTTGAATCCTCCTTTTGCATCTTAGAACATTATCTTTTGGGTAACTGGGTTCCTAAGAATTAGGAGAGGTATCTTAATTTTCTTTTTATTTTTTATATTTACTTTAAAATTTTTTGTAGAGATGGAGTCTCATTATATTGCCCAGGCTGGTCTCAAACTCCTGGGCTCAAGTGGTCCTCCTGCCTTGGCCTCCCAGAGTGTTGGGATTACACAGATGAGAGCCACTGCACTTGGTCTTAATTTTAAAATAAAATAGCAGAGCTGGGCATGGTGGCTCATGCCTATAATCTCAGCACTCTGGGAGGCTGAGATGGGAGAATCACTTGAGCTCAGGAGTTTGAGACTAACTTGGGCAATATGGCGAAACCCCATCTCTACAAAAGAATACAAAAATTAGTCAGGCGCAGTGGTGTGTGCCTGTAGTTCCAACTACTCGGGAGGCTGAGGCAGGAGAATCGTTTGAGCCTGGGAGACAGAGGTTGCAGTGAGCTGAGACGGGGGCATTGCACTCCAGCCTGGGTGATGGGAGTGAAACTCTGTCAAACAAACAAATAAATAAATGCAACACATGGACACTATGGAAATGAAATGGGGATAGGGAAAACTTTTTAGCTGAAGCATTAGACTACGGATGATTAGAGGAATATCTTTTTGTTTGAAGAAGTAAAAGGTGTTTACTTCAGCCTTGTTGGGAGGTTGATGATGATAACTTTACATCAAACAGAAGTACTTTTTTTGGGGCAACATAGGCTTCAGGAAGTCTTGTAAGAGTGAAACAAGGGAAGTTTATAACATATTTCAAAGGAATAAGAGTATTTCATTATTTCTAACACATTGTTTTCTCTTTGAACAGATAACATGCTTGGACATTTCCAGTGGAGGAGGTCTTGGTGTGTCTTCTAGTACTGATGGGACCATGAAAATCTGGCAGGCTTCCAATGGAGAACTCAGGGTAAAGGATTTGGATATGCTTTTAGGGTCTTAAACACAAAGGGTGGTCTGAGAAGTCTTGGACTGGGACATGGAAGGAAGAATGGCCCATTCTAAAAATATGGGACCACTCTGCATGTCAGTTGATCTCTTTTTCTCCCATTTTTGTGTTTTTTGTTGTTTCTTTTCTTTTCCTTTTTTTTTTTGAGACAGTCTTGCTCTGTTGCCCAGGCTGGAGTGCAGTGCTGCCTCCTGGGTTCAAGCGATTCTTGTGCCTCAGCCTCCCAAGTAGCTGGGATTACAGGCATGTGCCACCGCACACATCTAATTTTTGTATTTTTAGTAGAGATGGGCTTTCACCATGTTGGTCAGGCTGGTCTCCAACTCCTCACCTCAAGTGATCTGCCTGCCTTGGCCTCCCAAAGTGCTAGGATTACAGGTGTGAGCCACTGCTCCTGGCCTCCCGTTTTTTTTTTTTGAGGCGGAGTCTCGCTCTGTTGCCCGGGCTGGAGTGCAGTGGCCGGATCTCAGCTCACTGCAAGCTCCGCCTCCCGGATTTACGCCATTCTCCTGCCTCAGCCTCCAGAGTAGCTGGGACTATAGGCGCCCGCCACCTCGCCCGGCTAGTTTTTTTTTGTATTTTTAGTAGAGATGAGGTTTCACCGTGTTAGCCAGGATGGTCTTGATCTCCTGACCTCGTGATCCGCCCATCTCGGCCTCCTAAAGTGCTGGGATTACAGGCTTGAGCCACCACGCCCAGTCTCCCTTGTTTTTTATTGCCTTCAGTGATCCATTTCCAAGACAGCATAGGATTTTAAACAGAGATGAGTTAAAGGGTCCCCAAGCCACCTCAACTCTTTATTCTTAGAACTAGACCTAGAGATAGCTGTGAGAGCCATGGATTTTTTTTTTGAACCTAGACTCTGGGGTGTTTTTACATGGAATTCAATTCTATAACCTCTATAGCTGAATTCCAGGAAAGAGAGCCAACACTGCCTGCTAGACAAATGAGCTAAGAGATCCTTTGGATATCCTTAGTTTTAAAACCTAGCATGTGGGTTTCGCATGTAGGTATTTCATATAAGGAACCAGAGTATGGGAGGTAAGAAACATCAAGGGATGGACAAGAGAACTAGCATGGAATTTTCTTTTGTTTTTCCAGAGAGTATTGGAAGGACATGTGTTTGATGTGAATTGTTGCAGGTTTTTCCCATCAGGCCTTGTGGTCCTGAGTGGGGGAATGGATGCCCAGCTGAAGATATGGTCAGCTGAAGATGCTAGCTGCGTGGTGACCTTCAAAGGTCACAAAGGAGGTATGAAGTGTGGTTTCTCCAGAAGGCTTCTCTAATGATACCCAGAAATGAATCACTGAAAAGGTAGAAACAGAAGCTAGTTATTCACGAATACACAATCCATCCAGCTGGACATTTAGATGAGCTGCCATTTCCCTAAGGACCAGAAATTCCTTTGCCACACAATCTTTTTATTGCTATCTTGAACTGTCTTACACAGTTGGTTTGATACCTAAAGCCTTTTCCAGCTGGGTGCAGTGGTGCATGCCTGTAATCCCAGCTTTATCAGTTGTTTTCTACAATTGATTAAAAAAAAAAATCTTCTCCAGGAAATCAAATACTTATGTGCTGGGAAATAGAGAGAGTAAGAGAGAAGGAGGTGTGCCTACATTTTCTCATATTAGTCTTTTGGCTGAGAGAACAGTAAAAGCTGGGTAGCTAATGGCTGCATCATCAGACATTATAGATAGAGCTTGATGATTCCCATAGATTTAAATTACAGTTCATGTTTTAAAAATGGATTAGCCTTATAACCAGTTAATATCAGATTATAGAGATAGAGTGGGAACATCTTCCCTTTGTAACTGACTTTTGCAGGGAAAAAATATAATTTAGGCATGTTTTATCCTTAATTGGAATATTGAAAAGGAGATAAGTATGCTATTCCTATTTTACAAGTTTGAATATTTTAAAAATATGTGATAATATCCCCAAATAATTCCTTGATCCTTCTTCTGGAACCATAATACATATTGTATGTACCACTAATTTGGAAATTAATTTGTATTGCCTTCTACTTATGGGATTTTTAACTCTGTTTTTGTGAACCTCAGTACGTTATAACTTGTGTGTGGAGATCAAGTTTTAAGCTTTTTTTTTTTTTAGACGGAGTTTGCTCTGTCGCCTAGGCTGGAGTCCAGTGGCATGATCTCAGCTCGGTGTAACCTCTGCTTCCCAAGTAGCTGGGACTACAGGTGCATGCCACCATACCTGCTAATTTTTGTATTTTTAGTAGAGATGGGGTTTCACCATATTGGTCAGGCTGGTCTCAAACTCTTGACCTCAGGGTGATCCACCTGCCTTGGCCTCCCAAAGTGCTGGGATTACAGACATGAGCCACTGCGTGTTGCCTTTTTTTTTTTTAGACAGAGTTTTGCTTGTTGCCCAGTCTGGAGTGCGGTGATGCCAGCTTGGCTCACTGCAACCTCCCCATCCCAGGCTCATGCAATCATTGTGCCTCAGTCTCTCAAGTAGCTGGGATCATAGGCGTGCACCACCACATACAACTAATTTTTGTGTTTTTTAGTAGAGATGGGGTTTTGCTGTGTTGGCCAGGCTGGTCTTAAACTGGCCACAAGTGATCTGCCTACCTTGGCCTCCCAAAGTGCTAGGATTACAGATAGCCACTGCACCTGGCCCAAGTTTTAAGTTTTGATATTTCTTTATTAAAAACATTTTGCCAGATTACATGCTGATGTTTTAGCAAACACATACATTAACCTGAGTACATAAATGGTTTACTTCTGTGACGTAAGAAAATGGGTACATTGAGAGGGAATAAAAACAATATTCAGAGCCTTCCTCATATTACTGAAGAACTCATCACCTCCTGAAGAACGGAGAGATTTAAGAAGTCAGAATGGCCTACAAATCTGGGGAGTCCAGGAGCCAAAGGAGTCTAGAGGAACAGTGCAAGCTTCACCTCAGATCTGGCCATCCCTTTGAAGGTGTGGGGCACAGGAAAACATCCCTTTGAAGGTGTGGGGCTGGAGTGCAGTGGTCCGATCTTGGCTCACTGCAACCTCTGCCTCCTGGGTTCAAGCAGTTCTCCTGCCTCAGCCTCCCGAGTAGCTGGGATTACAGGCATGTGCCACTACGCCTGGCTAATTTTTTTTTTGTATTTTTAGTAGAGACTGGGTTTCACCATATTGGCCAGGCTGATCTCAAACTCCTGACCTTGTGATCCGCCCACCTCGGCCTCCCAAAGTGCTGGGATTACAGGCGTGAGTCACCACGCCCAGCCTAGAATGTTAAATCAATTTAGGTTTAAGCTTTTATTTGCATACTTGTTCCATTCTTTTAGCCTTGTGAGAAAGTCCTGGGGTAGAGTAGTGCCTTCTGCAGAGTATAACAGCCCTGACTTTTTTCTTGAGAGGGGAATTTTTAGTAGATTGAACAGGAAGATATATTTTAGTGGAAATGACATGAAGTCAGATCCAGGCTAACCTCTATCAGGTCATGAAAGCTCCTTTCCAGTTAGTTGGATAAAGTAGCCCCAAATTTGGGGTTGCCCATTCTTCCACAGCATGGCAAAAATCAAGATAGATCTCTGATAGTTTAACAACATATATATAGATAGATCTGATAGCTTAGCAACCTATAGATTGAGTGATTGTCACTGTCTCCAACCAAGTTGCTTTGTGTGACTTAAAAAAATAAATCTTGGTCCGGGCACAGTAGTTATGCCTGTAATCCCAGCACTTTGGGAGGTGGGGGCGGGTGGATCATACGAGGTCAGGAGTTCAAGACCAGCCTCGCCAACATGGTGAAACCCCGTCTCTACTAAAAATACAAAAATTAGCCTGGTGTGGTGGCTGATGCCTGTAATCCCAGCTACTCGGGGGTCTGAGGTGGGAGAATCACTTGAACTCAGGAGGCAGAGGTTGCAGTGAGCTGAGATCATGCCATTGCACTCCAGCCTGGCCAATGAGTGAAACTCTGTCTCAAAAAAAAAAAAAAATTCTCTTGAGTTATGAGATTTTGAAGCATTTTATTATCCAGAGCCATGAGCCATATTAAAAAAAAAAACAGAAATGGCCGGGTGTGGTGTTTCACCCTGTAATCCCAGCACTTTGGGAGGCCGAGGTGGGCGGATCACCTGAGGTCAGGAGTTCGAAACCAGCCTGGCAAACATGGGAAAACCCCGTCTCTACAAAAAATACAAAAATTAGCCAGGTGTAGTGGTATGCGCCTGTAATCCCAGCTAGTTGGAAAGCTGAAGCAGGAGAATCACTTGAACCTGGGAGGCAGAGGTTCGCACCACTTCACTCCAGCCTGGGCAACAGAGTGAGATTCCATCTCAAAAAAAAAAAAAAAAAGTATATATACATAAATTGGTGCCCCAATACTGTGTGTGTGTGTGTATGTATTTAAATATATATAACTAAAGGATTAGTGTGTTCTCTACTTAATTAACAAGCAGAGGTAAGGTTTCTGTGTGTATGCTGAATTTTTCACATGGAAGGTAGACTAAAAGTAGTTTTGTGTTTGTAATATATGAGTTCAGTAAGTAACTCTAAAATGCAGTTTAATCAGTTTGAAGTTAAATTGCCCAGGCCATTTAAGTAAGGTTGTGAAATTTGGGAATATACATTTATCATCCTTATTTTTTATCATAAGCATTTCATCTTTCATAATCAGTGAAACGTTGAGACCAAATTAAACCCCATTTTAGTTAACTAGTTGGCTTAGGTTTTTTTTCTCATAATGATAGTGGAAATGCTTATATTTATAGAATAATTTTAAGAAACTAAGTTGCAGTTTCAGCAGTTGGGCCATTATTTTCCAAGTTTTTTTTTTTTTTTTTTGAGACAGAGTCTTGCTCTGTCGCCCGGTCTGGAGTGCAGTGGCCGGATCTCAGCTCACTGCAAGCTCTGCCTCCCGGGTTTACGACATTCTCCTGCCTCAGCCTCCAGAGTAGCTGGGACTACAGGCGCCCGCCACCTCGCCCGGCTAGTTTTTTGTATTTTTAGTAGAGACAGGGTTTCACCGTGTTAGCCAGGATGGTCTCGATCTCCTGACCTCGTGATCCGCCCGTCTCGGCCTCCCAAAGTGCTGGGATTACAGGCTTGAGCCACCACGCCCAGCCCCTTATTTTCCAAGTCTTAAATACTTTCTTAGAAATTGGCTATGCTGCCTCCAAGTAATAGGAGGTGCTTCAAGGCTTATTTTTTTTTTCAGAGATCTGAGTCATAGCCATTAATTTTCCCATATACACATGTATGTATATTGCTCTTTAGCAACATTAAAATAGCTTAATATGATAGAGAAACTAAATAATTTAAATAAACTTGTTAAGAATATACACCTGGGAATATGAAATTTGCTTTATTTCTTACAAATACTTATTTCAGGAATAGTTTCATCTAATGTTATTCGTATTTCCAGACTTTGGCTGGGATGTTTTTATGTGATTCTGCTGAATCTTTTCTTGAAAGCAAATGCTTCTGTGTTCTGGTTTATATGGTGAAGACTTGTATCTATTTGGTTTGATATCTAAAGCCTTTTCCAGCTGGGTGCAGTGATGCATGTCTGTAATCCCAGCTATTTGGGAGGCTAAGGTAGACAGATCTCTTGAGGCTGTGAGACCCCATCTCAACAAAACAAAAAAAACAGTAAAACTTTTTGCAGCTTCTGGTAAGTCTTAGCTGTGGCTGCTTCTCTTAGAAAGGCATTCTTGAAATTGCTACTTTCTTTTTTTTTTTGAGACAGAATCTCACTCTGTCACCCAGGCTGGTGTGCAGTGGCATGATCTTGGCTCAGTGCAACCTCCGCCTCCTGGGTTCAAGCAATTCTTCTGCCTCAGCTTCCCGAGTAGTTGGGACTACAGGTGCACACCACCATGCCCTGCTAATTTTTGTATTTTTAGAAGAAACTGGGTTTCACCATATTGGCAAGGCTGGTCTCGAACTCCTGACCTCGTGATCCTCCCTCATTGGCCTCCCAAAGTATTGAGATTACAGGCGTGAGCCACCACGCCTAGCCAAAATTGCTACTTTCGTAGCTTCTTTCTAAAGTCATTCTTCATAGGTTCCCACTTCCCCGGGGTCCTATTTTCTTTATTCTTGTCATGTAAGTGTTAAGAGAACCACACCAGATGCTATTATGAGTGACATTTTACTAAAGGGAGAGTGATAATTTTTCACTCTGCTTTTATAGAAAAGGAAAACTATCTAGATTGCAACTCTTTGCTGAATATTACTTGAAATTTATACACAATTAATAATATAGTCAGCTTTCTAGCCACAGCCATAGCATCTGTGCCTTGAATACATACTTTTCAGAATTGTTTTTTTCCAAAAGCATATATCACTTCCATGGAACTCAGTAGCATTTTCACATAGCGGTTGGAACTTCCCAGTAGAGACATAAAGAGATCTTTGATTGCTTAATAAGACCTGAAAGGCCTTCCTTATGATGATTCCTTAGGATTCTTAAAAGCGCTAAGATATTTTCTAATTAGATTTTTGCTGAATGTATTATGGAGTTAAAATAGAAAGGCAGATTTTCCAAACTCAAAATACTTTACTGACCAATTGCAAAATAAGAAACAAGATGGCAGCAAACCATATGGGCTCGATAGATCTGTTTTTGAGAGGAAGACTGAAAAATCTTTTCTCTAGTAGACTTTATCTAGTGGGTATATAGCTGTGAGAATTACATTTATCTAACAACTGTTGTCAGCTGTATAAATTGAATTTCTTTTTTTTTTTTTTTTTTTTGAGACTCCCTCTGTTACCTAGGCTGGAGTGTAGTGGCACCATCTCAGCTCACTTCAACCTCTGCCTCCCAGGTTCAAGTGATTCTTGTGCCTCAGCCTCCCAAGTAGCTGGAATTACAGGCACCTGCCACCACACCCAGCTAATTTTTGTATTTTAGTATAGACAGGGTTTCGCTATGTTCGTCAGGCTGGTCTTAAACTCCTGGCCTCGAGTGATCTGCCTGCCTCGGACTCCCAAAGTGCTGGGGTTACAGTCGTAAGCCACTGTACCTGGCCTGGATTATTTTTATTTTAAACTGCATCTATTTGAAAAGTTTTTATTTTAAACTGCATCTATTTGAAAAGTTACACTATAGTGATTAGGTCCCACCTGAGTTGCTTTTAATCCTATTTTCCCACACAGACCCTAAATTGGCTACTTTTTAAAGCTGTGGCATTTTCATAAACTCATCTTTTTCTAAACAAAGTGAAATTTCCAGTAAGAATTGAGAGACATGGTTAATCACATTGGATTGGCACTTGTACGTTACGCTGAGTTGCTGTAGAGTTTTTGACAGGGTTTGTGTATCTGAAGTCATTTCATTTTAAGAGGAATGAAAGTATGCTAAAGACCACTAATTAGCTATGTGACCTTTGGTCAGGTACTCTTAATTTATTGGGCACCTATACTAAGCATCGTTAAATGAGTTTTAATAAAACAAATACTAGCCCTGCCTGGATCACCATAGGGTTGCACTACCTCTCTACCCTATACAACTCCGTGTTTTTACACCTGTGCCATTGTATTGTAAGTCTTTTTTTTTCCAGATATATTCTGTTTGTGTATTTTTTTCTCTTTTTTTTCTGTTGTAAGTCTTTGTCTATAATTAAGTCTATTTTTTTGTGCTGTGTATTCCTGAAGCTAGGGACCAAATATTCAGATTATAGATAATAAAGGGCTTCAAAAACTGTAAAACTGATAGACATTTTGGACATTATAACACTCGATCTTAATTCCATCATCTTTTTTGGCAGGCAATTCCCTGTTGAGGTGTGGTATGAGGGCTGGGTAGATAAGAATGTTCAGCCTCCTACTGGGCTCCCCTGACACTACCTTGGCAAAAGTGGAGCACTGACTTATACCGCCTCACATTGCAGACAGGGGAGGTGGAAGTTCAGCTTCCCCATTGGTCCTGTGTCACCTTCTTGGTGAAAGTAGGACACAATTGCACCACCTGACTTGCATCACCTCATTGCCTCCTAGTGGCGTTACAAGCTTGGTTCCCTGCTGACTGACACCTGGGAAGGGGTTATGGGCACCTCTTTGTGCCTCTCAGTGCCAGACGGGGATGGAAGCTGAGCTCACTGCTGGATCCTGATGACAGTACCCTACTTAGCCTGGTCAGCCCCACTGGGTAGGGGAATGGGAGTGCTGCTGCCTGCTTCCATGGGAGCGGGGTAGACGATCACCTCCTGTTCAGCCCCACTGAAACCACGGGGGAGGGGGAGTAACAGTTTTTCTGTTGGTGTCTACTTGTATACGGTGGATGTTGCCAAGAAGATTTCTATTTTGTGAGCTATGTCCTTCTCAGTCTGTGCGCTAGGGGCAACAGACTTTACTGGGAGTTTTGTTTCGTTTTGTTTTTTAACTCTGTTCCTGTTAGCAGTTTTGTGTTGGAGGCTTCTGCAATGTCCTGTCCAGGATATGTGGGAGGCAATAAAGAAATCCAGGAACTCATTGCTGTGTTGTTCTTTAAATCCTGAGGTCCTTAGGTGGTCCACCACCTTCTTTCCGTCATTCCGAGTCTTCCTATGCTTTCTGTGTCGACGACTTTTCAGTTGTAAACGGAAGGACCTAGGAGCAATGGGACTACTCTCTCTTGGCCAGAACCAGAAATCATGTCCTTTTTTCAAATGGGGAGGCTAACCCTTTTAATCAATTATCATTGAAAGCATCAGCAGGATATATGTAATTATTTATATATAGTGGGGTCTTGCTCCACTGCCCAAGCTGGAGTGCAGTGAAGCAATCATGGCTTACTGTAGCCTTGAACTCCAGGGCTCAAGCAATCCTCCCACCTCAGCCTCCTGAGTAGCTGGGACTACAGGCACAAGCCTCATGCCTGAATTAAATTTTTTGTATAGACAGAGTCATGCTGTGTTGCCCAGGCTTGTCTCGACCTCCTGAGCTCAAGAGATTCTTCTGCCTCATCCCCCCAAAGTGCTGGAATTACAGGTGTGTACCACTGTACCTCGCCAAGGCAGTGATTTTCAAACTGAATTCTCTTAGGTGTCTATTTTTTTTTTTCCTCCAAAGTTCTTGTTAAGGTGTCTATTTATTTATTTATTTGAGACAGAGTCTCCTCTGTCTAAGGCTGGAGTGCAGTGGTGTGACCTCAGCTCACTGCAACCTCCACCTCCCAGGTTCAAGTGATTCTTCTGCCTCAGCCTCCTGATTAGCTGGTATTACAGGCATGTGCCACCACACCTGGCTATTTTGTATTTTTAGTAGAGACGGGGTTTCATCATATTAGCCAGGCTGGTCTTGAACTCCTGAGCTCAGGCAATCCACCTGCCTCAGCCTCCCAAAGTGCAGGGACTACAGGCGTGAGCCACCATACTCGACCTCTTAATTTTTATTTTTAAAAAAGGGTTTTGAAGATAAAATAAAAAACTTGAACATGATTGCTCTAGCACACTCCACTAAAAGTTAGATCCAGAATTTGTTTTTCCATGCCTGTCTTTCACAGCTAGACTTTGATTCGTTGGGGAGCTGGGACTCTATTTCTGTTTTTCTAGCACTTGAACATGGCCAGCATGTAGTACCTGTTCAGAACATGTTTGTAAAGGGATGGAGTCATTTATGCAGCTCCATCTTCTCTGCCCTTGTAGTTCCTTTACTCCATCCTCCATCTTAGGGAGTTTTTTTCTCTTGCTAGGTATCCTGGATACAGCCATCGTTGATCGGGGGAGGAATGTGGTGTCTGGTTCTCGAGATGGGACAGCACGACTTTGGGATTGTGGGCGCTCAGCCTGCTTGGGAGTCCTTGCAGATTGTGGTTCTTCCATCAATGGAGTGGCGGTGGGTGCTGCTGACAACTCCATAAACCTTGGCACCCCTGAGCAGATGCCCAGTAAGTTGATAATGATATGTAGGATTGTTTTTTTTCTTGGGCCCCCTTCAGTGATTGCCTTAGTTTCTTTATTTCTTCCTCATCCTTTTCTGCTCTGTACCTGGTATTTCTGTTTTCACCATACAATTAATATTTATTCTGTACCTACTATGTTTCTATTGCTTTGGAATCTACAAAGGAAGTATATGTCATAGCACTGCATTTCAGTAAGTACAGTCTAATTTAGCAGATTAATGCCTATAAAACAGGGGTGTCCAATTTTTTGGCACCCCGGGCCACGTTTGAAGAAGACTTATCTTGAGCCACACATAAAACACACTTAACATTGATGATAGCTGAGCTAAAAATAAATAAATAAATCTCATAATATCTTAAGGAAGTTTATGAATTTGTATTGGGCCTCATTCAAAGCCTCCCTGGGCTGCAGGTTGGACAAGCTTGCTATAAAACATTTAGAGAACAGTAACATTTGGCTGAAATAATTAGTGATTCTTTTTATTTATTATATTCTTTTAGTGATAGAGTCCTGCTGTTTTGCCCAGGCTGGCCTTGAACTCCTGGGCTTAAGTGATCCTCCCACCATAGCCTGCCTAATAGCTGGGACTATAGGCATGTACCACCATGCCTGGCAAATTAGCGAGTCCTAATGCAAATATAATAGGTTTTCAGAGGGATGGAGTGTTCCCGGTTAGTATAGATAGGAAAGGTGTCACAAAAGAAGTTGGCTTAAGCCTTTAAAGGGTAAGTTCAAGTTGAACAGACAGGAATGGTAAGGATAGGACAATGGGAGCTAGGGCAAGGGGTAGGTGTAGGGGCAATTTCCATTACAGCTTGGACGTGAAACTGAGTGTTATATAAAAAGATACGCTTGGCTGGGCTAGAAAGTTGAATTAAGAGGGGTAGTAGTAGGAAATGGATTGTATAGCTGTGGTGAGAGACTAATAAAGGTCCTAATAAGGCAACTTTCATTCCTATTTTCCCATAATAATAGTTGCATCTTTGTTCCATAGGACAATTTTTTTTTTTTTTGAAATGGAGTCTTGCTCTGTCGCCCAGGCTGGAGTACAGTGGCATGATCTTGGCTCACGGCAAGCTCTGGTTCCTGGGTTCACACCATTCTCCTGCCTTAGCCTCCCAAGAAGCTGGGACTACAGGCACCTGCCACCATGCCTGGCTAATTTTTTGTGTTTTTTAGTAGAGACGGGGTTTCACCATGTTAGCCAGCATGGGACAATTTTTTTTTTCTACCATTGTCTTAGCCCTTCACATTTTAAAAAATAGACCTTATTTTTTAGGGCCATCTTAGGTTCACAGCAAAATTTAGCAGAAAGTACAGGGGGCTGGGCGTGGTGGCTCACGCCTGTAATCCCAGCACATTGGGAGGCCAAGGAGGGCGAATCACAAGGTCAGGATTTCGAGACCAGTCTGGCCAACATAGTGAAACCCTGTCTCTAGTAAAAATACAAAAATTTAGCCGGGTGTGGTGGTGTGTGTCTGTAATCCCAGCTACTCGGGAGGCTAAGGCAGAAGAATCGTGTGAACCTGGGAAGTTGAAGTTGCAGTGAGCTGAGATTGCACCATTGCACTCCAGCCCAGGTGACAGTGTGAGCCTCTGTCTCAAAAAAAAAAGTATAGGGAGTTCTTATATACCTTTTGCCTTAACCACCCACACATAGCCCTCCTCACTATCAACATCCCCCACCAGAGTGGTACATTTGTTGCAGCTGATGAACCTACATGACACATTATTTTCATCCAAAGTTCAGAGTTTAAGACTTATTCTTGGCATTATACATCCTATAGGGTCTGACAAATGTACAGGGACATGTATTCACCATTGTAGTATCATACATAGTAGTTTCTTAGCCCTAATAATCCTCTGTACTCTGTTCAAGCAGTTCTTCTGTCTCTCAGCCTCTCGAGTAGCTGGAACTCTAGGCATGCACCACTACACCTATCTAATTTTTTTTATTTTTTATTTTTGTAGAGACAAGGTCTCACTATGTTGCCCAGGCTGGTCTTGAACTCCTGGCCTCAAGCAATCCTCCCATCTTAGCCTCCCAAAGTGCTGGGATTACAAGTACGAGCCACTGCTGCTGGCCCTAAAGTAATTTAAATGAAAATATTATTTCTCATTTTCTGTACTTTTTCATTTCCCGTTTATTCTTCAGCCCATTCTAGGATGGTTTATGCCCAAGTACTTGACTGAAATGGCTGTTGTTAAAGTCACTAGTGACTTTCCTTTTTTTTTTTTTGAGATGGGGTCTTACTCTTGCCCAGGCTGGAGTGCAGTGGTACGATCTCTTGGCTCACTGTAACCTCCACCTCCCAGGTTCAAGTGTTCAAGTGATTCTTGTGCCTCAGCCTCCCAAGTAGCTGGGATTATGGGTGTGTATTTTTAGTAGAGACGAGGTTTCACTATGTTGGCCAGGCTGGTCTTGAACTTCTGGCCTCAAGTGATCCGCCCTCCTCAGCCTCCCAAACTGCTGGGCTTACAGGTGTAAGCTATGGGGCCCAGCCACCAGTGACCTTTCTCTTGCCAAATCCATCTTATTTCTCTGTGCTTGTCTTTCTAAATTTAGTGGTATTTCACATAGTAAACCCTCTCCTCAGAGAACATTTTTTTCATGGCTTCTGTGATACCACACAACACTGGCTTTCTTCCTGTTTCATTGACTGCTACTTCTTAAAGTTCTCCTTTTATGAAACTCCCCTCTTCTACCTTTAAATACTAGAGGGCCCCACTATTAAGTTCTGGGCCCTCAACTGTAACTACAGTTTCTTCCTTTGTGACCTCATCTGTTCCATAGCTATCATTGTTTAAACTGATAATGATTTCCAAAGTTCATGTAAAGCATAGACCTCTCACCTGAGTTTCAGACTCCATTTCGATGTCTGATAAATAAGTTGAACTTACCTTGTCTAACAAGGAGTGTTTGATCCCTCCCCACCCCAAACTGTTTTTTTCCATCTCAGAAAATGACACCACTATCTACCCATTTGCTCAAGCCTGAAGCCTGAGATTCACTCACAGTCCACCCCGTCTTTCCTCATGTCCTGCATCAGCAAAGGCTACCATCTCTAACTTCAAAGTGTTTCTAATTTTTCTATTTCTCCGTCTCCCTCCCCATCTCTCCCTTCCTCCTGCCAACATCCTGGTCCAAACTATCATCACCTATTTCCTGTACTACTGCCTAGACTATTCTCCTATAAGCCATTCTTTTCACAATCATTGTGGTCATTTAAGAAAATCGTGCCGAGTGTGGTGGCTCACGCCTGTAATGCCAGCACTTTGGGAGGCCGAGGTGGGCAGATCACAAGGTCAGGAGATTGAGACCA
>NW_012116877.1:50896-58065 GCF_000951035.1 Colobus angolensis palliatus | reverse complement strand
CACCACCATACCCAGCTATTTTTTGTATTTTCGGTAGAGATGGGGTTTTGCCATGTTGGCCCGGCTGGTCTTGAACTCCTCACCTCAAGTGATCTACCCGCCTCGGGCTCCCAAAGTGCTGGGATTACAGGCGTGACCCACCGCACCTGGCCTGACTCTGCCTTCTTTTTCCCTTAATCTGGAATATACTCCTGCAGCTCTTCACATAACTGGTTTCTGTTCACCTTTCAGATCTCACTGTTCAGTTGAAAAGTTACTTCCATAGAGGCTTTTTAAAGTTAAAGTTTAGGCTGGATGTGCTGTAAACCCAGCACTTTGGGAGGCTGAGGTGGGCGAATTGCTTGAGCCCAGGAGTTTGAGACTAGCCTGGGCAATATAGTAAGACCCCATCTCTATAAAAAATATTTTAAAAAATAAATGAAGTTTACATTTAAAGTTACCCTCCCCACTTAGCCTCCCACCACCTATTCACTTCTGATCTTATTTTCCTATTTTATTTTCTTTTAGAACTCATCACTTTCTGAAAGTATCCTACTTGTTTATTTACCTATTCACTAGAATCCTTGAGAGTAAGGACCTTATCTGTTTGTTCATCACTGTTTCCTTAGCAGTTAGAATAGTGTGTGATGTCATCACATAGAAGATGAAGGTAAAAAAGAAAAAGAAAAAAAGAATAGTGCCTGATACATAGTAGGCCCTAAAGAAGTATTTGGTGAGTGAATGATTACATTTCATTTTCTCCAGACTGTAAGATCGTTGATGTCAGAGACTGTATTTTCCAGCATTGTATCCCTGCTCCTAGTGTGGTGTCTTTTCACGGTACAAACAACTTAGTATTTTAAAAGTTGGTTTTATTGCCAGCCATGGTGTGCACATCTGTAGTCCCAGCTACTCAGGAGGCTGAGGCGGGAGGATTGCTTGCGCCCAGGGATTCAAGGCTGTGGGGTGCTATGTTTGCGCTTGTGAATGGCCCATGCACTCCAGCCTGGACAACATACTAGACCCTGTCTCAAAAAAGAGTACACACACACTCATATTAAAAATACATTTGGATTTACTGAGGTATCTTTTACATATGGTAAAAGTCACCCTTTTCCTTGGCTACTGGATACCATTAAAAAACATTTTTAGAATGTAAAAATAAAGTCAGTCTTTAATTGTATAGTTATGTGAGTTTTGTCAAATATATCCAGTTTATAAATAATACCACAGTGAGATACAGAACATAATAAATGTTTTCTTTGTAGTAAGTGAATTGCTAACAAAATCAGTAATCAACCATCAGTATTGGTGCTGTGTGGGCACTGCCAGCTGATCAGCCTCACTGTTATTAACATAGTTCATTTGTCATGCAGGTGAACGGGAGGTTGGAACAGAGGCAAAAATGCTGCTGTTGGCCCGGGAAGATAAGAAACTTCAGTGCTTGGGACTACAGAGCAGGCAGCCGGCAAGTGGTTCCTATATGGCCTTTGAACTCTGAGGCAACCTGGGTCATTCTGTTTCTTAGAAGGCTATTTTGGAAACATTTCTACTTGCTCCCTGTGTTCACTTTTGAGAAAGCTGCCTGAGTAAGAGGCAGTACAGCATAATGATTAAGAGTGTGGGATTTGGAATGAGGGCAACATGTAAATCCCAGTTTGTTTGTTTGTTTGTTTGTTTTTTAAGACAGAGTCTCACTCTGTCGCCCAGGCTGGAGTGCAGTGGCGCAATCTCGGTTCAGCTTACTGCAACCTCCACCTCCTAGGTTCAAGTGATTCTCCTGCGTTAGCCTCCCGAGTAGCTGGGATTGCAGGCCTACCACCATGCCTGGCTAATTTTTATGTTTTCAGTAGAGACGGGGTTTCACCTTGTTGGCCAGACTAGTCTCAAACTCCTGACCCATGTGATCTACCTTCCTTGACCTCCCAAAGTGCTGGGAGTACAGTGTGAGCCACTGCACCCAGCCCTAAATCCCAGTTCTTGTGCAACACTTGCAGAGAATAAAAAAATAAAATAAATCTCAGTTCTTATGTTAATACTTAATTATTCCAGCATTGGACAAGTTACTTAACCTCTCTGAGCCTGCTTCCTCATCACTAAACTGGGCGTAATAGGGTATATGATGAGGATTAAATGCTCTACTGTTTTGTGATCTTTGTTAAGTCACTTTCCTTTTAGTGTGCTATATGTAAAATGATGAAGTTGTATAGATTTTCTTTCTTTATGAGTCCTGCTACCTCTTAGGTAATGTGAAGAAATTCTGAGTAAAGAACTCATGCGGCTGGGAACAGTGGCTCATGCCTGTAATCCCAGCTTTCTGGGAGGCCCAGAAAGGGTAGATTGCTTGAGTCCAAGAGTTCAAGACTGGCCTGGGCAAAAAACCGATCTCTATTAATAATACAAAAAATTGGCTGGGCATGGTGGCATGCACCTGTAATTTCAGCTACAGCTACTTGGGAGGCTGAGGTGGGAAGATCACCTTAGCCTGGGAAGTCGAGGCTTCAGTGAGCCAAGATTGTGCCACTGTACTCCAGTCTGGGGAACCAGAGTGAGACCCTGTCTCAAAAAAAAAAAAAAAAATTTTAGAAAATCAGAAGCCCTGCTGTCTGTACCCGAGCCCTTCCACCAGGAAAAAAAAAAAAAAAAAAAGGACTCATGTATTCAGGACTCTTGATCAATTAATGAACAGACCATTAGTTGGAGTTTCTTCCTACATCTGAATTTTTGCTGGGAAGATTATGCTGTTAACTAAATTCTCTCTTCCCAGAGATTAGATTTTTAAAATTTCCTTCTAGCTCCTGTAATTGTCATCCAGACAACTTTAATGATTTGGTTTGGCCACAGGGTTTGCTGTTTTCATTTCATCTTGTTACTTCATTGTGCTGGTGATATTTCCATTTTCAAAGCTTGTTTCAGGAACATTACCATTTTTACTAATTTCGCCTTTGTACTTGAGTTTTCACACTGGCTTTTACTTCCAGAGGGAAATCAGGTTTTTTTGTTTTTTTGTTTTTTGCCTTTTCTTTTTAGAATGTTTGGGGAAGATATGATCAGTTTGAGCTAACAGTAAGAAGTAAATGAAAATCTAATAATTTCTTTTTCAGATTCATGGGGAGAACTGTGATTCTTTACATCGCTACTTTATTTAAGCCTGTTTATTTTCCTATAAAATACCCTCCTTCAAAAGGTTGAAGTGACATGGAGCAAAACTTACATGTGGAAATTGCAAGTGTTTCTCAAATAGAAGGTTGTCATGAAAAAGGGGAAAAGAAGGAATTTTGTTGGTGAGGATACTGTGAGATGGTGTGTTGAGTGGTAATAGTTGGAAAACTGCCACCTCAGAGTATATTACATAAACTGCTCAAGTCCTTAACCAACCTCAGGTTCCTGAAATCCTGGGAGTATTTCCTTCTCAGTTTTTGGTGAATGTGTAATTTACCATTTGAGAATAATTAAAGGGGAAGGAAGAAAATATCTCAAAATATAGTGAAATTTTTCCTTTTTTGGTGCCTGTTTATTCTTGGAAACAAGTTAATCTCTAAGCAGCATTTTTGCCTCCTACTTGTTCCCAGGTGTTCCTCTTTATTGGCTCAGATGCTTTCAACTGCTGTACTTTTCTCTCTGGTTTCTTGCTATTGGCTGGGACTCAAGATGGAAACATTTATCAGCTGGATGTGAGGAGTCCAGGGTGAGTCACTATTCATTTACATGATGCAGGTCTTCTACAGAGTGGAAATTTTTATTGGCTTTAACGTTGATTTAGCCTAGCATATAGATGACTATTGAATCAAGTGTATATTTTTCCATTTACAAAGGTTTTCTGGTCTGAATTTTCTGATTGTTCTTATTATTCCTGGACTCATATTAAAATATATGATTCATACTATTATGATTGTCTGACTAATGATTGCTATGAAAATTAAGCTTAAATATAAACTAGCATTTCATTTAAATTGGTTGTCTCTAGAACTTTTAACCTTAAAGAGCTCAGTAATTTTCTCTTACATTAGACCCTGGCTACCCTAAGATTGAAAGATTGAATTATTTTTATTTACTTATTTATTTTTTGAGATGGATTCTCACTCTGTCCTCCAGGCTGGAGTACAGTGGTGCTATCTCAGCTTACTACAACCTCTGCCTCCCGGGTTCAAGCAATTCTCCTGCCTTAGCCTCCTGAGTAGCTGGGATTACAGGCGTGCGCCACCACACCCAGCTAATTTTTGTATATTTAATAGAGACAGGGTTTCACCATGTTGGTCAGGCTGGTCTCAAACTCCTGACCTCATTATCTGCCCACCTCAGCCTCCCAAAGTGCTGGGATTACAGGTATGAGCCACTGTACCCAGCCCTGAAAGATTATTTTTAGTTTAAGGAACCCAGCTCTGTTAGTTATGTAGTTTTGATCATGACCTTTCTAAACAGGCTTTTCCTTGGTCTTAAAGATACCTAAAGAGAATCACACAATCTCTCTGTTGCAGGATTTAATAATTTCTACAATTCTGTCCCTTCCTCCTTTGATTTTCTTCCTTTTTTCAACTGATATTTATTGAAAATAGCTTCTGTGGGTATCAGGCTTGGTTCAAGGCACTGAAAAACAGAAATAAAAGGTACAGACTCTGGGCTGGGTGTGGTGGCTCACTCCTGTAACCCCAGCACTTTGGAAGGTCAAGGTGAGTGGATCACCTGAGGTCAGGAATTCGAGACCAGCCTGGCCAACATGGCGAAACCCCGTTTCTACTGAAAATACAAAAATTAGTTGGGCATGGTGGCGCGTACCTATTATCCCAGCTGCTAGCATAGCTGAGGCAGGAGGATCGCTTGAACCTGGGAAGTGGAGGTTTCAGTGAGCTGAGATCGTGCCACTGAACCAGCCTGGGCAACAGAACGAGACTCTATCTCAAAAACAAAAATAAAAAACAAAAAACAGACTCTGCCTTTGAGACACCTGGAGTCTAATGGTAAAGATGGACAAGTAAAAGACTGTTGTGCAGTGTGATTGCTTGTCTGACAGGGCTAGCCACAGAAATTTAAGGAAGCACCAAAAAGGAGAGGGAAGGAGGTAAGACTGCTTCTCCAAGGAAATGAGAAACATTGGATCTTGTTGAGTAAGAAGTTGCCAAGTAAAGAAGGAGGAAAAGAGCTGGGCTGGGTAGAATCCCATGTATACAATCCTATATATGAAGGCATGATTGTTTCAGGAGTATATGACAGGTATGTTCCCTGCATATGAGGGCAGTGATGAGAAGTGATGCCAGCAGGAAAACAGGAGCTGCTTTGACTTTACCTGCCATTCTAAGTTTATTCCAAGAGCAGAGAAGAAATTACAGTAGATGGTGATTAGCCTATACCTTTTCTTCCATCATTTCAGTTACTTAATATTTTTTTCTTTTTTTGCCTCCACAGAGATAGAGAATCTCTGATCACTATTATAAAATCACCCTTACATATATATTAAATTGATTCTCACTCAGCTTTCTCTTTCTTTTTAGAGTCCTGACAATTTTAATATTTTACAACAAATCTTAATTCTTTCATTAAATGAAAAGGTTAACATACTGCTAATATTGTTATCTTCAACCCATGTCATACCTGCCTTAAAAACCCAGGATTTGGGTGGTGACTTAGTTCATGTTTAGAGACATAGATGGTTTTAAACGAATTACCTTAATCTGCCAGTTAAGGTTCTTGCCAGGAAAGAAACCATAGAAATGTTTAATCTTTCTCCACATTTTATCCTGTTTGCTCTTATGTAGTTAGTACTATGTATTGAATATGTTCAAGTATTGCTTTTGAAGAAAGAAAGTAAAATTTCCCCTTTCTTTGTATCCTAGGGCTCCAGTACAAGTCATCCACAGATCAGGAGCACCAGTTCTATCCCTGCTAAGTTTCAGAGATGGATTCATTGCTAGCCAAGGTGGGTCCATGGGCCAATTGAGACAGATGCTTCTTTGTAGTTCAGTTAATTAAACATAGTTTTAAGTGTATAATCTCTGACTGGGTTGGGGCATAGTCCCCCATGATTTTTTGGCATATTGTAGCTATCAATAGTGTTTATCACTCTGCGTTGTGATTGTCTGCGTCCCCCTCTAGTTCAAGCTCCTTGAGGGTAGTGACTGTGCCTTATTCATTGTGTTATTCCCAGAATTTAGCTCAATGCCCACCACTCTTGTGCCCTAAGGGAGCTCACAGTAAGGCAGACAGACATGTGAACATATGATTGCAGTCCAGTTTGATAAGGACTACATCAGAAGACTGCATGAGGAAATGGAGAATAGCTAATTCTAGAGGCAGGAGTGCTGTCAGCAAGGTCTTTGTGAACTAGGTGACATGTAAACTGATAAAGATTTCACCCACTGGAGATGTAAAGATGGACACTGAAAGGTGAAGCTTTTGTGTATGCAAAGTCATAGATGGGGCAAGGGGGGCAAAAGAAGGGCAGTAGCATTTCTGGAGAGCCTGCTATGTAGTAGGTACTGTGTTTGATGCTTTACATACATATTCTAGGTAAAGCGAGTACCTTGGTGTAGCCAGGACAAACTCTTTGGAATGGAGTTCAGGAATGGTGTTGGGGAAATGCCTGGAACAAAGTGTACATTAAGGGACACTGGATCCTTGTAGGAATGATGTAGGTGAGCAGGACTGGACTATACAGCCTGGAGGGACTACCTACCTACCTTGAGCATTTCAGTATATCAGTTAGGATGTTTTGGGCTGTTATTTACAGAACACTCAGCTGAACATGGTTTAAACAGTTAGGAAAGTGTACTGCTTCACTTAATAAGAAGTCCAGAGTCCATTTCAGAGTATATTAATTTAGTGATTTGAAAATAAAGTCAATCAAGGAGACTAAAGAAACTTGACAACTAAGTCAGTGGTATTCTAGATTGGATCCAGGATGTTAAGGAAAGACTGGTGAAAAAAAAAAAAAGTATGTGTTTAGGTAATAGTAGTGTACCAATATTGACCTCTTAGTTTTGACAAATGTAAGGTGATAACATTTGGGAAAACCTGAAACTGATCAAAGGCATATGGGAACTTTCTGTATTATCTTTAACTAACTTTTCTGTAAACCTAAAGTCACTCCAAAATATAATATTTTTATAAAACTTTTTTTTTTTTTTAATTTAAAAAACAAATGGGCTGGGCACAGTGGCTCATGCCTATAATCCCAGCATTTTGGGAGGCTGAGG
>NW_012116877.1:45677-50416 GCF_000951035.1 Colobus angolensis palliatus | reverse complement strand
AAGTGCTGGGATTACAGGCTTGAGCCACCGCGCCCGGCCTCATTATTATTATTATTAAGACTTCTGGACTGATTTTCTCATTTGATTAGAATAGAAAGGGAAAAACAAAAGGGGAAATATTTATTGACCAGACACTGTGCTGAACGTTTTATATACATTGTCTCATGTAATCTTTGTTACCATTTGTTGAGGTGTAGGTATTATTATTCCTATTTTTTCCTATAATTTAAAAAAAGTTGTACAATTAATATCTGTAAAAGTTCAAACAATACAGAATGATACAGATTTAAAAGTCTCCTTTACGACCTTTTTGGTTCCCTTCCTCTTTTCCAGAAGTAACTAGCGTTAACAGTTTGGCACATATTTTTCAAGACTATTTTCAGAGAATTTGTACACTTACATTTTTATGTATTAATGTGAATAATATACTTTTATCTTCAGTTTGTACATAATTGAGATTATTCTCTATATAGTGCCCTGTGACTTTTATTTAAATTACCGTTTTAGAGCTGTTTCCAGGTAAATGCATGTAGATCTATTTCTTTTTTCTTTTTTTTTTTTTTTTGAGATGGAGTTTCGCTCTTGTTGCCCACCCTGGAGTGCAATGGCACAATCTCAGCCCACTGCAGCCTCCACCTCCCAGGTTCACGCCATTCTTCTGCCTCAGCCTCCTGAGTAACTGGGACTACAGGCGCCGCCACCTTGCCCGGCTAGTTTTTTGGTATTTTTAGTAGAGATAGGGTTTCACTGTGTTAGCCTGGATGGTCTCGATCTCCTAAACTCATGATGTGCCCGCCCTGGCCTCCCAAAGTGCTGGGATTACAGGTGTGAGCCACCACGCCTGGCCTGAAATTTCTTTATTATTACTTATTCTTACTAAGCACCAGCTTAATACTGCAGAAAATTTCAAATCACTGTTGATAACCCACTTTCTTTTCTCCCACCCGAATTCTTGATCAAGAGTTTTTCAAGTAAAAACATGCTCTTCTCTCTTGTGTATAAAACGTTGTGAAATAAAGGCAAAGTATTGTGTATATCTTGCTGGAAAATGCTGCCCAGGGCTCTGGAGATGGTGGCTGCCCCTGATCCTTTCACTGTCCAGGCCTTGAAAGACTCTAGTTCATGAACTGTCTTTTCACAAAGCAAGTCCACCACTTGCTGCGTTTATCATTCTGAGGGTTGAAAACTTTCTTACAAAGTCTCAGTCCAGTCTCTTGCCTTAGCTGTTGTAAATAGGCCCTCATCACTTCATCTTCCTGTTTGTTTGCAGGTTTGGGATAAATTGGGATAAGTGGAAAACCAGGCTCTTCAAGAACGGGAAAGTTAGTGATTCCCAGTGTATACATTTCTTTCTCACCCTGGCTTTTGGAATTGCACTTTTGGAGTTCCTTCAGACACTCAGAAACGTAGAGAGAGATATATATCAAGGTCCTATCAGCTTCATTATTAACTTCATAGTTTTTGAAGAAGACATTGGCCTTGAAGTAATAGATGGCTTCATCCACAGTATCAATATCTTTTGTCTCTCTTGGGGCAGGTCCTTTGAATTGACTTCTGATAGGTAACAGTGCCATATTTCCAATGAGTTCGGTGTCAGGATCCATGAGAGAAGAGTGGTAAGCTGGCATCTTGGTGGCTCCTGGGTTTCAACCCAGAGGAGCAGATTTTTTGTACTTTTTTACTTTTCTGCTGGGAAGAAGGCAAGGCATAACTTCCAGTACTGATACCTAAAGGCAAAGGGAGTAAGATTATAGCTCTGTTTTCAGAGTACAAAACTAAGACCAGTAAGAGAAAGTTATCAGAAACCACATTCCAGTTAATTATAAAGGAAAAGCTTTCTTTTCCTTAAGAAAGAAGCTGCCCTTAAGGTAGTGAGCACCCCTAACTCTGGAGATGGGCAAGTGTAGGCTGTTTGGCCGCTCTGCCGTGTGCTGTAGAGGGAGTTATGTACTGGTTTAGAAGTTGGATATAGATGATCTTTGAGGTCCTTTGGAACTCTTTGATTATTAGTGAGGAGATTTAAATTGCCAGATGAAACAAAATAAAAATCTTTTTTGATGGAAATTGCCAGACATATCTAAAAGTAGAGAGAATAGCACAATGAACCTGCTATAGCCATTGTCCAACATAAGCTATTATCAGTATATGGCTAATCTTGTTTTACCCATTCCCTTGCATTCCTCACTTCATATATTTTTAAATATATCATGAGCATCTTATTTCACCCATCAGCATTTCTATATGTCTCTCTCAAAGATAAGGATTCATTTTTGGAGAAGATGATTTTTAATAATAATGCAAAAAAGGGGAAGGTACTACCTTGTATATGCTGCTGCTTGGAATGTAGAATAACAGACAAATTTGGAAAACAGTTTTTCATATTTCCAAAAAGTTTGAAAAGGTTAATTAGTATCTGCTGCTTCTTTTCCAGGTCTTTATATATACAAAGTCAGAAAAAACTGTATGCATAAAGACATTCATTTATGCACATGCCATCAACCATGAAAAATAGGCACAAAAAAATAGATAAAAATGTTAACAGTAATTCCCTTTGAATGGTAGATTGGGGTGATTTTTCTACCTCTGCTTTGTTTATTTTTAAAGTTCAATGAGCATGTACTACTTCTATTTATTTATGTATTTATGTATTTATTTTGAGACAGAGTCTCATTCTCTTGCCTAGGTTGGAGTGCAGTGACACCATCTTGGCTCACTGCAACCTCTGCTTCCTGGGTTCAAGCAGTTCTCCTGCCTCAGCCTCCTGAGTATCTGGGATTACAGGCATGGACCACCACGCTCAGCTAATTTTTTTTGTATTTTTACTACTTTTATATTAACAAAAAGAAATCACCTCATTAAGCAGTTTATAGATCACCCCAAGTTTCATTTGTCCATACTCTTTTAAGAATTAGATATACTTTTACTTTCTTAGCGTAACTGTCCTCTTTCTCCTAGTGTATACAGTCAAATTTACAGATTGAGGAATAATCTGGGAACATTTTAACAGGGAATATCTACACAAATATTTCTTTAAAAAATGTTAAGGACTTTTTTTAGACATTCTCTATTAAAAATAATCTAGGATAAGTTTATAAATACACACACACACACACACACACACACACACACACACCCCTGTGGTTGCTTGCTCTGTGCCTTTGGCTGGCATTGCTAATCAAAGACATCCCTTCTTCCCACAGAACTCGCACTTGCTCTTCAAATCTACCCCAGCTCAGCATTCTAGGCAGCCACTATGGGTTATCATATGGCCCACATAGGCCGTGCACGGTGGCTCACGCTTGTAATCCCAGTACCTTGGGAAGCTGAGGCGGGTGGATGGATCACCTGAGGTCGGGAGTTTGAGACAAGCCTGACCAACATGGTGAAACCCCATCTCTACTAAAAATACAAAAATTACCCAGGTGTGGTGGCGGTCGCCTGTAATCCCAGCTGCTTGGGAGGCTGAGGCAGGAGAATTGCTTGAACCCAGGAGGTGGAGGTTGCAGTGAGCCGAGATCGCAGCATAGTACTCCAGCCTGGACAACAAGAACGAAACTCTGTCTGAAAAAAAAAAGATGGCCCACATAATAAGATCTATTTGCCATTCTGGGTCTTTGGACCATCTTCTTTACACTAGTGATCTACAGAAGCAGATAAAAATACTGAGTGTTTAAAACTCTGGATAGAGTTTTCTCTTAGTTATATCAGTTTTCTTTCTGCCTTTCAGGTGATGGAAGCTGTTTTATTGTCCAGCAGGACTTAGACTATGTCACTGAGCTCACTGGGGCTGACTGTGACCCTGTGTACAAGGTACAGGCCTGAGACAACACTAGACCTGGGTGTTTCTCATGTGAGATCTAGGGCTTTTACGAGACTGAATCCAGATACCTTGTGGTCATTAGGGATGATAAAATAGTGCTTATTGTATAAACAGTGTGGTAGGATGGGAAAAAATTAAGAGCTTAAGTCAGAAGTGACGTCTGGGCCAGGCATGGTGGCTCATGCCTGTAATTCCAGCACTTTGGGAGGCCGAGACAGGTGGATCACTTGAGGTCAGGAGTTCAAGACCAGCCTGGCCAGCATGGTGAAACCCGTCTCTACTAAAAATACAAAAAAATTAGCTGGGTGTGGTGGTATACGCCTGTAGTTCTAGCTACTTGGGAGGCTGAGGCAGGAGAATCGCTTGAACCTGGGAGGTGGAGGCTGCAGTGAGCCCCGAGATCGCACCACTACACTCCAGCCTGGGCAACAGAGTGAGACTCTATCTCTAAAAAAAAAAAAAAAAAACATAGTGACTTCTGGCTGGCAGCTGTACCCCCAGCACTTCTGGAGGCTGAAACAGATGGATCACTTGAGCCCAGGAGTTCGAAACCAGCCTGGGCAATGAGATGAGACCCCCATCTCTACAAAAAATACAGAAAAATTAGCTGGGTATGGTGGCGCACATGCCTGTAGTTCCAGCTACTGATTTGGGAGGCCAAGATGGGACGATTGCTTGGGCCTGGGAAGTTCAGGCTGCCATGAGCTGTGATCATGTCACTGCACTCCAGCCTGGGCAAAGAGTGAGACCCTGTCTCAGAAAAAAAAAAAAGTTCATCACTTACTGGCTCTAGAAACTTAAAAACTTACTTTACCTCACTAGTCTGTCAATTCTTTTTTTTTTTTTTTTTTTTTTTGAGGCGGAGCCTCGCTCTGTTGCCCAGACTGGAGTGCAGTGGCCGGATCTCAGCTCACTGCAA
>NW_012116877.1:37612-40782 GCF_000951035.1 Colobus angolensis palliatus | reverse complement strand
TGTTGTTGTTGTTGTTTTTTGAGATGGAGTTTCGCTCTTGTTGCCCACCCTGGAGTGCAATGGCACAATCTCAGCCCACTGCAGCCTCCGCCTCCCAGGTTCAAGTGATTCTCCTGCTTCAGCCTCCCAAGTAGCTGGGATTACAGGCATGTGCTACCACGCCTGGCTAATTTTATATTTTTAGTAGAGATGGGGTTTCTCCATGCTGGTCAGGCTGGTCTTGAACTCCCGACTGAGGTCTGCCTTGGCCTCCCAAAGTGCTGGGATTACAGGCGTGAGCCACTGTGCCTGGCCATCCATTTCATTTTTTAAAATTCTTGTGTAGTGTTCCAGCCAGGTGCAGTGACTTACGCCTGTAATCCCAGCACTTTGGGAGGCCGAGGCAGGTGGATCATGAGGTCAGGAGATTGAGACCATCTTGGCTAACACGGTGAAACCCCATCTCTACTAAAAATACAAAAAATTAGGCCGGGCGCGGTGGCTCAAGTCTGTAATCCCAGCACTTTGGGAGGCCGAGACGGGCGGATCACGAGGTCAGGAGATCGAGACCATCCTGGCAGTGAGCTGAGATCCGGCCACTGCACTCCAGCCTGGGCGACAGAGTGAGACTCTGTCTCAAAAAAAAAAAAAAAAAAAAATACAAAAAATTAGCCAGGCGTGGTGGCAGGTGCCTGTAGTCCCACCTACTGTGGAGGCTGAGGCAGGAAAATGGCGTGAACCCGGGAGGCAGAACTTGCAATGAGCCAAGATGGTGCCACTGCACTCCAGTCTGGGCGACAGAGCCGAGATTCTCAAAAAACAAAAAACAAACAAAGAAAATTCTTGTATAGTGTTCCATATTTTGAATCAACATATTTCCATTGTACAAATGAGGCAGCTGGGGCCCGGGGGGTTGAGAAAGTTGCCCTAGGTCATGCAGCTAGTTGGTAGTAAAGCTGAGATTAAGTTAACTCCAGAATTCATGCTGTTTTCCTTGAGGAGTTGATGAAATCCTCCTCAGAAAAAAAGACACATATTCAGAACTTTTTGGTATCCAATTTTATAAGGTTCAAGAATAGCCAAGCTCATCCATGAACCATCTCCTCCCCAGAGGCAGACCATCTGTGCTCAACCTGAAAACACTAATGGGTTTGCTTTCCACTTGGGCCAATTAGTTTCTCTGTTCTATAGTCATGGGTGCATCCCAACCATTGGTGATTGGGATGCCGGCATCACTGTGAGCCAGCAATTTTTGTAAGCACATAATCATGGATGTAATTCTGTTGCCTTCATAAAGCCTTCTCAGACTCCCTGGGACTAGTGTCTGTCAATCATAAGCCTCCATCTTTTTGAAATGGAAGAATCCCAGGCTTCCTTTTAACTGTGAATTCTTGTGTTCTAGGTAGCCACATGGGAGAAGCAGATCTACACATGCTGTCGAGATGGTCTTGTACGACGCTACCAGCTTTCTGACCTCTGACTTCTTGGAAAGAGCAGTCCTGGTTAGTGAAAAGGTTTGACCCTGATCAACAATGAACAGAAACATCATCAGACCTTCCCAAGGACCATGGCCCTTAGTGTCTTGGGCACCCCTTGGAAATCACAGAAAGTCAGCTGTACTGGCTATATGGAACTCTCATGCCAAGACCTACTTTGAACTGAATAGGAAGGTCACTGGGCCCACTGCATTTGTCCCAACTTCTTGTATAAACTCACCCCAGCAACACAGGGCAAGGATATAGATGCTTTTAGTTTGTTCTTAAACCAGTTGTGTTAAATGTTTACAAGGATCTCAGTACTAAACCTTGTTTTCTGGAGGAAATAAAGAAAATATGTTTGGAGGTGCCTGAATATGAAAAACTTTGTTAAAAACTCTTACTCCAGCAAAAAGTCGGTCAGGATGATGAAATTCCTTCCTCAGCACTCCCTGTTGCCTGACCATAGAGAAGGCTTGCTTGGCAGTAGCAACAAATGTCCTATAAGAGATTCTTATGCAGGTGGTAACCAACTGTCCCAGTTTGCTTGTAACTAAGGGGTTTTCTGTGACTTGAAACTTGCATTGCCAAAACTGGGGCAGTCTCAAACCAACGTAATTGGTCAGCCTATATGTAGGTGAGGAAATTGAGTCATAATCATTGTAAAGGCATTGGCTGTCAAAGTGTGGTTCTTAGAACAGCAGCATCAGTGTCACCAGGGAACTTGATGGGAAATAGAAATTGTTAGAGCCAATCCTAGACCTAAATCAGGAATTCTACGGGTGCAGCCAGCAATCTGTATTTTAACAAGGATTCCAGGTGATTCTGATGTATGCTAAAGCTTGAGAGCCACTGATATGGAGGAAGAGATGGTGGAGGTCACTTTAGTCACAGCTGGAACCCAGGGCTCAAAATGATAAGATTGGTCTGTAGGAGATGAGGCCACAGGGGTTGGCAGAGCCCAGCTAGTGAAGGAGCAGGAATATCAGCTAAGAAGCTCACACTTCAAGTGGTTGGCAGTGGGGAACCACTGAAGGGTTTTAAGCAAGAGAATGGCATGGTCCTTTTTTCTCTGAACATAAAAATGGAATCATAATGTATGTATTCCATGGCTTATTTTCACTTAATGTCTCTGAGATTTTCCATCTCAGTACATGTAGATGTTCCTCATTCTTTTTTAATAATGTCCAGAATGTGGATACCATATTATTTATATTTTTGAGATTATTAGAGAAGAGTTTCTTGAAAGATGTGACACTTGAGCTGGGACATGCAGATTAAGATTTCAATTTATTTAAGGGAGGATGGTCATTTCATTTCTGGCTGGGGTAATAATATTGTTGACAGAGTTCTTTTTTTTTTTTTTTTTTTTTTTTTGAGACGGAGTCTCGCTCTGTCACCCAGGCTGGTGCGCAGTGGCCGGATCTCAGCTCACTGCAACATCTGCCTTCTGGGTTCAAACAATTCTCCTGCCTCAGCCTTCCGAGTAGCTGGGACTGCAGGCATGCACTACCATGCTCGGCTAAATTTTTTTTGTGTGTATTTAGTAGAGATGGGGTTTTACCATGTTGGCCAGGCTGGTCTCAAACTCCTGACCTCGTGATCCACCTGCCTTGGCCTCCCAAAGTGCTGGGATTACGAGTGTGAGCCACCGTACCCAGCCACCAGAGTTCTTAATGGTGTATTCTTGTGTAAATTTTTTTTTTTTTTTTTTTT
>NW_012116877.1:19313-36823 GCF_000951035.1 Colobus angolensis palliatus | reverse complement strand
AAAAAATGCCTTGCTGACTCACTATGAAATAATATCTCCCAATTTTTTGATAAAATTCTGAGTCTATGAGTCAAACTCATCTTTGGTAATGGCTTTTTTTTTTTTTTTTTTAAGACAAGGTCTTGCTCTGTTGCCCAGGCTGGAATGCTTTGACATGGTTACAGCTTACTTCAGCTTTAACCTCCTGGGCTCAAGCAATTCACTTCAGCCTTCCAAGTTGCTGAAACCATGGGTGCACACCACCACACTTGGCTAATTTTTAAAATTTTTTGTAGCGACAGAGTCTCACCATGTTGTCCAGACTGGTCTCAAACTCCTAAACTCAAGTGTTCCTCCCACCTTGGCCTCTCATAGTGCTGACATTACAGGCATGAGCCACCACACTCAACCAGGAACTTTGTCTTAACTTTAAATCTCATTTTTTTCTACAATACCCTGTTGCTTAAACCAAAGTGTAAAAAGAAAATACTGTAATTCATTTAATATCTACTCTGTTCTAGATACTATATTTATATATCTAATCAAAAAGCAAATGTTATTATTTGTTTTATTCTGATAAGGAAACTGAGACTCAATACAATAAATACCAGAGGCTTCCTTGGACAGTCTATACACCTCCTACACTGTGTAATCACAGGCAGGTAGCAAGAGACCTTTGTGACCAGAGCAATTTCATTTCAAGGTGCAATTTGTGACAGGGTCAGGTAGACCAGAATGGACATATTCCAGAACTTAGAAATATTAAATCCTAGGAGCTCCAGGTAGAACATCTAGGAAGTCAGATTAAGAAAACAGGATGGGCGCAGTGGCTCATTCCTGTAATCCCAGCACTTTGGGAGGCCAAGACGGGTGGATCACCTGAGGTCGGGAGTTCGAGACCAGCCTGACCAACATGGAGAAACCCTATCTCTACTAAAAATACAAAATTAGCCAGGCATGATGGCGCATGTCTGTAATCCCAGCTACTTGGGAGGCTGAGGCAGGAGAATCACTTGATCCCAGGAGGCAGAGGTTGCGGTGAGCTCAGATTGTGCCATTGCACTCTAGCCTGGGCAACAAGAGTGAAACTCCGTCTCAAAAAAAAAAAAAAAAAAACACGATGAAATGGGCTGGGTGTGGTGGCTCACACCTGTAATCCCAGAACTTTGGGAGGCTGAGGCGGGCAGAACACAAGGTCAGGAGATCGAGACCATCCTGGCTAACACAGTGAAACCCCGTCTCTACTAAAAACACAAAAAAATTTAGCCAGGCAGGGTGGCAGGCGCCTCTAGTCCCAGCTACTTGGAAGGCTGAGGCAGGAGAATGGCGTGAACCTGGCAAGTGGAGTTTGCAATGAGCCGAGATTGGGCCATAGCACTCCAGCCTGGGCGACAGAGCAAGACTCTTATCTCAAGAAAAACAAAACAGGATGAAATGTTGTCATTTATTTGTAGAATCTGAAACAGTTCAACTCATAGAAGCAGTGAGTAGAAGAGCCAGCGTGGTGGCTCATGCCTGTAATTCCAGCACTTTGGGAGGCTGGGGTGGGTGGATCGCTTCAGCCCAGGAGTTGGAGACCAGTCTGGGCAACATGAGGAAACTCTTGTCTCTACTAAAAATACAAAAATTAACCAGGCGTGGTGGTGGGCACCTGTAATCCCAGCTACTCAGGAGGCTGAGGCAGGAGAATCACTTGAACCTGGGAGGTGGAGGTTGCAGTGAGCCGAGATTGCACCACTTCACTCCAGCTTGGGCAATAGAGTGAGACTGTCTCAAAAAAATATATATACACACACACACACACACACACGTGTGTATATATACACATATGTAATATGTGTATATACTGATACTTTTATGTATATATACATATATTTTATATATACATATTTACATATATGTATGTATATATAATATATGTGTATATATATATAGAAGCAGTGAGTAGAATGGTGGTTACAGAGACGTGGGGAGGAGGAATGGGGAAATGATAGTCATAGGGCTTAAAGTTTCAGGAGGAATATATTGTTTTTTGAGATCTATTGCATAGCATGGTAGATTGCTAAGAGTAAATTTCAAATGTTCTCAACCCAAAAAATGTTAAGCATATGAGGTGATGGATATGTTAACCGGCTTGATTTAATTATCCCACATTGTATTTATAAGTCACAGTAGGACTTTGTGCCCCATAATTATAAACAAGTATAAATTGTCAATTTACAATTAAAAAATCAATTAAAAAAAAAAAACAGGATAAGGAAGGATATGGCTGAATACACACAACACGTGAATGTCTGTGAGTTCCCATTCCAGGGCTCACTATTCTACATTGCCACCACATTCGTCCACTCCTTTTCATAGGTCTCTAGAGTCGATGTCCTAGTTGTGATATATGCAGTGACCCTTGATGGCTGCTCTGAAATCCGGACCCAAACAGAAGGAAAGGAGGCCAGCTCTCAGGTGCTCCATAGCCTTGTCCACTGTGAAAGGAAGGAGCCCCTGTTTTTAGCAGACAAAGCTTTTTCTTTTTTTTCTTTAGGATTAAGGAGTGCATTCTGGGTAAGGAAGGGTAGGACACTGACAGCTCTACAGACTCAGTGAACTGTGCTAGACGGTGTTTCTTGGCTTTGGGATGCCGCCTTGTGACTTCTTACGAGAAATACCTTTCTCTCCAGACCTGAAAAGCTGGCAGTAGCATCAGCTATTCAGCATGTACTTGGTACCAGGCACAGGCCTCACAATAGGTAGATTTCTAAACAATACTCTTTGTGCATATACTTTTATGTTCTTTTTCTGTTTTAACTTTTATTTTGCCAATAACCTTAAACTTGCAGAAAAATTGCAAGAATAGTACAAAGGATAGGAAACAGACATGAGAAATATTTAAAAATAATAAAAAGAATAAAAAAGAATAGTATGAAGGATTTCAGTACACCCTCACCCAAATCTCCCAGTTGCTGACTTTTTTTTTTTTTTGAGACAGAGTCTCACTCTGTCACCCGGGCTGGAGTGAAGTGGCGCGATCTTGGCTCACTGCAACCTCTGCTTCCTGGGTTCAAGCGATTCTCCTGCCTCAGTCTCCTGAGTAGCTGGGATTACAAGGGTGTACCACCATGCCTGACTGATTTGTATTTTTAATAGAGACAGGGTTTCACCATGTTGGCCAGGTTGGTCTCAAACTCCTGATCTCAAATGATCCACCCACTTCAGACTCCCAAAGTGCTGGGATTACGGGTGTGAGCCACCGTGCCCGGCCCAGTTGACAACTTTGTATTATGTTTGCTTTATATATGTGCAAACTCTCTTTCTCTATATATGTGCACAGATTATATATGCTATATTTTTTCTGACTCATTTGAGAGTAATATGTAAATGTTATATTCTTTTTTTTTTTTTTTTTTTTTGTGTGGGTTTTTGTTCTCTCACCCAGGCTGGAGTGAAGTGGCACGATCTCAGCTCACTGCAGTCTCTGCCTCCCAGGTTCAAGCAGTTCTCCTGCCTCAGCCTCCCGAGTAGCTGGGACTACAGGCGCCCGCCACGTCGCCCAGCTAGTTTTTTTTTTTTTTTTTTTAGTAGAGACGGGGTTTCACCGTGTTCGCCAGGATGGTCTCGATCTCCTGACCTCGTGATCCGCCCGTCTTGGCCTCCCAAAGTGCTGGGATTACAGGCTTGAGCCACCACGCCCGGCCTGTAAATGTTATATTCTATTACTCTATTACCATTTGTGATGGTAAATTTTATGTGTCAGCTTGACTGGCCATGGTGCCCAGATAGTTGGCCAATTTTCTGGATGTTTCTTTCAAGGTTTTTTTTTTTTTTTTTTTTATGAGATGAACATTTAAAATCAGTGAATTTGGGGGCTGGGCGAGGTGGCTCAGGCCTGTAATCCCAGCAGTTTGGGAGGCCAAGGCGGGCAGATTACTTGAGGTCAGGAGATAGAGACCACTGGCCAACATTGTGAAACCCTATGTCTACTAAAAGTACAAAAATTAGCCAGGTGTAGTGGCAGGAGCGTGTAATTCCAGCTACTCAGGAGGCTGAGGCATGAGAATCATTTGAACCCAGGAGGCAGAGGTTGCAGTAAGCCAAGATTGCACCACTGCACTCCAGTCTGGGCAACAGAGGTAGGCTCTGTCTTTAAAAAAACAAAACAAAACAAAATCAGTGAATTTTGGCTGGACACAGTGGCTGATGCCTGTAATCCTAGCACTTTGGAAGGCTAAGGCAGGAGCATCGCTTGAGCCCAGGAGTTCAAGACCAGCCTGGGCAACACAGGGAGCCCTTGTCTCTACCAAAGAAAAAAAATTAGCCAGGTGGCGGGGGGTGGCACACTCCTGAAGTCCAGCTACTCAAGAGGCTGAAGTAGGAGGATCGATTGGGCCCTGAAGGTTGAGGCTTCTGTGAGCCATGATCATACCACTGAGCTGCAGCCTGGGCAACAGAGCAATACTATGTCTCAAAAAATAAATGAATAAAATAAAATCAGTGGATTTTGAGTAAAGCAGATTACCCTCCATAGTGTGATAGTGTGAGTGGGCCACATCCAATCAGTTGAAGCCCTTAATACAACAAAGGCTGTTGTTCCCCAAGCAAGAAGTTCTGTCAACAGACTGCCTTTGGGTTCAGACTGCAGTTCTTCCCTGAATCTCCAGACCATCAGCCTACCCTATCAGTGTCTGGATTTGCCAAGCCTCCTGTGAGCCAATTCCTTAAATGTCTCTCTCTCTTTCTTTGTATATATACACATACATACACATATCTATATGAAAACAGAACCTACACATCTTACTGGTCCTGCTTCTCTGGAGAGACCTGACATATGTTATTGTATGGATATATACCACATTTTTATCCATTCATCAGTTGATGACATTTGAGCTGTTTCCACTTTTAGCTATTATGAAATACATTGCTAGCAGCATTCATGTGCAAGTTCTTGTGTTAACATATGCCTTCAGTTTTATTTGGTATATACCTAACAGTGGAATTGCTGGGTCATATGGTACCTATATTTAACTTTTTGAGGGGCTGCCAACTGTTTTCCAAAGTGACTGTAACCATTTTATATCCTCACTAGCAGTGTATGAGGGTTCTGGTTTTTCCATGTCCTTGTATTTTATTTATTAATTTTTTTTTCTGAGACAGAGTTTCACTCTTGTTGCCCAGGCTAGAGTGCAATGGCATGATCTCGGCTCACTACAACCTCCACCTCCCAGGTTCAGGCGATTCTCCTGCCTCAGCCTCCTGAGTAGCTGGGATTACAGGCATGTGCCACAACACCCGGCTGATTTTTGCATTTTTAGTAGAGACAAGGTTTTACCATGTTGGTCAAGTGAACTCCTGACCTCAGGTGATCCACCTGCCCCAGCCTCCCAAAGTGCTGGGATTACAGGCTTGAGCCACAACGTCCAGCTATGTCCTTGTTTTTTCCATTTTTAAAAGTTATAGTCCATTTTAAAGTTATAGTCCATTGATGTTAAGGTGGTTAAAATGGTGTCTTCCAGGTTTCTCCACAGAAAATTAATAAGCATTTTGTGGGGAGCTACTTTGAAACTATATAAATATCCTGTTCCCGTGAAACTTACATCAACTAAATGCTAAAGTTTTAGCATTCTTTGATGATTCTTGTCTGAATCAGTTATTCCCATGCTATTAGTAATTGTCAAAGGGTGACTTTCTTATTCCATCATTTTTTCTATATTTATAATTAGCATTCTACCATGAGGTAGAACTTCCCTTCTCCCCCATTTATTTATTTATTTAGTCATTTGCTTGTTTGTTCATTCATAGATATATCAGTGTGGACTACTCATGGATTCATATTCTATGATCACAGCTCATTCTTACTATCATTTACTTTGATGCTTAAATTGCCCCAGTTTGGCCAGTGGACACTCCTTCAAGCTGGATCCTGTGTCCTTTTGACATGTTCCCATCATTCTCTGAGCACTTCCATCTTTTCTGGTACCACAAGATGTTCCAGCCTCACCCTGTATTTTTCCAGCTCCAGCCCTAGAACCAGTGACTTGTGTAAGTGGCCCTGGTTCCATTTAGTAGAGAATGGTATTCAGAAACCAAGATCCGGGCACTAGTATACTCTGTTACTGGAGTGTTCCTGCTTGGGGCCCTATCGGGGACAGTACATGAATGGCCCTTTCCACATCCATCATATTCTGTAGTAAAAAGCATGAGTTCACACTGATGTCTCCAGTTCTAGCCCACCTCCACATGTTTTATCCTAGCCTTCCACATACATACTTCCTTTCTTCAATAGTGAGGAACTTGCCTCTCCTAATCCTCAATATAGTCACTAATTTTGGAGTACGTCTGTGAATAACCAACCTGCCAGCACACAGGCCAGCTCCTCCTGTTTTACCCACCCCCTGCACACATGATTGTCACTCAAATGGGGTCTTCCTCTCTCCCTCCACCTCAGCCAGGTCTAGGCTGAGCAAGGCCTTCTCCCAACCTTCTGGATTTTCATTTTAATACATTTGTTTTCTAGTGGTAAGAGTGAAACAAATGACTAGCAAACATGAAAAGATGCTCAACTTCATTAGTAATTAAACAAATGCAAATTAAAATTCAAAAGAAGGCTTGGTAATGCAAAAAATTAAAAGGGTAATTCCATATTTTCATTCTGTAAATAGGAAAATGTGGCTAAGAAATAACTGTTTAAGGTCAGAAAACTAGTAGCTAACAGAAAGGATTTGGAACTTGGTCTTTGACTCTACCGCCTTAAGGCTGAGGGAGCATCTTCTATATGCTACATGCTTTCCTGTAACTTATTATTGTAATTTTTTGTAGACACGGGATCTGGCTATGGTGCCCAGGATGGTCTCAAACTCCTGGCCTCAGCAGTCCTCTGTTTCTGCCTCCCAAAATGCTAGGATTACAAGTGGCTGAAGTAGGAGGATCAATTGGGCCCACCTGGCCACCTATGACTTTATATATTTCCCACCAACCCTGTGTTACAGTTGATTGTTAATAATCCCATTTATGTGAACAAACTTAGACTTAGGGCCATTAAGCAAGCTTGCTTCAAGTCATACAACTGGCAGGTGAGCTCGGCAGCATGAAGATTTGGTCACTTTCTGACCACTCAATTTACCCAAAACTTGCACTTTAGTTTTTAGCTCTTTAATGGACTTTTCTGTCCTTTGGCCCACCTCCAAAAGTGTGTTTTACTTATTCCAAATACACCTAAAGTAAGCCTTTTGCCTCAAATAATATGAAAGAGCTACTTTAAGGCAGGCCTTCCTCTGTGACAGTGTGGTTTCAGAGACCCAGGAAAGTTCTTAAATATCTCAGGCACTAGTATCTGAAATGCCATCAGGGAACCAAGCTTTTCCTTCTGCATTTAGAGATGAGATTTTAAACACAGCATTCCTTTTTCCCTATATGAGTGATGTTAGATGTTAGTCTCTCTCTGTTGCCCAGGCTGGAGTGCAGTGGCGTGATCTCAGCTCACTGCAACCTCTGTCTCCTGGGTTCAAGCGATTCTCCCTACCTCAGCCTCACAAGTAACTGGGATCACAGGCCCCTGCCACCACACCTGTTTAATTTTTGTATTTTTTCAGTAGAGATGGGGTTTCACCATGCTGGCCAGGCTGGTCTCGAACTCCTGACTTCAGGTGATCCACCAGCCTTGGCCTCCCGAAGTGCAGGGATTACAGGTGAGCCACTGCACCTGGCCTGAGCCAGCACACCCGGCCAGATTCTTTCTTAAGAGCACGTTTCCATTTGAGGGGAGTAAGAGGCTGACTGGTTGGGTGTAGTGGCTCATGCCTGTAATCTCAGCACTTTGGGAGGTGGAGGCGGGTGGATCACTTGAGCTCAGGAGTTCAAGATCAGCCTGGGCAACATGGTGAAACCTCGTCTCTACCACAAATTATTAAAAAAAAAAAAAAAAAATCGGCTGGGCATGGTGGCTCACACATGTAATCCAAGCACTTTGGGAGACCGAGGCTGGTGGATGTTGAGGTCAGGAGTTCAAGACCAGCCTGGTTAAGATAGTGAAACCCTGTCTCTACTAAAAATACAAAAATTAGCTGGGCGTGGTAGCACATATCTGTAATCCCAGCTAATTGGGAGGCTGAGGTAGGAGAATCACTTGAACCCAGGAGATGGAGGTTGCAGTGAGCCGAGATAGCGCTACTGCACTCCAGCCTGGGCGACAGAGCAAGACTCCATCTCAAAAAAAAACAAAAATTATCTGGGCATGTTGGCATGCCGTTTTGGTCCCAGCTACTCTGGAGGCTGAGGTGGGAGGATCACTTGAACCCAGGTGGTGGAGATTGCAGTGAGCCATGATCATGCATCATGCCACCGCACTCCAGTGTTGGCAATGGAGTGAAACCCTGTCTCAAAACCAACAAAGAAGAGGCTGACTGAAGGAGCAGTACTTAGGGAAGATACTCCTGAAGAAAAAGAATGGGGAGAGGGAGAGAAAATTGTGGCATTGTGTTAGGGTGTTCAGACCCAACACCAGGCTGTGGGGGCTACAAAATACGGTGGAGTCAAAGCAATGAGACAAGACAAGTTAACAGTGCATAAAGTAGGTCCAGGGGGCCAACAGCAATATGGAGGCTACAAAGGCCCTGAGCTCTGGGAGTGATCAAACAAAGAAGCAGGTGGTGAGGACGTGGGGGTAGAAAGGAAGGGGTGCATCAAGTGTTTGATCTATAGCTGTGATAGTTTAGCAGTTTCTTTGAAGCATATGGAACATGCTCTGCTACTCGAGATAATGGAGAACATGTTTTTCTACCTCAAGATACAATCAATTTACGAGCCTGGGAGAGCAAGAAGCAAGGAGCCAGCAAGTCTAGACACATTCCAGAGGCAATGAGGTGTTTTATGCCCTGAGCCCTGGATTCCATACAAGCCATGAGGGGTTTTATGCCCTAGGCTTAGATTGTGGTGCAGCAGGGCAGCCTTCCACCCTTTGGCACAAAGCTTGGTGTTCCAAAGGCCACGAGGGGTTTTAGACCCTGGACCCAAGACATGTTCCAAGACTCTTACATTATGTCAAACAAGCAAGTCTTGCCTCAGCTCTTCTACCAACATGTCTCCTTTTTCTTTTTTGCAAAACCACCACAGCTATCATTGCTTGTTCTCGGCAGCGGCTTTCTCTCCAGGGGTGGCTTCTGCATCTGCTGACTAAAATGAGACATCACAAGCACATAATTATTAGAATAAAATTCACAAATGTAGAACTTCCAATGACCTTAATCCATTTAAGAGGATTGATTGCAGACAACCCATCAGCTGCCTTACTCAAAATATTAGTTCTAGGGAGCAGGGCTAAGTGAGCCTCAGAGGCTTCAAAAACCTGCTCTTTTAGTTTTACGATATTGAGGGTGAGATTTTCCTCTTTTCCTTCCAAGTGATGTTTAACTTTTTCCCATTGGTGTTCTGTTTCATTGTAACTATGGGGAGTAATACAAAAATCAGATGTATTCCAATCACATTGCATTTGAATTCTAGTTTCTAAACTTAGGATGCGTTCCCCTCTCCAAGTCACTGTCTGACGGAGATCATTAATTTGATTAACTATTTTTTTTTTTATCTATTTGAGCCTGAGAGTTCCATAATTTTGTGGAATTTTTCTGCCACTTATCAACAAATTCAGCAGTTTGCACAGATGACTGTAAAGCCACACTGGCTACTGCAGCAGTAGTAGTAACAGCAATGAGGCCAATTATAGCAAATATGAGAGCCACTATAATATTTTTGAACAGGATAAAAGTTTCCTAAGGATTTCAGTTATAATATAAATAGATGGTAATGCTTCCCATGGTCTGTTTAGAGACACAGGGATCCAGACTCCTTCCCTGGCTTTAACAAAATAGTTTTTATTTTGTTTGTTTGTTTTATGAAAAGCTGAGTTAATGCAGGTAAATAGGTGACATTCTGGGCAGGTAATAGAGCATGTATTTATATCAATAGTCACATTTCCTATTGGTAACATAAAAGGTGGTCGAACACAACTTTGAATCCAAAACGTCCTGTTGGAAAGAAAAGAAAGAGCATATTTATCCTTACCTCCCTCCCCGCTGTACTTTTCATATTTACCCTCCCAAATTTTAATTGGACTTTGAGCTACAGTTAATTTTCATAATTCTGAATGTTCCTGTCCTATGGCAGGAGATAACATTTTTGGACTAGGGGCGACAATGCCAGCAGGATTCCATATGATAGGGGCATCAGCTTCCGTCTGAATGTGTTGTGTATGATTCCATTGCCAGCAATTCCATCGGTTTGTTACATTTGCTTTACAAGAGGGTCTTCTGGTGCAATTTGGTTTGAAAATCCCCTTAGGGGACCAATCAATGACGATTCCACAGGAATTATTTTGTAGCACCTCAGCCTTACTTGCTATACAGTCTTCTCAAGTCCAAGTATCTACACCTTCCAACCAAACTTTATTTTGCTTACATTCGAGCTTGTTTGGACGGAATTGCTGAGTTTTAGGGCTGGAATGGTTATATTTTAAACTTTGCCCCCAAATCATTTGTAAAGCAGCCTGTGATTTATTGTTTCCAGGAATTACTGCCAACTAGACTTGTGTGCCAATTTGTAAGAATCCAGCGGCAGGTCCCAGGCATATTGGAGGATATTTATATCCTATTGATATATTCATTTTCATCCCTTCCTCATTAGAATGCATTGGCCCTCGATTATCTATGGGCTTAGGCATCCAGTTACTGTTGTTGTTGTATACTTCAATAACCGGGTCCATCCAACTCACAGACCTAATTAAAGGAGGAAATGGGACATATGCCCAATAAGTAAAATTTTGAGTTGCTCCTACAGTAGGGAGGTTTACCACCACAGTGAGTACTGCCAGCATGGCCACCATTAAGTTACTAGTTGTTTTTGGTTTGTTCTGTGCTCTCAAGCTGTCTTCTGCCATCTGTACCAGCTTCTTGATTCGTTCCCATGTTGGAGGATCTGCCTGATGAGTATTCTCGGTCTTCTCTTTTGTCTGTGAGATGTTCATTCATGCCATCACTTGTATCGGGAGCTCTGGCTCTTCCCAGAGTCCTCTCTTCCTGGTGTGGATCATGATACATTTCAAATGTTTGGTGGGCACCCACACAGGTACCTCATTTTCACCTGGAGAGACACAAGCAAATCCTCTTCCCCATGTCAGTATCTTTCCTTTTTCCCAGCTTTTTGTATGAGTATCCCTCCACCATATATCTTGTCCGGCCTTTTTGTTTTCCTTTTGTCCTGTCAAGTGTTGTTCAGCTGCAGTCATGGATTGATCTTGTTGTAAATTTAGAAAATTTAATGTTGATAAAGCTAAGTGTAATTGCATATGCAGTATTTTGTATTCCTGGTCTCCCTCTTTTTGTTTTTGTTTTTGTTTTTGAGTTGTTTTTTTTTTTTTGAGACGGAGTCTGGCTCTGTCTCCCAGGCTGGAGTGCAGTGGCCGGATCTCAGCTCACTGCAAGCTCCGCCTCCCGGGTTTACGCCATTCTCCTGCCTCAGCCTCCGGAGTAGCTGGGACTACAGGTGCCCGCCACCTCGCCCGGCTAGTTTTTTGTATTTTTAGTAGAGACGGGGTTTCACCGTGTTAGCCAGGATGGTCTCAATCTCCTGACCTCGTGATCCACCTGTCTCGGCCTCCCAAAGTGCTGGGATTACAGGCTTGAGCCACCGTGCCCGGCTATTTTTGAGTTTTTAAGGTATGATTAGCTCTTTCAACTATTGCCTGTTCTTGTGAGTTATATGGAATACCTGTAATATGGGTAATATTCCATTGTTGAAAAAATGTAGCCATAGCTTTACTACAGTACCCTGGGCCGTTATCAGTTTTGATGTTTTCCTGTGATTCCCATAACTACAAAGCAAGATAAAAGACGTCTTTTAACATGAGCTGTAGCTTCTCCTGTTTGACATGTGGCCCAAATAAAATATGAGTAAGTATCTACTGAAATATGAACAAAGGACAACTTTCCAAAGGCAGGAACATGTGTTACATCCATCTGCCAGATGGAATTTGGAGATAAACTTCTAGGGTTAACTCCTGCTCCTTAATGTGGCAGATGTGAAACTTGGCAGGCAGAGCAATGTTGTACAATTTCCTTAGCCTGTTTCCAAGATATCTGTTTCTGAGGCCTGTGGCATTAAGATGGGTTAAAGAATGGAATGTTTGTGCATCAGTAAAAGCTGCAGAAACCAGAGCATCCGCCCTTTGATTGAGTTTGGTTAGAGGGCTGGGGAGGTTAGTATGTGCTCTTGTATGAGTGATATACAAAGGGGAATGCCTTTGTTGTACTGCTTGTTGTAAAGAATGAAATAAAAGATTGAGTTGATCATCAGTTACGTTTTGAATTAAGGCACATTCAGTATTTTGCGTGGCTTGCATCACATAGGCTGAATCAGAAATAATGTAGCTGTTTAAAGTTTTTAGTACTGTAATTATAGCCATAAGTTCAGCCCTTTGAGCAGAAGCAAAGTCAGTTTGAAAAACTTGTTGTTGAGGTCCTACAAATGAGGCCTTTCCATTACTAGATCCATCAGTAAAAACAGTATTGGCCCCTTCAATAGGGGTCTTTTGAGTATTGGAGACTAATATCCATGATGTCAATTTTAGAAATTGGAATATTTTGGATTTAGGATAATGATTATCAAGTATACCAATAAAACTAGCTAAATTAACTTGCCATTTCTGGGAATTAACATAAGCTTGCTGAATTTGCTGTTATTTAAAGGAACTATAATTTGATTTGGATCATGTCCCATTAATTTTGTTGTATACAGCCTTGCTTGACGTATCAGTACAGCAATTTCATCTAAGTGTAGAGTAAGTGTTTTAGTTGTATTGTGAGGTAGAAAAAGCCACCCAACTAGATCATCCTGTTGAACAATAACACCTGTAGTTGAATGTTTAGTAGGAAAAATTAAAAACTGTAATGACGTAGTGGATCAATTTGAGTCACTCGTGCCTGTTGAATTTTTTATTCAATTAATTGAAGTTCTTCTAATGCTTCTTTGGCTAGAGAGCATTTGCTGTTAAGGTCAGAATCACCTCATAAGGTAGAAAAGAGGTGAGACATAACATAAGTAGGAATGCCTAAAGTGGGATGAATCCAATTAATGTCTCCCAATAATTTTTGAAAATCATTTAGAGTTTTAAATTATCTCTTCGAATTTGAACCTTTTGAGGCTTAATGGTACTTTGTTCTACTTTCATTCCAAATATTGAAATGGAGTGGAAGTTTGGATTTTATCAGGGGCTATGATTAATCCTGCTGCAGTTACAGCCTTTTCTGTTTGTAGCATAGTATTAATTCCTCCCTAGTTTCAGCTTCACATAAGATTTCATCCATGTAATGGATGATATTACATTTTTTAAACTGTTCTCTAACTGACTTAATAACTTTTCCGACATAAGTTTGACAAATAGTTGGGCTATTTAACATGCCTCGTGGAAGTACTTTCTTTCCAATAGTATCTATCCACTGGTTTTTTGTTATTTATGGTGGAAACAGTAAAAGCAAATTTTTCATAATCTTGGGTCACTAAAGGAATGGTTAAAAAAAAAGCCATCTTTTAAATCCGTCACTATGAGAGGCCAGTATTTAGGAATCATAGTTGGAGAGGGCAGCCCTGGTGTCAGCATGCCCATGGGTTGAATTACAGCATTAACGGCTCTCAAGTCTGTTAACATTTTCCATTTCCCTGATTTTTTCTTAATAACAAACATAGGAGAATTCCAAGGAGAGAAAGTAGGCTCTATGTGTCCCTTTTGCAATTGTTCTTGCACCAATTTTTTTAAAGCCTCCAGTTTTTCCTGTTTCAGCACCCATTGCTCTACCCAAACCAGTGTGTCAGTTAGCCAAACAAGAGGAATGGGAGCCAGGGGCTCAACAATGGCTGCTCCTAAAAATGATACCCCAATCCAGTTCGCTCTGTTTGCTCTTTTAGTTTTAAAGGTTCTGGTTGGCCATTTTCATTTTTTCCTAGTCCTTTCCCTGGGAGATATCCCTTTTTTTTTTTTCATTATTTATTTACTGTTGTTACTATATTGATCCATAGGAATAGATATTTCAGCACCCCATTGTTGCAATAAGTCACTTCCTTTCCATCTGGCCCTTGACATGGCAGAATTAAGGAACTTTGATAAACTTTTGAGGCAGCTCCTACTCCAACAATACCAATGGATGCCTTTTGTTTGGGCCAGTGCCAGGGCCACTGATCTAAAGCAATAATAGAAACATCATCTCCAGTATCTACTAGTCCCTCAAAGTCTTTACCTTGAACGGTTACTGTACAAATAGGTGTTTTGTCAGACACTTGATTAACCCAATATACAGCTTTTCCTGCTGGGTTAGTAATACCAAATCCTCCTGTTCTCTTTACTGTGCTGCTTCCCAGTTTTGTATAAGGTAGAACTAACAACGGAGCAGTTCTTTCTCCTGGGGAAGCAGACCACGGAGTTGCGGAACTGATAACTAGTTGAATTTCTCTGGTATAATCAGAATCAATTATTCCTGTATGTACATTGACATCTCTTAAATTTAAACTAGACCTTCCTAGCAAGAGACCAACTGTTCCTGAGGGTAAAGGGCCCCTAACTCCCACGGGGACCTTCTTTGGTGGCTCCTCAGGAAGTAGGGACACAGGACTTGTGCTGCAGAGGCCTATGGCAGCTCTGCCTGCTGTGACGGGGGACAATTGTACGTTTGTAAGGGCACTGGCTGTGCCGGATACACCTCGGTTTGTTGAGGGGCCCGAGAGAGGTTGCCCATCTTTGCTAAATGTAGAATGACACTGATTTGCCCAGTGATTTCCCTTTTTACATCGGGGGCAAATACCGGAACTTTTTTGCTGCTTACTGGTAGTAACCTTTGCCTGTTGATTTCCTTTTTTACATTCCTTTTTTGTGTGTCCAAATTGCCCACATTTAAAACAAGAGCCTGAGAAACGAGGCATATTTTTTCCGACTTTTAATCCAGCCATAGCCTGAGCTAAAAGAGTAGACTTATGTAAGTTACCCGCAGTGCCATCACAAGCCTTAATATACTTGGCCAGATGAGCTTTCCCCCTCATAGGTTGAATAGCAGTTTGACATTCTGCATTGGCATTATCATATGCAAGAAGCTGTATTACAACATCTTGAGGCTGTTTTGTCAGTTATGGCTTTATTCACAGCCTCTTGGAGCTGAGCAATAAAATCAGTATATGGTTCCTTGTCGGACAGAACTGAAAGATGGATATTTTTTCCCTGTAACATTTATTCTTTCCCATGCCCTTAAGCGCACAGAGCGTAACTGAGCCATGGCAACATCCTCCATTAATGCTTGATTGTCTAATCAACCCCAATTATGGCCGACCCCCATTAACTGTTCAAAGGACACAGGCGCAGGCGGCTGTGCCTGTGTGTTTTCTCTTGCCTAAGTTTGAGCTTCATTAGCCCACCAAGTTTTAAATTGCAAGTACTGAGACGGAGTGAGAACAGATTTTGTTGAAGTGTCCCAATCATATGGTATTAACCTATTATCAAGAACCACATTTTTTAGTAAAGTTTGCACAAAAGGAGAATTTGGCCCATATTGACTAATGACTTGCTTGAATTCCTTTAACAACTTACAAGGAAAAGCGGCCCAATTAGCTATATTCTGTCCTCTATAGTAACTGGAAACTGCCATGTTTCAAGGTCTCCTTCAGCTGTAGCCTTCTGAATAGAATTTTGTATAGCACCACCAGTTGCTCCAGATTTTAATGTTGTCACTACAGGAGCAGTAAGTTTTACAACTACTTCACTTTCTCGCCCATTGTGGGAGAGGTGACCATTTGCTTAATTCAGCAGACGGAGCCAACGGACTAGTAAAATATGTGTTTTTCAGCTTTCCTTTCTTTTCTGTGATTTCCTCTGGCTCCTGTGCCTCGCATTCAGAATCTGATGTTAGTTTCTTACACTCATCCTCCTCTTCTTCATCTGAATCTGCCTCATCATCTGTTTGAAATGGCTCAAAAGCTGCCTTTATTAACGGCCACACTGACCAAATAGAAACTGGAATTTTGGCTCCCTCTTTATATGCCTTTTAAAAATCTCTGCCAATTCTTTCCCATTCATCCAACTCCCTAGTCCCTTGTTCCAGGAGCCATGGGCAGAACTGCTCTACTGTGCTGAAAAGTGTTAATAGACTTTGAGTACTAACTTTCACTCCCCCTCTCTGTAATAAATGCCTTAAGAAATTTAAATAAGAATGTTTGCTTTCATTCTGTCCCACTGTTACCCTGGTTCTTCCGAGCGCCCAGCTTACCCACCGAGCTGCTTTCAGTCATCCTCGGGTGTCCTCTGACAATGTGTCCTCCCCTTCTGCATGCTCTAGCATTCCTTCACTGGGGTTTTCGTCGCCCCACATTGGGTGCCAGAAATGTTGGGGTGATCAGACCCAACACCAGGCTGTGGGGGCTACGAAGTCTGGCAGAGTCAAAGGAATGAGACAAGAGTGCATAAAGTGGGTCCAGGGAGCCAATGCCAATATGGAGGCTGCAAAGGCCCCAAGCTCTGGGAGCACACACTATTTACTGGTGATTAAACAAAGAAGCAGGTGGTGAGGATGTGGGGATAAAAAGGTGAGGAGGTGAGGACGTGGGAGTAGAAAGGAAGCAGTGCATCAAGTGTTTGACCTATAGCTGTGGTGGTTTAGCATTTTCTTTGAAGCATATGGAACATGCTCTGCTACTTGAGATAATGGAGAACGTGTTTTTCTACCTCAAGATACGATCAATTTAGGAGCCTGGGAGAGCAAGAAGCAAGGAGCCAGCAAGTCTAGACACATTCCAGAAGCCACAAGGGTTTTTATTCCCTGAGCCCTGGATTCCATCCAAACCACAGGGGGTTTTATGCCCTGGGCTTAGATTGTGGTGCAGCAGGGCAGCCTTCCACCCTTTGGCACAGAGCTTGGTGTTCCAAAGGTCACGAGGGGTTTTAGACGCTGGACTGAGGACATGTTCTAAGACTCTTTTACATTATGTCAAACAAGCAAGTCTTGCCTCAGCTCTTCTAGCAACACATTGCCCCAAGGAGAGACCAATGGACAGCAGTCCAGACACCAACCCAGGCATATGCAGAAACTTCATATCTAACACAGCAGTCAGTACAGATCGGTGGGAAGACAATGAATAATTAAATAACTGATCTGGGCAGTTGGATATCTTTTTAAAAAGATAACTACCTTGCTCCATATACAAAAAAAAATTCTAGTTGGGTTAAATACTTAAATGTGAAACGGACTTTTGGAAGATCATATAGGTGAAGATCTTTATGCCCTCACATAAGGAAATATTTCTTAAGCTAGACACACAGACGAAGTATAACCAGAAAGGAAAAGATAGATAAATTTTACCTAAAAAAAGGTGAAAAAAGCTTCAAATTGAAGAAAGGATATGTATTTCATATTATCAACAAAGAATTCGTTTTCAAAATATATAGTTTTATTTATTTATTTTTTTTGAGACAGAGTTTCACTCTTGTTGCCCAGGCTGGAGTGCAATGGTGCAATCTCTGC
>NW_012116877.1:13230-16913 GCF_000951035.1 Colobus angolensis palliatus | reverse complement strand
GTCCCAGCTACTCGGGAGGCTGAGGCAGGAGAATGGCGTAAACCCGGGAGGCGGAGCTTGCAGTGAGCTGAGATGCGGCCACTGTATTCCAGCCTGGGCGACAGAGCGAGACTCCGCCTCAAAAAAAAATAAAAAATAAAAAATAAAATAAAATAAATGTATTTTTAAAAAATTAGCCAAATGCATTTCTTCTAAAACCTTTTTATTAAAACTAATTGCTGCTCTCTTTAAAAACAAAAACAGAGCCCTGTAAGTCTCCAATTTCTGAGTTGAGTGACCTTTCACAGGGTCACAGAATCAGCCCCAGCTCTCCTAGTCCTTTCACTGACTCCTCTCTGTTGCAGAGGTGAGATTTGTTTAGGGAAGTGGGACTACAACTCCCAGAGTGCACCTGTGCGGTTGTCAGGAGCAACCAAGGAAGCAAACTAACAGCCTTGCTAGAGTCTGAGGACTATCCAGGGCCTCACTGCCAGCCAGCCAGCCAGCCATGGGCCAGGATTATTACTCTGTGCTCCAGATCACTCGCAATTCAGAGGATTCCCAGATCAAGAAGGCGTAAGTTGGGGTGGGAGCCAGTCCTTAGGGGTGTGCTGGGGCAGGCCCTCCCCTCTTCTCTTCCAAAACAAGCTTTCCTGCACAGCTTAGGGCAGACAAAGTAAACCTTGTTCCTTCTTTCACTTCTTGCATACCTGTATCCTGGCTTTGGTCTGGGTCAGGGCCCAGGTTGGAAATTTGAACTCTTTAGTTCCTCAATCTGCTCCCAACCCATCTCCCTTTATGCTCCATGCCCTGTCTCCTCTCCTGGGTGCCTTGCTTTTCCCAGCAATGAAATGGAGACAAAGGAGCCATTTGAACTTTATCTTGAATATTATGGAGAACCAGAGGCTTGTGAACAAGGGAGTGGTCGGGCCAGATGGATGTTATAAATTCGATTCTGGCCATGATGGAGGTTTTCAACATTGACTCAACTGCATTCCTGAATACTTCCATCAGGTCTTAAGGATGCTCTGGTTCATTCCTAAGAAAGCCTACAACAGGAGTCAGTACATTTTTCTGAAAAAATGTTTTTGTTTTTGTTTTTTTTGAGACGGAATTTTGGTCTTGTTGCCCAGGCTGGAATGCAATGGTGTGATCTCAGCTCATCACAACCTCTGCCTCTTGGGTTCAAGCGATTCTTCTGCCTCAGCCTCCCAAGTAGCTGGGATTACAGGCACGCACCAGTACGCCCAGCTAATTTTGTATTTTTAGTAGAGATGGGGTTTCTCCATGTTGGTCAGGCTGGTCTTGAACTCCTGACCTCAGGTGATCCACCCACCTCGGCCTCCCCAAGTGCTGGGATTACAGGCGTGAGCCATGGTGCCCGGCCTGTCAGTTTTTGAAAAGGATAGTCAAATAGAAAAAATGGGCAAAAACATAAATTGGTGTTTCATAATGAGGAAAAACAAATGGCCAATAAGTATGAAAAGATACTCAACCAAGAAATGCAAATTAAAATCCACAATGAGATGCCACTTTATGCCTACTATATTGGCAAACGTTTTAAAACAACATCAAGAGTTGGTGAGGGCCAGGAGTGTTGGCTCATGCCCATAATCCAAGCACTTTGGGAAGATGAGATAGAAGGATCACTTGAGCACACGAGTTCAAGACCCGTTTGCACAACATGACAAGACCTCGTCTCTACAAAAAATTTAAAAATTAGCCTGATGTGGTGATGTGTGCCTGTGTTTCCAGCTACTTGGGAGGCTGAGGCAGGAGGATTATGTAAGCCTAGGAGGTCAAGGCTGCAGGAGGTCAAGCCGTGATTGCACCACTGCACTCCAGCCTGGGCAACAGAGGGAGACCCTGTCTTAAAAAAAAAAAAAAAAAAAAAAAAAGAGTTGGTGAGGATATGGAGCAAAAGAAACTGATACAATGCTATTGCCAGTGTAAATTAGAATAACCACACCAGAAAACTTTGGCATTACCTTGCAAAGTAGGCACATATACCCAAATGTTCATCAACAGAGAGTACTGTACAGCCTGTGTGATAAGTCACACACACAAATACCTACCGTTTGTATAAATGATACCATTTATATAAAGTTCAAAAATATGAAAAAGTAGACATATTGCTACGGATATTTGCAGTGTGGCACTGGAGCTGGCTTGTACTGGCTTGGGAAGAACTGGCAAATGCCAAAACCCAACACGCCACTGGGTACAGGCATATGGAGTAACTCTCTAAAGAAAAGCAAGAGAATTACAAACAGGTAGGGAGGGGCACATTGGAGAAGTATTCCTTCAACAAGGAATGTTCTAATGCTGCTCTTTTTCTTCCTAAGAAGAAAAAACAAATAGAAGTTAGTTGGGTTGATGTGAGAGTCTGTGGTGGGTGGGGTGGGAGGTTCTGAGCAGAGGTAGCAGCAGAGGTGAATGAGGAGAGGGGATGGCTGGTCCAGGCAGTGGCAAGCGCTGCAGTCCATTCTGACGAGCACTGGGCGCGTATAGGGCAGTGGTGAGAGCTCAAGGTGGAAAGGGAGGCACCGCATCACAGAGGGCCTGTGTGCCATTGTAAGCAGTTTGGAGTTCACTCCAAGTAATGAGGAGTGTGGGCTTCACAGAATAGAGACAAGGCAGTCTGGCCCACGAGGAAGTTGTTGTGGTCTTGCTGAAAGATGAAACCAGAGCTGGGCCCTGATTATGAGGAGGAAGAGCAGAGGAGCTGGGCTTGAGAGGTTGTCTAGGAAGCAGAATGGACTGAGCTTGGTGACCAGTTGGATTTGGGATGTGCATGGAAAACAGGGCTCTGCTGTACTTAGAGAGGTGGAGCATGACTCCCTCACTGTAAGGGTGGACCGCACAGTGACTGCCTTCCAAAGAGTGCAGTATAGAAAGGGGGAAAGGAGGGCCGGGTGTGGTGGCTCACGCCTGTAATCCCAGCACTTTGGGAGGCTAAGGTGGATGGATCACTTGAGGTCAGGAGTTCGAGACCAGCCTGGGCAACATGGCAAAACCCCGTCTCTACTAAAAATACAAAAATTAGCTGGGCATGGTGGTGCATGCCTGTAATCTCAGCTACTAGGGAGGCTGAGGCAGGAGAATCACTCGAACCCAGGAGGCAGAGGTTGCAGTGAGCTGAAATTGTGCCACTGCACTCTAGCCTGGGCGACAGAGTAAGACTCCATCTCAAAAAACCAAACAAACAAACAAAAAAAACAAATTCAAATTGTGGGACATTCTACAAAACACCTGACCATTATTAAAGTGTCAAGGTCATTAAAACCATGGAAAGTCTGAGAAAGTGTCACAGTCAGGAGGCACCGGAGGAGATGTGACAGCTAACTGTAATGTGGCATCTGGGATGGGGTCCGGAACAGAAATAAGATATTAGGTTAAAACAACTAGTAAATCTGAATAAAATGTGGATTTTAGTTAACAATAATGTACCAATATTGGTCATTATTTGTGACAAATATACCATACTAATGTAAGATGTTAATAATAGGGGAATGTGAGTGCAGTGGCTCACACCTGTAATCCCAGCACTTTGAGAGGCCAAGGTCAGCCCAAGAGTTCAAGACCAGCCTGGGCAATATGGTGAAACCCCCTTTCTGGCCGGGCGCGGTGGCTCAAGCCTGTAATCCCAGCACTTTGGGAGGCCGAGACGGGCGGATCACAAGGTCAGGAGATCGAGACCATCC
>NW_012116877.1:6931-12495 GCF_000951035.1 Colobus angolensis palliatus | reverse complement strand
GTCCCAGCTACTCGGGAGGCTGAGGCAGGAGAATGGCGTAAACCCGGGAGGCGGAGCTTGCAGTGAGCTGAGATGCGGCCACTGTATTCCAGCCTGGGCGACAGAGCGAGACTCCGCCTCAAAAAAAAATAAAAAATAAAAAATAAAATAAAATAAATGTATTTTTAAAAAATTAGCCAAATGCATTTCTTCTAAAACCTTTTTATTAAAACTAATTGCTGCTCTCTTTAAAAACAAAAACAGAGCCCTGTAAGTCTCCAATTTCTGAGTTGAGTGACCTTTCACAGGGTCACAGAATCAGCCCCAGCTCTCCTAGTCCTTTCACTGACTCCTCTCTGTTGCAGAGGTGAGATTTGTTTAGGGAAGTGGGACTACAACTCCCAGAGTGCACCTGTGCGGTTGTCAGGAGCAACCAAGGAAGCAAACTAACAGCCTTGCTAGAGTCTGAGGACTATCCAGGGCCTCACTGCCAGCCAGCCAGCCAGCCATGGGCCAGGATTATTACTCTGTGCTCCAGATCACTCGCAATTCAGAGGATTCCCAGATCAAGAAGGCGTAAGTTGGGGTGGGAGCCAGTCCTTAGGGGTGTGCTGGGGCAGGCCCTCCCCTCTTCTCTTCCAAAACAAGCTTTCCTGCACAGCTTAGGGCAGACAAAGTAAACCTTGTTCCTTCTTTCACTTCTTGCATACCTGTATCCTGGCTTTGGTCTGGGTCAGGGCCCAGGTTGGAAATTTGAACTCTTTAGTTCCTCAATCTGCTCCCAACCCATCTCCCTTTATGCTCCATGCCCTGTCTCCTCTCCTGGGTGCCTTGCTTTTCCCAGCAATGAAATGGAGACAAAGGAGCCATTTGAACTTTATCTTGAATATTATGGAGAACCAGAGGCTTGTGAACAAGGGAGTGGTCGGGCCAGATGGATGTTATAAATTCGATTCTGGCCATGATGGAGGTTTTCAACATTGACTCAACTGCATTCCTGAATACTTCCATCAGGTCTTAAGGATGCTCTGGTTCATTCCTAAGAAAGCCTACAACAGGAGTCAGTACATTTTTCTGAAAAAATGTTTTTGTTTTTGTTTTTTTTGAGACGGAATTTTGGTCTTGTTGCCCAGGCTGGAATGCAATGGTGTGATCTCAGCTCATCACAACCTCTGCCTCTTGGGTTCAAGCGATTCTTCTGCCTCAGCCTCCCAAGTAGCTGGGATTACAGGCACGCACCAGTACGCCCAGCTAATTTTGTATTTTTAGTAGAGATGGGGTTTCTCCTTTTTGGTCAGGCTGGTCTCAAACTCCTGACCTCTGGTGATCCGCCCGCCTTGGCCTCCCCAAGTGCTGGGATTATAGGTGTGAGTCACCGCACCTGGCCAAAAACATGTTTTTTTAAAACAAATATTTCTTAAGCGTCTACCACAAGGGTCGAGAGGGTACTTCACCTCCTGCTGCAGTGGTGGCAGCTGTAGATAAATGTCTGAATCTGACAGTGACTCTTCCTTACCTCATGCAGCTAGATTTTGTTGCTGAATAGATGTTGAATAAGTCACCACAACTGTGATGAGTGTTACAAAAGAGGAAGTATGAGGGGCTATGGAAGTTATCTTGGAAGGAGAGAGACCCCTTAGGAGGCTGTTCGGGGTAATCAAGGCAAAAGATGAGGCCAGAGAAAGGGGAGGGAATGGACTTGGTAATTAAGTGGATCAGTGGAGGGTAAAGAAAAGAGGAGTTCAGGATAACTCAATTAAGTTGGGCAGTGACAATAGGTGCATGTTTTGAGTGTGTAGGTGCAGTTCTGAGAATTTTCCCTCACTCTTTAATCCTCACAACAGTCCTGAGAATTAAGTACCATTAATATCCCACGGCCATGCACTAGTAAATAGTGAGCCAGTGTTCAGACATCAGGCCTCCCAGAGTTGCCAGTCATGGGCCTATTCCTGGGCCAGGTCCTTTTGGGGATCAGTGGCGTAAGTGGCGAGTCTGCAGTGTTGTTGGAGAAAAAAGACACAAACTCATGAAAAGATTTGAGAACAACTCAGGACAGTGTATGATGTCACCCACTCCTTGGAGCATCTCACTGACCAGAAGGACCCATCCAGGGAAAGGTAATCAGGAGGAAGGGCAGTGGGAGTGCAGAAAGAGAAGCACAACTTAAGCACTGGAAAGGGCTGGATCAGAATCCAGATTCACTTACCTGCTAGCTGTGTGACCTGGGCAAATTACTTAACCTCTCTGAGCCGAAGTTTTCCCATGTCTAAAAATCATCCTCATAATAAAGGTTGCTGTGAGACTGAAATAGGATTAGATAAGATAATGCATGTGTCCAGCAATCATTTGCATGTGAAACCATGTCATATAAAGAGTGATTAAGGCCTGGCGTGGTGGCTCATGCCTATAATCTGAGCACTTTAGGAGGCCAAAGCAGGAGGATCCCTTGAGCCCAGGAGTTTGAGAGGGCAGCCTGGGCATCATAGGGAGACCCTGTCTTTACAGAACATTTAAAAATTAGCTGGGCATGGTGGCACACACCTGTGTCCCAGCTACTTGGGAGGCTCAGGTGGGAGGATCACTTGAGCCCAGAAAGTAGAGGCTGCATTGAGCTATGATTGCACCACTGCACTCCAGTCCAGGCAACACAGCAAGACCTGTCTCAAAAAAAATAAAAATGGCTAGATGCAGTGGCTCACACCTGTAATCCTAGCACTTTGGGAGGCTGAGGCAGGTGGATCACTTGAGGTCAGGAGTTTGCCAGCCTGGCCAACGTGGTGAAACCACTTCTCTACTAAAACTACAAAAACTTAGCTGGGTATGGTGGCGCACACCTGTAATCCCAGCTACTCGAGAGGCTGAGATAGGAGAATTGCTTGAACCCAGGAGGCGGAGGTTGCAGTGAGCTGAGATCACGCCATTGCACTCCAGCCTGGGTGACAGAGCGAGACTTCGTCTCAAAATAAATAAATAAATAAAAATAAGGCCGGGCGTAGTGGCTCATGCCTGTAATCCCAGCACTTTGGGAGGACGAAGCAGGAGGATCTCCTGAGATCAGAAGTTCGAGACCAGCCTGGCCAACAAGGTAAAACCCCATCTCTACTAAAAAAAAATTAGCCGGGTGTCTTGGCAGTTGCCTGTAATCCCAGCTACTCAGGAGACTGAGGCAGGAGAATTGCTTGAACCTGGGAGGTGGAGGTTACAGTGAGCCGAGATTGAGCCATTACACTCCAGCCTGGGCAACAAGAGCAAAACTCTGTTTCAAAAATGACTAACTAAATAAAAATAAATAGAGTGATTAAAAGAACTGTGCATGTTTCAAAAAGCAGTCCTTAACCCTTCTCCCCTGCAATAACTCTAAGTCACATGTATGACATGCTTGCTCATGGGACAACCTAGATATTGATTAAAAAAAAAGAAGAGCTAAACTTGTATAAGGAAGAAAAGCACCATGATGGTTTATAATTGCCCAGGATTCATAACTGCAGTGTTCAAGCTATGATTTCACCCCTTTCTCTGCCACTCAGGAAAGCAGGTGATGTTACTGCAGGGATAATTTTGAAACCACTCAAATTTATATGAAAAACTAAACCTGCCGGGCGCGGTGGCTCAAGCCTGTAATCCCAGCACTTTGGGAGGCCGAGACGGGTGGATCACGAGGTCAGGAGATCGAGACCATCCTGGTGAACATGGTGAAACCCCGTCTCTACTAAAAAAAAAAAAAAAAAATACAAAAAACTAGCTGGGCGAGGTGGCGGGCGCCTGTAGTCCCAGCTACTTGGGAGGCTGAGGCAGGAGAATGGCGTAAACCCAGGAGGCGGAGTTTGCAGTGAGCTGAGATCCAGCCACTGCACTCTAGCCTGGGCGACAGAGCGAGGCTCCGTCTCAGAAAAAAAAAAAAAAAAAAGAAAAACTAAACCTTTCTCAAACCTTGTTACTTTTTTTTTTTGAAATGGAGTCTCTCTGTCACCCAGGCTGGAGTGCAGTGGCATGATCTGGACTCACTGCAATCACAGCCTTCTAGATTCAAGTGATTCCTCTGCCTCAGCCTCCCGAGTAGCTGGGACTACAGGTATGCGCCACTGCACCTGGCTAATTTTTGTATTTTTAGTAAAGACAGGGTTTCACCATGTTGGCCAGCCTGTTTTCAAACTCCTGATTTCAAGTGATCTGCCCGCCTTGGCCTCCCAAAGTGCTGGGACTACAGGCGCCCGCCACCTCGCCTCCTGGGCTGAAGGGATCCTCCTGCTTTGGCCTCCTAAAGTGCTCAGATTATAGGCATGAGCCACCACGCCAGGTCTTAATCACTCTTCATATGACATGGTTTCACATGCAAATGATTGCTGGACACATGCATTATCTTATCTAATCCTATTTCAGTCTCACAGCAAGAGGCTGAGATGGGTGGATCACTTGAGGCCAGGAATTTGAGACTAGCCTGGCCAACACGGCAAAAACCGGTCTTTACTAAAAATACAAAAATGAGCCAGGTGTGGTGGTGGGCGCCTGTAGTTTCAGCTACTTGAACTTGGGAGGCGGACATTGCAGTGAGCCCAGATCACACCACTGAACTCCAGCCTAGGCAACAGAGTGAGACTCTCTCTAAATAAATAAACAAATAAATAAAAATAACCGACTATGACCTTTATAATTGAGAAAGACTGGTTTGGAAGGCTGTGACAATTGTCTTCAAGTCTCTGAAAGTAGATATTCTCTCTGTAAGGTCCCCAGGGCACAGCCAGGACCCTTATGGATGGAGGGACAGTTGCAGGACAGCAGATCCAGCTTCCTGTTGCAGTAAGAGAAGGCATTGCCTAAAAGTCAGAGCCATTCCACAATGAGATGGGCTGCCCTGTAGGAGGATGCTGAGCGTATATCATTTATTTACTCACTCCTGCTCAGTGCCCAGCAATGGGGCTAGAACTGGATGCAGCAACTCCAGAACCTATTAGATGAGTCAATGACACCTGGAACACAGCGCTGCTAAGGACGAGGATCAAAGGTGCTGGGGATTTGGGAAGGGGAGTCTAACCTAGAAAGGAGGCTAGCTGTCAGGGAAGACGCCCTGGAGGATTTGGTACCTGAGCCGAAAGTTGAAGGATGAATTAAAAATTGCCCAGAGAAGCTGGGAGGGGCTGTAGAGGGGTGAGTCATGCAGGAGAGGTCAAGGCAGCAGCAAAGGAGAACAGTGAGTGAGGCCAGAGGAAGAGGCAGGGGCTTGGATCTTAGAGTGGGACATCTGAGTTTTATGCTGGAGACAATGGAGAAGCCAGTGAAGGGTTATGCCAGGAGAGGGACCTGGTCAGAAAATGTTTCAGAAGGCCGGCATGGTGGGTCATGCCTGTAATCTTAGCATAATCTTAGCACTTTGGGAGGCTGAGGTGAGCGAATCACCTGAGGTCAGGATTCAAGACCAGCCTAGCCAACAGGGCGAAACCTTGCCTCTACTACAAAAATTAGCTAGGCGTGGTGGCTCATGCTGGTAATCCCAGCTAATCGGGAGGCTGAGTCAGGAGAATGACGTGAACCTGGGAGGAGCTTGCAGTGAGCCGAGATCATGCCACTGCACTCCAGCCTGGGCGACA
>NW_012116877.1:0-5866 GCF_000951035.1 Colobus angolensis palliatus | reverse complement strand
AAAAAAAAAAAAAAGTATATGTCTGGACTAGGTGAATTTATGATACCTTGGAGAGGAGATGGCAAATAGACAGTTGGAGGTAGTCTTTGGCTCAGGGAAGTGGTCTGGTTCAGGATGGAGATTTAGCTGTGAGAGACCGAAGCCTGCCCCTGGGATGAGGAGAGAAGCCACGGAACTCTGGGGATGGTGGCGAAGCGAGTGTGGGCACTGGAAAAGCAGGCGGAGGTAAGGTGGGGGGTCATGCCTGGGCTGAGTGACAGGCGTCTGTGCTGGACGCCTCCCGTGCAACCCTCCAGACCCACTCCCCACCCTTCCTGCCCTGCTGGGCTCCGGCTCCGGGGGGCTTCCTTGCCTTCAGCCTTCCAGATGGAGCCGGCCCAGGGGAGCACTAGGCGGGAGATGAGAAGGGAGAAGGACGGGGCTGCGGCTTTATTCCCCAGTTCTCCTCCTATGGGGTCTCTTCAGTCAGCTGTGTCGCTTGACAGAAGGTCACAGCTCCGCTGAGGGCCCTGTCCACACACTCTGACAAACCCCTCAGCGTTCCTGGCCTGGAAAAACTGCGCTCCGCTGTCCCTGGCAGTCTCCCTCCGGTCCTCCTGCACCTGGGCGAATGGTCCCTTTATTAAACCCTCCACAAACCACCCAATCCGCGCCATCTTTCCCCCACCCCGGGTCACTTCTGATACATGTTCTCAGATGCTACAATGTCTGCCCCTTAGAAACAGGCCAGCTGGTAGGACTTGTATTAACCCTCCCTCCTCCAGGTACCGCAGACTCGCCCCTTAACCACCTGTTGAAGTCAAATGAGCCGTCTTCAGCAGATATTTTCAGGCAAATAGCACAGGACTGGGCAGAAAAGAAGAAGGAAAAAAATAAGCACAGAGTGGGTGGGGGCGGCACAGGAACCAGACGTGCGTTGAGCGCCTCATCCATGTCCGCTGCACACCCGATTGTAGCTCATCCTCCCAAGACGCCTGTGTGTCTGCTCCTGTCCTCTAAGAAGCAAACAGGATTAGATGTGTAGGAAATGTACCTGGAGAAACTGTGAAGGATGAAGGGAAGGGAGCAGGAGCGCGCAGGGAGAGTCCCCAGAACACAGTGCAGCCTGACGCGGAGGGGAGGAGTGGGGAGGGAGAGCTCAGCCAGCCTCTGGGGAGCCCTCACGCAAAGCGTGCCCGTTGGAGGAGTCCTATGTCTTGCAGGAATGGGCCAGCCTTGGTATCTCCACCACACGTAAGCACTGGGGGCAGCTCAGGGGCTGTAGCTTCGGCTCAGATGCCCAGGGGGGCAGCTGCTGGAACTGTAAGTCAGCTGTGCTCCCCGCACCAGCTACTCTTCAAGAGCTGAGCAGTGCACCTCCGCAGCCACCACAGCCCGTGAAACTACCCTGGATTTATAGCCAGGCAGGAGTGGACAGAGTGCCAGCTCTGAACTCTGGTCTGCCCTCAGAAACAGGCCAGCTGATAGGGCTTGTATTAACTCGCCCTCCTCCAGGTACCGCAGACTCGCCCTTAAGCACCACCCATTGAAGTCAAATGAGCCGTCTTCAGCAGAGATTTTCAGGCAAATAGCAGAGGCCTACGACGTGCTAAGTGACCGTGAGTAGCTGTGGGGCTGAGCAGCCCCTTCGATTAGGATCATTCCTTAAGTCTCCAGACTGTTGGGTTTTCTGAGGGGGCCCAATAGCGAGGAAGCATCCCTCTTCCCTGCCTAGAATCTAGACACACAGAGAAGACAGAATACCGACCTGCCTTTCTCAGTAGAAGCAAGCTGAGGGGGAGGACATAGGGTGTGGAACCCAGGATTGCACTGACTCGCTCACCCTGGCAGGCAGTGTGGGAGCAGGGGCACATTCCCCACGCATCCCTATGCCCTGCGAGGACGGGACCTTCCCCTGGAGGAACAGAGTGAGGGGCTTGCAGCTACCGGGAAGAAGGCTGAAGCTGGGCAGGTGCACTCACCTGTCCCTCCCAGAGGTCCTTCCCAGTGGCTGAGTGTCCATTTCCCCAGGGCCAGCAAGAGTAGGAACCCGCACAGAAAGGCCAGGAGTAATTAGGAAATCTCTCTCCTGTGGAAATCAGCTGAGTGAAGAAAGTGTGATCCCTGCCCTGGGGCTTGTCCTGGAGACTAATCCTGGTTCCTGCAGAAGTACAGCTAGAAGATCACTAAGGTTTCTACAGCCCTGAGTTTTCAGGACTTCAGGGTCCTTAGACTCTAGGATTTCGAAGTTCTAAAATTTGGAGGCTCTAGAATTCTTAGCTTCTAAAATGTCAAGGTTCTACAATTCTGTTTACCCCAGATAAGACAGTGGCCATGATGACTGAGTTAGGCCAAATTCCAGGGCTGTGGCCTGAGCCTCAGTCTCTCAGTTATTTCCCCAATCTCTCACCCTGCCCCTAGCAAACCCAAGGCTTTCCCATCTGTCTTCTGGGCTACAGAAGCCATACCTAGGTCCTCCCAGAATGAAATGGAACCCGACTCCTAGGGTGTCATTCCAAAGACTGCCAGACAGCAGGCACTTTGGGATCAGGCTGCTTCTGCCCCTTCCCTTTCTCCATATCCGCCTGCTTCCCAGCCCCTCCACCTATCTCAGCTCCCAAAGTTGGACGCCTCCTCAAAGTGATGCCCATCCACAGCTGTGAAGAGAGGCATCTACGACAAGTTTGGAGAGGAGGGCCTGAAGGGTGGGATTCCTTTGGAGTTTGGATCTCAGACCCCATGGACAACTGGTTACGTCTTCCACAACAAACCCGAAAAGGTGTTCCACGAGTTCTTTGGTGGAAACAACCCCTTCAGTGGTAAGAGATCTTCCTCCCCCACCTTGCCTTGCAGAGAAATGACACAGCTATAAATGATGCTTTTCGTTAAGTAGGTTTGTTTTTATTTTTACTTTATTATTTTATTTTATTTATTTATTTATTTATTTTTTGGAGATGGAGACTCGCTCTGTCGCCCAGGCTGGAGTGCAGTGGTGCGATCTTGGCTCACTGCAACCTCTGCCTCCTGAGTTCAAATAATTCTCCTGCCTCAGCCTCCCGAATAGCTGAGACTACAGGTGCACACTGCCATGCCCGGTTAATTTTTAAAAATTTTTAGTAGAGATGGGGTTTCACCATGTTGCCCAGGCTGCTTTTGAACTCCTGAGCTCAGGCAATCTGCCCACCTTGGCCTCCCAAAGTGCTAGGATTACAAGCGTGAGCCACCGCGGCCGGCCTATTTTTACTTTAATAAATATATATAACACATTGCAAAACAAAAAGTAAAACAGAATTCATTGAAAAAGAAACACATTCCAGCCCTCCATTTTCTTTCTTTCTTTCGTCTTTTTTTTTTTTTTTTTAGATGGAGTCCTGTTCTGTCACCCAGGCTGGATGTCACCCATTGCAGTGGCGTGATTTCAGCTCACTGCAACCTCCACCTCCCGGGTTCAAGCAGTTCTCCTTGCCTCAGCCTCCTGAGTAGCTGGGATTACAGGCACTTACCACCATACCCAGCTAGTAATTTTGTATTTTTTAGTAGATGAAGGGGTGGCCTGCCCCTCCACCCCTGTGGGCGTTTCTCGTTAGGTGGAATGAGAGACTTGAGAAAAGAAATGAGACACAGAGACAAAGTATAGAGAAAGAAAAAGTGGGCCCAGGGGACCGGTGCTCAGCATACAGAGGACCCACGCTGGTCTCTGAGTTCCCTTAGTATTTATTGATAATTATCTTTACCACCTTAATGATAAGGGAGTGGCAGGATAATAGGATCATTGTAAGGAGAAAATTAGTAAGACCTATGGATAAAGATCTGTGATATGAATAAGTTCAAAGGAAAATGCTGTGCCTTGATATGCATATGCAAACATCTTCCATAAACCTTTTAGCAGCATTGTTTCAGCAAGTCCCACCTTTTGCCCTAAGGAGGTTTTCTCCTTTCTCAGTAAACAAAGCATACAATTCGGTCTCACACCGAGATGTTCTATTGCCCAGGGATGGGCAGGAGACAGATGCTTTTCTCTATCTTAACTGCCAACATCCGCCAAAAGGCCTTCTTTCCTCTTGTGCTAGTCCTCCTCAGCACAGACCCTTCACGGGTGTCGGGCTAGGGGACGATCAGGTCCTTCTCTTCCCACGAGGCCCTGTTTCAGACTATCACATGGGGAGAAACCTTTGACAATACCTAGCTTTCCTAGGCAAAGGTCCCTGCGACCTTTGGCCGTGTAGGTGTCTCTGGGTACTTGAGATTAAGAGAATGGTGATGACCTTTAACCAGCAAGCTGCCCTCAGGCACTTGTTTAACAAAGACACATCCTGCACAGCCCAAAATCCATTAAACCTTTAGTCACCATAGCACATGTCTCTTGCAAGGACAAGGTTGGGGGTAGGGTCACAGATTAACAGCATCTCAAATACAGAACAAAATAGAGTCTCTTATATCTGCTTCTTTCTATATAGACACAGTAACAGGCTGATCTCTCTTTCTCTTCCCCACAAGTAGACATGTGGTTTCACCATATCTGCCAGGCTGGTCTCAAACTCCTGACCTCAGCTGACCTCAGCCCACCTCGGCCTCCCAAAGTGCTGGGATCACAGGCATGAGCCACTGTGCCCAGCCCAGCCCTCAGAAGCAGCTACTAGGAAACAGTTTGTGTATCCTTCCAGAAACTTTCTATGCATGTATGAGCTGTATTTATTTTTACATAAGCCTTTTATTTTGTTAAGGAAATAGGGCCACAATTTACACACTGATTTTTTTTTCACTTAATATATCTTGGAGATTATCTTATATGTTATACTACATATAGATCTACTTTATTCACTTATATGTAAGTCTACATACTATGTATAGATCTGCATAAGATTTCATTGTACAGATGTCTATTAGGGATCCACTGCAGAAACAAATACTGTTTCAGCCACATGAAGCAGAAAGGGGTTCAAAACAGGGAATTAGGTGCTTTAAAAAATCACTGAGGCCGGGTGTGATGGCTCACTCCTGTAATCCCAGCACTCTGGGAGGCTGAGGTAGCTGGATCACTTGAGTGTAGGAGTTCAGTGCCAACCTGGGCAACATAGCCAAACCCCATCTCTACAAAAAATGTGCCAGGAACGGTGGTGTGTGTCTATAGTCCCAGCTACTCAGGAGGCTGAGGTAGAAGAATCGCCTGAGCCCAGGAGGTTGAGGCTGCAGTGAGCCAAGATCGGGCTACTGCACTGCAGCCTGGGTGACAGATTGAGACCTTGTCTCAATAAAATAAAATAAATAAATACATACATAATCACTGAAAGGCCTGGGTGAGAAGGCTCTAAGCTGGCCCTGTAGGAAATCTTCCAAGAACACCTCCTCTAAACTGGCCCACAAGGAAAGCTGCTGTCTCTGTCACAGTCACGAAGAAGGAATCAGGAAATGTCACCGTTGCATTCCAGAACACACCATAAATGTAGCTGCAACTGCTGCCTCACTTGCTTCTGACAGGCATGAAACTCGTAGGTGGACACACAAAGGCTGCTGCAGAAAAACCCAGTATTTCCACGACAGTGCTCACCAGCTCCAGACAGAGCCATGGAGAGATGCCTGCCGCCTTCTTCCTGCCTCCCAAGTAGCTCAGGGTTTACCTGATGAACAGAATTCAAAGCCAGAACCTTAGCTGCTGGAGAGTCTGGGGGATGTTCCTTTTGGCTCTACAGATTCTCTAGGAGGGAAGGTATGCAAGAAGGAGGTCAGAGCGGATGCCAAGTGCCAGCATGGCTACCATGGGTGTTTTATAATTTATTATTATTAGAGTCTTACTCTGTTGCCCAGGAGTGCAGTGGCACAATCTTGGCTCACTGCAACCTCTGCCTCCTGGGTTCAAGCGATTCTCCTGCCTCAGCTACCCGAGTAG
>NW_012116876.1:1526-1882 GCF_000951035.1 Colobus angolensis palliatus | reverse complement strand
ATCTGTCTGGAATTATTATTATTATTATTATTATTATTTTTGAAATGGAGTCTCACTCTGTTGCCAGGCTGGAGTGTACTGGCATGATCACGGCTCACCGCAACCTCTGACTCCCTGGTTCAAGCAATTCTCCTGCTTCAGCCTTCTGAGTAGCTGGGATTACAGGCATGCGCCACCACACCTAGCTAATTTTTGTATTTTTAGTAGAGATAGGGTTTCACCATGTTGGCCAGGATAGTCTCGATCTCCTGACCTTGTGATCCACCCGCCTCGGCCTCCCAAAGTGCTGGGATTACAGGCATGAGCCACCGCGCTTGGCCATCTGTCTGGAATTCTTAAAAGGATTTCTGCATTGA
>NW_012116876.1:0-811 GCF_000951035.1 Colobus angolensis palliatus | reverse complement strand
CCCGCCTCAGCCTCCCAAAGTGCTGGGATTACAGGCATGAGCCACCGCGCTTGGCCATCTGTCTGGAATTCTTAAAAGGATTTCTGCATTGAAAGGTAGATTCAAAGACTTCTAAAATCCCTGAATACTAACATGACATTATCTCAGTATTATCCTTATATCCTATTTTTATAGTAAAAGTGTCTTTTCTTATGTGTATCTATAGTCATGTTATCATAGACTGTCTCGTATCATTATTTTTATATTTAGTTATCCTGCTTGAAGACAGATAAGGTATCTCACTCATCCTCATATATCATAAAAGTTTTAGTACAGTTTCCTGTACATAGAAAGTATTCATTAGATATTTATTGGATATACTTAAAATTATAAATGTTATTGGCTGATTTGGTAATTATAAATTTTACAAACCATATATATATTTTCCCGATCTGAGAACCCAACTCATTACTACAGTGAGTTTTCATGTTGAATATCAGTGAATCATTAGGGTAAATTTGGAGCACTGCTCTTTTATAAGATTGTAAGTAAAATACGAATACTTGATTGAACACATTTTTAAGGCTTAATAATGATGCTTTATAGTCACCTCTTGTTCTCACATTTTTAAGATGAGTTATAGGAGAGACAATTTTAAAAAAATAATTTAGGAAAGATGAAACAAGCAAAATAAAAATTCTAAAATTATACCATTGTGTGTTAAATTGTGTCCTCAAGGGCCGGGCACGGTGGCTCAAGCCTGTAATCCCAGCACTTTGGGAGGCCGAGACAGGCGGATCACGAGGTCAGGAGATCGAGACCATCCTGGCTA
>NW_012116875.1:4581-6034 GCF_000951035.1 Colobus angolensis palliatus | reverse complement strand
AAAAAAAAAGAATTCTAAATAGGAAAAAGATTGCTACACAAAGGTATATGCTATGGCATTATTTACAGTAGGAAAAAAAGCAAAAGCTACCTAAGTGCAGGAACATTGTTATAAATTATGCTTATAAATGTTATATATTGCTTACAATATGTTATAAATTGGACACAATATTTTACAACTATTAAAGCTGATTTTGGAAATATAATGACACTGGAAAAAAGGAAAATACAAAATTTGTATATACACAAATGTATTCATTTATATATGATATGTATATTATTCTGTGATAGTTATGTAAAGAATAAGATGAATAGAGAAGGTAATACACAAATTGTACAAGTGGTTTTCCTTTGGACCACAGGAAATTACTATTCTGTCTTTTGCTTACCTTCTGAATTTTACAGATTTTCTTTAATGAATATATATTAATTTTATTTTTATTTATTTATTTTTTTTGAGACAGGGTCTCACTCTGTCACCAAGGCTGGAGTGCAGTGGCATGATCATGGCTCACTGTAGCCTCAACCTCCCAGGCTCAAGCAATCCTCCCACCTTAGCCTCCCAAGTAGTTGGGACTACAGGCATGTGCCACCATACCTGGCTAACAAATATTTTTAATTTTTTTGTAGAGACGGTGTCTTGCCATGTTGCCTAGACTCTTCTCAAACTCCTGGGCTCAAGCAATCCACCTACCTCAGCCTCCCAAAGTGCTGGTATTACAGGCATGAGCCACTGTGCTCGGGCCTATAAAGCGGTGATTTTTCAGAAAAGCTTGTTTTCTTTCTTTTCTTTTTTTGTTGCTAAAGAGTATATGAAAGGTTTTTGGCTTGGGATCTATACAAAAGTAATATAAAAAACCCCATCTAAAATATTGAAGGACATGTTATCATTGGTTAAAAAATTTAAAACACTGGTTTACCATCCCATTCTAAACTACCATATGTACAAAGAAATTTTTACAACCTCTGAACTTTAAATATACATATTTTTGTTTTCCTGTTTTCTTAATCACATGAATAATATGTTCCCTTCCAGGTGGTAAGCTGTTAAGTCAGGAGGTGTTTGTTGTTGTTATTTTTAACTACATATACCATAAATTTTTTTTCATTATAAAATGAAAATGAATACATTAGACTTCACATTTGTCTTCAGTGAATTTCATAATTTTTTTTAAGTTTGTGAAACATAGTTATTTATTTTATAAATAAATGTTAGAAGCACCCCAGGAGAAGGAGAAAGACTTGATTTAGGCATCTATTGCACAAGCATCTGTGAACATGAAAATTTTTTTAAATGTGGAAAACATCACTTGAGAGTATTGTTGAAATGCATATGATAGACTATGAATTTCTGAAAATGCCCCAATTGTCCCATAGAACTGATGTTTATGTTTTCTTTGCAATAAACATAGAAATTGACCCTCCCAGTCTCAAAATGTGAGAAACTTTCATTT
>NW_012116875.1:0-1354 GCF_000951035.1 Colobus angolensis palliatus | reverse complement strand
CGATCTCTTGACCTCATGATCCACCCACCTTGGCATCCCACAGTGCTGGGATTACAGGTGTGAGCCACTGCACCCGGCCAATGATACTCTTTTAAAACAGCTGAAAAGAAATGGTTGTGTGCTTGTTCTTACTTTGTTATGTTGTACAGTATTTAAATAAAAGGAGATTATTCTCATTCTGAATTTCCAAAACTGAATTTTTATTGACTGTTTTTTGGATGAAAGAAAAGCTAATTATCTATTTTGATAAGTTTGACATAAAACCTATCACATTTCTTATGCTTTTGATCAGAGTTTTGTCACTAGAATACTAGCCATTAGACATATGCAAGGAGTAACCTAACCACTTTAATACAGTGGTTTGAAGTGTTGGAGGCAGTAACTATTAGATACCAAATCACAGTGTTTTCACTTGTGATATGTTAGCATGATAGGACTTTCTGCAGTATAAATATCATCTTAACTAATCCTTGTGCTAAGTTAAGGCTTTGACTCTTGGGTCTGAAAAAGGTATCAACTCCTGCTAACTCTGGAGCTTTGACACTAGTCAAAGCCTCATCTTCTGACCCTAGAGAAGGTGACAATCAGAATGAACTGCTTTCATGAGACACAGGGCCAGAAATTTTAAAAAACTATTTAATCCCTCTAGGCCCAGAGACTATCATCGAAGAAGTGGGCAGTTGAGATTGTAAGGGCCAATGTTGAGATAAAATTAGGTAGGAGTTTTTCTATAATTAAACATTAATATTGAAAGCACACTGGTGCAAGGCCAGTATCTGGGCCCCTGTGTCAGAATAACAGAGTTTTTTTTTGGAGCATTGATCTGTTCTTTAATAGAAAATTGTAAAAGATTATAAAAGTTTATGGAAATTATATGTTATGGTCAAACTGATTAAAATTACATTTGTTTATAAGATTTATAGAAATTAACATTAATAATACACCATATAAAGGTAAAATTTGGTTTTCTCTTTTGAACAAAATTCCTCTGAAATATTAAGAGATGCTAAAAAGATTTTTTGTTTACCTTTTGAGTAAACTGCAGGAAAAAATGAGGGGAGAGAGACAGATTTAGTTGGCCACATGCTGTCTTCATTAGGTCTTACTGTTTGAGAAACTGAGTCTTCTGTCTATCAAAGAGGAAACATGTTTGTTTAATCATTTTGGCTAAATAACTGACTATTTTATAGTGACCCGTGATCTTCTTTTGTGATATCAAGTGTCTTAAATCTTTGATACTTGACAAATTTTCCAAAAGCAAAATTTCAAGTGCTAAATTCAGTCTTCTTCTTCTTCTTCTTTTTTTTTTTTTTTTTTTACCTCAAATAACTTTTTTTTGGATAGTGGGTCCTCT
>NW_012116874.1:4931-6304 GCF_000951035.1 Colobus angolensis palliatus | reverse complement strand
CCACACCTGGCCTGGAGGGTCCCACGCCCAGGGAGCCTCCCTCATTGCTAGCACAGCAGTCTGAGATCTAACTGCAAGGCAGCAGCGAGGCTGGGGGAGGGGCGCCCGCCATTGTTGAGACTTAAGTAGGTAAACAAAGCCTCCAGGAAGCTCTAAATGGGTGGATCCCACTGCAGCTCAAGGAGGCCTGCTTGTCTCTGTAGACTCCACCTCTGGGGACAGGGTACAGCCAAAAAAAAAAAAAAGGCAGCAGAAACCTCTGTGGAGGTTAATGACCCCGTCTGACAGTTTGAAGAGAGCAGTGGATCTCCCAGCATGGAGGTTGAGATCTGAGAACGGACAGTCTGCCTGCTCAAGTGGGTCCCTCACCTCTGAGTAGCCTAACTGGGGGACATCCCCTACTAGGTGCAGACTGACACCTCATACCTCACACGGTGGGGTACACCCCTGAGACGAAGCTTTCAGAGCAAGAATCAGACAGCAGCACTCGCTGTACAGAAATATTCTATCTTCTGCAGCCTCCACTGCTGATACCCAGGCAAACTGGGTCTGGAGTGGACCTCAAGCAATCTCCAACAGACCTACAGCTGAGGATCCTGACTGTTAGAAGGAAAACTAACAAACAGAAAGAACACTCACACCAAAACCCCATCAGTACGTGACCAGCATCAAAGACCAAAGGCAGATAAAACCACACAGATGGGGAAAAAGCAGGGCAGAAATTCAAAAAATTCAAAAAATCAGAGCGCATCTCCCCCTCCAAAGGAACACAGCTCATCACCAGCAACAGAACAAAGCTGGATGGAGAATGACTTTTACAAGTTGAGAGAAGAAGGCTTCAGTCAAACAAACTTCTCAGAGCTGAAGGAGGAACTACGTACCCAGCGCAAATAAACTAAAAATCTTGAAAAAAGAATGGAAGAATGGATAACTAGAATAATCAATGCAGAGAAGTCCATAAACGAACTGACAGAGGTAAAAACCATGACATGAGAAATACTTGACAAATGCACAAGCTTCAATAACCGACTCAATCAACTAGAAGAAAGAATATCAATGATTGAAGATCACATTAATGAAATGAAGTGAGAAGTCTAGAGAAAGAAAAGAAAAAAGAAACGAACAAAGCCTCCAAGAAATATGGGATTATGTGAAAAGACCAAATCTACATCTGATTGGTATGCCTGAAAGTGAGGGGGAAAATGGAACCAAGATGGAAAACATGCTTCAGGATATCATCCAGGAGAACTTCCCCAACCTAGTAAGGCAGGCCAATATTCAAATTCAGGAAATACAAAGAACGCCACAAAGATACTCCTCGAGAAGAGCAACTCCAAGACACATAATTGTCAGATTCACCAAAGTTTAAATGA
>NW_012116874.1:0-406 GCF_000951035.1 Colobus angolensis palliatus | reverse complement strand
AGCTTATCCACCATGATCAAGTGGGCTTCATCCCTGGGATGCAAGGCTGGTTCAACATACGCAAATCAATAAATGTAATCCAGCATATCAACAGACCCAAAGACAAAAACCACATGATTATCTCAATAGATGCAGAAGAGGCCTTTGACAAAACTCAACAGCCCTTCATGCTAAAAACTCTCAATAAATTCGGTATTGATGGAACTCAATACTGGTATCTCAAAATAATAAGAGCTATTTATGACAAACCCACAGCTGATATCATACTGAATGGGCAAAAACTGGAAGCATTCCCTTTGAAAACTGGCACAAGACAGGGATGCCCTCTCTCACCACTCCTATTCAACATAGTGTTGGAAGTTCTGGGTAGGGCAATCAGACAAGAGAAAGAAATAAAGGGTATTCA
>NW_012116873.1:4319-5831 GCF_000951035.1 Colobus angolensis palliatus | reverse complement strand
CTGAGAGGCCAAGGCAGACGGAACACCTGAGGTCAGGAGTTCGAGACCAGCCTGGCCAACATGATGAAACCTTGTTTCTACTAAAAATACAAAAAATTAGCCAGGCGTGGTGGCGCGCGCCTGTAGTCCCAGCTACTCGGGAGGCTGAGGCAGGAGAATGGCGTAAACTCGGGAGGCGGAGCTTGCAGTGAGCTGAGATCCGGCCACTGCACTCCAGCCTGGGTGACAGAGCAAGACTCCGTCTCAAAAAAAAAAAAAAAAAATCAATAGCATCTCCAAATCTGCTGGCTTAGGCAGAGAATCAGTGGGATAATGACCAGTGAATATGCTAATAGAGGTACTGAAAGTCAGGTGAGTTAGGAAGCCAATGAAGTTGAACAGCTCTTGAAGAAGTACGCCTGAGAAAGGAGGGAAACAAGTCTCATGATATGCTTAAAGCATTTTGGGACCTATGCAGGCTATGTAATGATGTTGCTAGGGCAGGGCACATACAACTACTAACCTACTGCCTGGTTTTCCCCAAATTGATAGGTGATTTCTTTACTAGCAAATAAACGTTCCTAAATTAGAAAGGACTCTTCAATTGTGAGAGACAGAAACTATAGTCAAATGATTTTCAGTTTAAAAACCGGTTGTGGCAGACTATTTATTGAATCCCGTAACCAAAATGGTAAAGGCAAAGATGGATCTTTTCTTTGGAATGACTTAGAACCAGAGATTCCACGTTATCAGCACGCCATCTTTTCGTGTTGGTTTAACTTTCTCTTACTGAACATAGATTTCATAGATAGTTTTGTACATGGCTGGGGTACCTCTGAACTCACATACTTAATTCCCTATGATCAAAGAGAAACAGGTCTTATCCAATGCCTATTGAAAATGTAATTGAAGCACTTTGGGAGGTCAAGGCGGGCAGCAGATCACCTGAGGCCAGGAGTTCGAGATCAGCCTGGCCAACATGGTGAAACCCCGTCTCTACTAAAAAATACAAAAACCTAGCCGGGCGAGGTGGCGGGCGCCTGTAGTCCCAGCTACTTGGGAGGCTGAGGCAGGAGAATGGCGTAAACCCGGGAGGCGGAGCCTGCAGTGAGCTGAGATCCGGCCACTGCACTCAGGCCAGGCGACAGAGCAAGACTCCGTCTCAAAAAAAAAAAAAAAAAAAGAAAAGAAAACAGAGCTTTATCATATCTCAGGGTGGCAAAAATCTCCTATATGGCTGATGGAAGTAAAAATTGGTACCTCCCTTATAGAGATCAACTTGACAAGATTCATCAAAACTGTCTGACCCTGTAATTCCATTTCTGGGAATTTATCTTGATACAGCTGTCAGGGAAGAAAATTATATATGTACAAAGGCATTCATTGCAGCATTTGTAATAGCACAAATTTGGACATAACACAAATGTCTATTCACGGAGGACTGGAAAATGAACTATGGCACAACCATGTGATGGAACACTATGCAGCTGCAGCAACAACAAAAGGATGAGAAACTCTCTGTGTACCAAGATG
>NW_012116873.1:0-1459 GCF_000951035.1 Colobus angolensis palliatus | reverse complement strand
TCTGTTCTTGTGTTAGTTTGCTGAGAATGATGGTTTCCAGCTTCATCCATGTCCCTGCAAAGGACATGAACTCATCTTTTTTTATGGCTGCATAGTATTCCATGGTGTATATGTGCCACATTTTGGGTTGGTTCCAAGTCTTTGCTATTGTGAACAGTGTTGCAATAAATGTACGTGTATGTGTGTCTTTATACTAGAATGATTTATAATCCTTTGGGTATATATCTGGTAATGGGATTGCTGGATCAAATGGTATTTCTGGTTCTAGATCCTTGAGGAATTGCCACACTGTCTTCCACAAAGGTTGAAGTATTTTACACTCCTATCAATGGTGTAAAAGCGTTCCTATTCTCTGCATCCTCTCCAGCGTCTGTTGTTTCCTGACTTTTTAATAATCACCATTCTAACCAGCATGAGATGGTATCTCATTGTGGTTTTGATTTGCATTTCTGTAATGATCAGTGATGATGAGCTTTTATTCATATGATTGTAGGCCACGTAAGTGTCTTCTTTTGACAAGTGTCTGTTCATATCCTTTGCCCACTTTTTGATGGAGTTGTTTGTTTTTTTCTTGTGTGTGTCTAAGTTATTTGCAGAATCTGGATATTAGCCCTTTGTCAGATGGATAGATTGCAAAAAATTTCTCCCATTCTGCATGCTGCCTGTTCCCTCTGATGATAGTTTCTTTTGCTGTGCAGAAGCTCTTTAGTTTAATTAGATCCCATTTGTCAATTTCGGTTTTTGTTGCCATTGCTTTTGGTGTTTTAGTTATGAAGTCTTTGCCTGTGTCTGTGTCCTGAATGGTATTGTCTACATTTTCTTCTAGGGTGTTTATGGTTTTAAGTCTTAAATTTAAGTTTTTAATCCATCTTGAGTTAATTTTTGTAAAAGGTGTAAAGAAGGGTCCAGTTTCGTTTTCGAATGACTAGCCAGTTTTCCCAATACTGTTTATTAAACAGGGAATCCTTTCTCCATTGTTTGTTTTCGTCAGGTTTGTCAAAGGTCAGATGGTTGTAGATGTGTGATGTTATTTCTGAGGCCTTTGTTCTGTTCCATTGATCTACATATCAGTTTTGGTACCAGTACCATGCTGTTTTGGTTACTGTAGCCTTGTAGTATAGTTTGAAGTCAGGTAGCATGATGCCTCCAGCTTTGTTCTTTTGGCTTAGGATTGTCTTGGCAATACAGGCTCTTTCTCAATTCCATATGAAATTTAAAGTAGTTTTTTCTAATAATTCTGTGAAGAAAGTCAATGGTAGCTTGATGGGGATAGCATTGAATGTATAAATTACTTTGGACAGTATGACCATTTTCATGATATGTATTCTTCCTATCCGTGAGTATGGAATGTTTTTCCATTTGTATGTGTCCTCTCTTATTTCGTTGAGCAGTGGTTTGTAGTTCTCCTTGAAGAGGTCCTTCACATCCCTTGTAAGTTGGATTCCTAGGTATTTTATTC
>NW_012116872.1:796-1472 GCF_000951035.1 Colobus angolensis palliatus | reverse complement strand
TTTTTTTTTTGAGATCGCGTCTCGCTTTGTTGCCCAGGCTGGAGTACAGTGGTGCAATCTCGACTCACTGCACGCTCCGCCTCCCAGGTTCACACCATTCCCCTGCCTCAGCCTCCCTAGTAGCTGGGACTACAGTCACCCCGCCACCATGCCCGGCTAATTTTTGTATTTTTAGTAGAGACGAGGTTTCACCTTGTTAGCCGGGATGGTCTCGATCTCCTGACCTCGTGATCTGCCCTCCTTGGACTCACAAAGTGTTGGGATTACAGGCATGAGCCACCGTGCCTGGCCTAAAAAGAAACACATTTTTCATTAATATTCAAGGTACTTTTCTCCAGTGTCCTTAAACCACATTCTTTTATCCTAAAAATCACTATATCTTCGGTTATCTATTCTAATTTATGTATAAATTCTTAAAAGACTATAAGCAGCATTATTTACCTGCTAGCTTTATGCAACCAAATGAATGCTAACGTTGGACATTGTTAAAGATGTAAAGAATTTACATTCGTTTATGTTTTTATTAAACCCATGAAAAAGATCATCTAAATTTCAAGTTGAAATAAATATAGCTGTTTGAAATTGTAGAAAAAAAAATTTCTTATTTCTGTGTTGTCCCTTCCTTTGTTATATATAAACACTTCTTATCTTTATTTTTAAAGTATCTTTCTATGAG
>NW_012116872.1:0-746 GCF_000951035.1 Colobus angolensis palliatus | reverse complement strand
ATTGTAGAAAAAAAAATTTCTTATTTCTGTGTTGTCCCTTCCTTTGTTATATATAAACACTTCTTATCTTTATTTTTAAAGTATCTTTCTATGAGCAGTTATTACATAATGTATTCATCTTTAATATAGTTATCCACAAAAATATAAACAGTAACAAAATTACAAGACAATTTTTATCATGTACATTTAAAAAATTGTCAGCCTTAATGTGAATAAAATTCATATTTTTTCTAACATTCAATTCATCTTGAAAATGGATGTTTAAAAATAATTTTATTTACCTTTTTCCCTCATTGGTATTCTAGATTTCAGAGCCTACTCTTTTACAGAGTATACACCAGAGGCTAAATGTCAATCCTCTGGGTTCTAACCTAGAGTTAGCTACCCTCTAACTTAGCACTTTTCTGGGTTCTAACCTAGAGCTATCAAACCTCTAGCTTAGCACTTTTCATTATTGAAATTTCCCATTTTGTTTTCAGTCTTCTTCCCTAGACACTAAATTCGTTGAAAGCATTTCTGATGCCTGGCATAAAATAGTCACTCAAATGTTTATTGAACTGAATATAAGCTAAGTGAGTAGAATTGTAATAAGGACGTTGAATGAGCTGTTTGAGGACACATCACATGCTTTTGTTTATGGGTGACAACTTTTGTTTTAGAAACTGAGCAAAAATCTGGTGTGTTAAATATGCTGTACATGGACTGATTTCATTTAACACATAATTCTTCATATTGTAGAAAAAAAA
>NW_012116871.1:5072-6278 GCF_000951035.1 Colobus angolensis palliatus | reverse complement strand
CTTTATGGGATTAGCCAGGCTCATTGCTATGTGGCACTAATGTGTCCCTCTTTTCTTTGGGAACCATCCTCTGATGGTGCCCAAGGTCAGGGAGGGAACAGTTGACCTTGTGTGTTTCCTATGGGGCCAACCTTGATTACATTTTGCTGAGCAGCTCTAATAATTGGTTTTTCAACCTACCTTTTGACAAAACCGTTTATAATTATCTTTATCTTGGTGCCTATTATGGGAGTGGTGGTTTGTATGTATGTTTGTTTTTTTAAAGTGAAGCTGTGTTTCAGTGTTATATGAGCTTAGTCAGGTTTAAAATCATAGGGTAGACAGGGCTGTGCCTGTGTTGCCAAATTAGCACCTTCCTTTTGGCTTATTAATGGCTTCTTTGTAATTACAAATAAGAATGGTCTGTTTATAGCTTAGTGTGTCAGAATTAGGAACATAGAGGTCTTAAATGTAATTATCTGCTTTTTTTTTTTTTTTTTGGCCTCATATCTTATGAAGATTGGACTCATGCAAATTTGCATTCAAATTGTGACCAGATACCTCTTAGTGGTGGGGCATTGCCATGGGCAAGTTCCTTGAGATCTCACGCCTTCCTGTTTTTGTATGTGAAAAAAGCAGGAGTAGGGTTTTTGGAGGATTAACAGGCAATATCCATAAAGTACTTAGCACGGTGTCTGGCATATTGTTAATGTCCGGTCAGTGATGATGTGTTTCAAGCCCCCCTTTTCCATGGTGTTCACAAAGGCACAAGCATTAGGGAACTTGTACATATATACCAAAGCTGACCAGTCAAAGAGCCAGAAATAGAATCTGACCTGACTCCCTTCCTGCACCCTCGTTACCCACTCACTATGGAAGAGTTACTTAGCTATGTCGACAGGACCCAGGCCAGTGGCATAGAAATAGCTATCATGCTTGCAAAGATGTTCTGAGTTGTCAGAGTGATTGAATCCATGATTGGTCTGGTGCCCAAGCACCAACAATCATGTTTTTGTTTGTGTGTTTGTTTGTTTTTTAAGAGACAGGGCCTCACTCTGTCACCCAGGCTAGAGTGCAGTGGTGCCCTTGTAGCTTACTGCAGTCTAAAACTCCTGGGCTCAGGCAGTGCTCTCTTCATGGCCTCCCAATGTGCTGGGATTACAGGCATGAGCCACTGAGCCCAGCTGGGATTTCTTTTGATTTGAAGACCAGTGATCAGTCATTAGT
>NW_012116871.1:0-1192 GCF_000951035.1 Colobus angolensis palliatus | reverse complement strand
TTTTTTTTTTGAGACTGAGTTTCGCTCTGTCACCCAGGCTGGAGTGCAGTGGCACGATCTCAGCTCACTGGAGCCTCTGCATCCCAGGTTCAAGCTATTCTCTTGCCTGAGCCTCCCGAGTAGCTGGGACTACAGGCACGTGCCATTACACCCAGCGAATTTTTGTATTTTCAGTAGAGATGGGGTTTCACCATGTTGGCCAGGCTGATCTTGATCTCCTGACCTCAGGTGATACTCCCGCCTCAGCCTCCCAAAGTGCTGGGATTGCAGGCATGAGCCACCATGCCTGGTCACCTGTCCCAATTATTTATTATTTATTTAAATGCATGCTAAAAAATTTACCTTAGGTGAATAAAGGACAATGTGGTTGAAAAACACAACTCAGTAAATCTGGTACTCTTCAGTGGTAGGTCTGGGATCTCGTTGTGTTAATTCTGGTGACCTATCACAAACCCCTCTCTAAGCTTATTTATGTAGCTTTTTGCCTTTAAACTTGGTCATCACCAAGCTGTGTCCATTGTGAAGTGTGTGCTGTGAGCGCATTGCATCCACTATATTTAATCATCCACTGTCGGCACTCATTGCGTTGTGAAGGGAGGGTAAGGAGCTGGTGAAATCACATCTGAAACTGAAATATTTGTGGAATAAACAATGAAAGGGTTTTGTTTGTAAAACAAACACTATATAAGGGATCGCTGGATTAGGTGGCAACTAGTTTATTGCTACCAGGAGGGGTTTAAGTTTGAATAGACCACAGGACTTGGTTTATAATGTTAAAAATTATTCATTTCTGGAAGAACAAGAGTTGAACTCATTTTCTGCTTTCTCTGGGAAAAAAGCATTTCCTGTTTTGTTATTAGACAGCTGTTTCAGTGAGCAGAATTTTGACTAAATTCTTCACAATAGTTAAAAATAAGACAATTTCCTGGGGGCAGGTGGGGAACTATAAAAGTCCTATTTTCGTCTGGAAGTAGGTTTACCTACCAGCCTAGGCCAGCTAGCTGTTTCTTTACACTACCCCTTTCTAAGGATTTGAGTTGGTTTGTAAAATGACATAGCAGACACAACATAATACCAGAGGGGGCTGAACGTGGTGGCTCACATCTGTAATCCCAACACTTTGCAAAGGCAAGGCAGGAGGAGTCTCAGGAGTTCGAGACCAGCCTGGGCAATGTAGCGAGACCTTGTCTCT
>NW_012116870.1:5629-6466 GCF_000951035.1 Colobus angolensis palliatus | reverse complement strand
AAAAAAAAAAAAAAGTAAAAACAGAAAAGAAAAGTTTGTGGAAAATAGAAATAAAAGAAAAAAATATAAACTGCTCATCATAAGATCCACCAACGTCAAGACACTTTCGTAAACAATGATACTAGCCATTTATGTATGTATGTATGTATGTCTCTTGCTCACAATAATTACATACTAGCCATTTCATCCATCCCCTAAGAAGTGGAGGTCCTGGGAATTTAACCACATCAATGAAATCTTTTTTACATTATTAACTGAAGAGAAATGGTTGCCCTTTATAGACTTTTTAAAATTAGGAAACAAAAAATGTGTCAGAAGGAGCTAAATCCTGACTGTAAAGTGGATGCCTAATGGTTTCCCATTGAAACTCTCAAAATTGCCCTTGTTTGATGAGAGGCATGAGCAGAAGCATTGCCGTGGTAGAAAAGGACTCTGTGGTGAAGCTTTCCTGGGCATTTTGCTGCTAAAGCTTTGGCTTTCTCAAAATACTCTCATAATAAGCAGGTGTTGCTCGGGCACGGTGGCTCACGCCTGTAATCCCAGCACTCTGGGAGGCTGAGACGGGAGGATCACGAAGTCAGCAGTTTGAGACAAGCCTGACCAACATGATGAAACCTTGTTTCTACTAAAAATGCAAAAATTAGCCAGGCATGGTGGTGCGTGCCTGTAATCCCAACTACTCAGGAGGCTGAGGCAGGAGAATAGCTTGAACCTGGGAGGCAGCGGTTGCAGTGAGCCGAGATTGTGCCACTGCAGTCCAGCCTGGGTGACAGAGCGAGACTTGGTCTCAAAAAAAGAAAAAAAAAAAAGCAGGTGTTTTTATTCTTCGACCCTCCA
>NW_012116870.1:0-324 GCF_000951035.1 Colobus angolensis palliatus | reverse complement strand
CACTCCAGCCTGGGTGACAAGAGTGAGTCTACATCTCATTAAAATAAATAAATAAAATAAAATAAAATAAAATAAAATAATTAAACCTCTTCTCTTTATATATTACCCAGCCTTGGGTATTTTTTCTACTAGTGTGAAAACCGATTAATATAGCTGTGAAAGAAATGGAGATACATAGGTTAATGGTGTTAATAAAGCTTTATTTTAAATATGAGAAAGTAAGTAAGTTTAGAAGCCAAGGCCGGGCGCGGTGGCTCAAGCCTGTAATCCCAGCACTTTGGGAGGCCGAGACGGGTGGATCACGAGGTCAGGAGATCAAGACCA
>NW_012116869.1:5444-5804 GCF_000951035.1 Colobus angolensis palliatus | reverse complement strand
GCGCCCGGCCACTTAAGCAATTTTTAAGAAGAGAAATTTTGCTTCAGGCATGGCTGGAACTAGAGACTCCAACACAATGTAATCTAAAATCTGTCTTCTCTGTTCAAGCTCTCAGATCTGTTTGCCCTTTCAGACAAAGTGACTGTGTAGGAAAGAGGTAACACAGCAGGCTTGACACTGCTGTCCTTAGAACGATGAACTGCTTGCAAGATTGGCCCTTGGCTGGCATCTGAGAACTGGGGTTTTGGGAAGCTTCCTGCTATTCTCTAAGAGCTCACTGTGTCTAAACTGTGCAAACAAAATAGTTTACGATACATGGCTGCTTTCCTTCTGGGAGTCTGGAATTTTGGTATGTCCTAG
>NW_012116869.1:0-926 GCF_000951035.1 Colobus angolensis palliatus | reverse complement strand
ATTCTCCTGCCTCAGCCTCCCGAGTAGCTGGGACTACAGGTGCCCGCCACCTCGCCCGGCTAGTTTTTTGTATTTTTTAGTAGAGACAGGGTTTCGCCGTGTTAGCCAGCATGGTCTCGATCTCCTGACCTCGCGATCCGCCTGTCTCGGCCTCCCAAAGTGCTGGGATTACAGGCTTGAGCCACTGCGCCCGGCCCAGAATGGCCATTATTAAGATAAAAAATAAAAGACATTAGTGAGGATGTGGAGAAAAAGGAACTCTTATATACTGTTGGTAGGAATGCAAATTAGAAGAAAACAGTATGGAGATTTCTTGAAGAACTAGGAATAGAACTACCATTCAATCCAGCAATCCCACCACTCGGTATCTCACCAAAGGAAAAAACAACCATTATATAAGAAAGACACCTGCACTCATGTTTATCACAACACTACTCACAATAGCAAAGACATGAAATCAACCGACATGCCCATCAATGGATAAGGCAAATGTGGTATACAGATGTATACTACAGTACAACGAAATACTATTTAGCCACAAAAAAGAATAAAATCATGTCTTCTGAAACAACATAGGTGGAACTGGAGGTTACTGTCTAAGTGAAACAAGCCAGACAGGGAAAGTCAAATATCACATGCTCTCATTTATAAACGGGTGCTAAAAAATGTGTACACATGGATGTAGAGAGTGGAAAAACAGAAAATGGAAACTCGGAAGGGTGAAGGGATGGGAAGGGGGTGGATGATGAGAAATTAACGGGTATAGGGTATAATGCGCATTATTTGTATAATAGATACCCTAAAAGCCATGACTTCACCACTACAAAATCTACGCCTGTAATATAATTGTATATGTACCCCATACATTTGCACAACTGTTAAAAACACACAAAGACATATACAGCCCAAAATATCAATAGTGCCAA
>NW_012116868.1:7995-8827 GCF_000951035.1 Colobus angolensis palliatus | reverse complement strand
AAGAGCTCGTGGAAGTGATTTCAGGTGGCTTTAGAGCAAACTTCCGCATTGTTATCTGTTGAATTGCCTCCAGCAGTTGAGATTATCAGCGAGTGTGAATGCAAACAGAAATTATCACCAAGTCGACAACGCACTTTACAGACGCACTGCTGCCCCCTTTGGTGTGCTGGGAAATTGGAGCCAACTGCCATTTTCTGTGCTGCTCGCAAACATGGCAAACCATCCCTGATGTTTCGTTGAATTCATATGTCTCACCTGAGCTGATGTTCCTATCCTTCCCTTTTCATCCTCCCTTCCAAGGAAAGCCCTTGAAGTATCTGACTTTGCATAGTGTCTGAGCTTGGATGTCTGACTTCTTGGTATAGTAAGGGTGACAGTTCCCCCAATCAGTGTGTGAGCCCACCCTTCAGGTAGGGATATGACATAGAGGCAGCCTATCTGGCAAAGTGAAGATCCAGAAAAGATGGTTGAAGTCCCCCAGGGGATTGCTGAACCATAACGAGCCTGTTAAACTATTAACCCTGATTTTTAATACATAATATCTTACTCAATGTAAGAGCCTGTGTGAGTAATCTTTTATATTTAGGCTTTGTCTCATAATAATTTACAGTTTAATCAAACCAGAAATTTCCCTCCATACAGAGGATACGGTGTTTTCTAGAATAACAGAAAAAGACAAAAACCGTCGGTCTCAGTAATCTGTTGTCAACTTGTGAGAGCGCAAAGAGCAAATGGGAAAATTTTTTTTTTTTTGAGACGGAGTCTCGCTCTGTCGCCCAGGCTGGAGTGCAGTGGCCGGATCTCAGCTCACTGCAAGCTCTGCCCCCCGGGT
>NW_012116868.1:0-1980 GCF_000951035.1 Colobus angolensis palliatus | reverse complement strand
GACAGAATGAGACTCCATGTCAAAAAAAAAAAAAAAAATCGCATACAAACTTGAAGAGAATCACGTGATTGGTTTTATAATCTTAAAATTGTTTTAATCATGATTAAATACTTTTGTCCTGAAAATGTTTTAATCACAATCCCAACAGAAGGAACTATAAAGACAAAAGTTCAATATTTAAACCATAAAATGTAAGACTTATAAAAGTAAAATATAACCCAACTGTAATAAAATTAACTTACAAATAACAAAATGAGATTAAAAAGTGAAATACATATGGTAAAGGGTTAATAGTCTTAACATATAAATAGCATTTACAATTAACTGGATATTAATAAATAGTTCACAAGGGAAGAAATATAATGACCAATATACACATGAAAAAGTCAGCTTCCCTAAAAAAGGAGTATAAATTAAACAATAAGATACAATTTATTATCTATAAACTTGACAAAGATGAAAAAATGAAAATTCTTAATGTTGGCAGGAGGTTTGGAAAATGGCACCTTCATACTCTACTAGCAAGAATATAAACCGTACAACATAGGAGGAAGATAATTTTGTAATGTGTATGAAAAGCTTTTTAAAATGTGAATACCCTTTAACTCAGCAGTTCCTGTTCTAGAAATATATCCCAAGAAAAGAATATAGATTGCATATGTATAAGGATATTTCACACAGCATTACTTATACTGAGAAAATATTAGAAACAATCTATGTGCCAGAAGTAGTTGAAAAAATTAGAACATATTCATAAGATGTAGTACTATGCAATTATAAAATAATGTTGAAGTGGCTGGGTACAGTGGTTCGCACCTATAATCTCAGCACTTTGGGAGGCTGAGGCAGGTGGATCACAAGGTCAGGAGATCAAGACCATCCTGGCCAACATGGTGAAACCCTGTCTCTACTAAAAATACAAAAATTAGCCTGGCATGGTGGTGTGCACCTGTAGTCCCAACTACTCAGGAGGCTGAGGCAGGAGAATGGCATAAACTTGGGAGGCGGAGCTTTCAGTGAGCTGAGAACCGGCCACTGCACTCCAGCCCAGGCGCAAAAGCAAGCCTCCTTTTCAAAAAAAAAAAAAAAAAGAATTCTTAGTTATGGTATTATTGATAATAGCAACAACAAAAATAACATTTCTAGGAATAAAAAAAGTGAATAAACTATATTAAAATGTAACTTTACTGAGAAAATTAAAAACAGTTTGATACATTTTTCTGTATTGGAAAATTTTTCTGTATTGGAAAGCTTAACATAGTAAATATATTAATTCTCCCTCAAATTAATTTATAAACATAATCAAATTTTGCTTAAAATCCCAAAGAAATTTTCCAGACAGGTCAAAAATCCTAAAGTTTATTTTAAAGAATAAAAAACTGAGAATGGTAAAGAAAATTTTAGAAAAGAACCCTGAGGGAGATATTAGGTACTAAATAGGCTACAAATAATGAGAACTTAAAGTTTGGTACTGGTGCAAAAAGAAGTAGAGCAGTGGAACAGAGCCAAAAGCCCAGAAATACACATAGAAGTACTACAGTAAAATGTTTATTGTATTTGTTAAATACGGTTTTTAAACCCAGTGGGAAAACAATGAACTATTCAGTAACAGGTTAAATCATTAACTATTAGGAAAAATAAAGATGCAATCATTACTTCATGCCATACACAAAGTAAGCATGGTAGACTAAAGAGTTAAACGTAAAAATGATGTACAGCCAGGACAGTGGCTCCTGCCTGTAATCCCAGCACTTTGGGAGGCTGAGGCAGTTGGATCACTTGAGGTCAGAGGTCAGGAATTTGAGACCAGCCTGGCCAACATGGTAAAACCCCTTCTTTAGCAAAAATATAAAAATCTAGCTGGGCGTGGTGGCCCATACCTGTAGTCTCAGCTACTCGGGAGGCTGACAGGAGAATTGCTTAAGCCCGGGAGGTGGAGGTTGCAGTGAGTCAAGATCGTGCCACTGCACTCAGCCTGGG
>NW_012116867.1:4786-5709 GCF_000951035.1 Colobus angolensis palliatus | reverse complement strand
ACTCTGTTGCCCAGGCTGGAGTGCAGTGGTGCGATCTTGGCTCACTACAATCTCTGCCTTCCGGGTTAAAGCGATTCTCCTGTCTCAGCCTCTCAAGTAGCTGGGATTACAGGTGCCCACCACACCACTATGCCCAGCTAATTTTTGTATTTTTAGTAGAGACGGGGTTTCACCATGTTGGTCAGGCTAGTCTCGAACTTCTGACCTCAGGTGATCCACTCGCCTCGGCCTCCTAAAGTGCTGGGATTATAGGTGTGAGCAACTGTGCCTGGCCTTTTTCTTTTTCTTTTTTTTTTTTGAGATGAAGTCTCACTGTGTTGCCCAAGCTGGAGTGCAGTGGCACAACCTCGGTTCACTGCAACCTCCACCTCCCGGGTTCAAGTGATTCTCCTGCCTCAGCCTCCTGAGTAGCTAGGACTATAGGTATGTGCCACCATGCCCGGCTAATTTTTATTTTAGTGATATTGTCCTCTATCAGTTGGTTATGGTTGTGTCTATAGGGTTTCTCTAAAGTTCCCCTTTTTTGGACAGTTAATATATATTTTAGGGGAGATACCTCAAGAAGATGCAAATCCTGTTTTTCCTCAAACTTTTGCCTGCTCATTGTAGCATCCATCTGTGGGTCTTGTCTGTAACAGTTATTATTGTACTTCTTGCCTCATGGTAATTCTCCTCACACTGTCACCAAGGCTGAGTGCAGTGGCACGGGCACGATCATGGCTCACTGCAGCCCCAACCTCCCAGGCTCAAGTGATCCTTCCACCTTAGCCTTCCAAGTAGCTGGGACTATAGGTATGCGCCACCATGCCTGACTAATTTTTTATTTTCTATAGAGACAGAGTCTCACCATGTTGCCCAGGCTGGTCTTGAACTCCTGGACTCAAGCAATCCTCCCACCTCTGCCTCCCAAACTGTAGGGACTA
>NW_012116867.1:0-380 GCF_000951035.1 Colobus angolensis palliatus | reverse complement strand
GTTTCACCATGTTAGCCAGGATGGTCTCGATCTCCTGATGCTGTGATCTGCCTGCCTCAGCCTCCCAAAGTGCTGGGATTATAGGCGTGACCCACCACACCTAGCCCTCTCTTTCTTTTCTTTAATTTATCTTGCTGGATATTTGGTGGAGCCTTTCTTTTTTTTTTTTTTGGAACAGGGTCTCACTCTCACTCCCACTACCTAGCCTGGAGTGCAGTGGTGGGATCTCGGCCCACTGGAGCCTCAACTCCCTGGACTCAGGTGATCCACCTCAGCCTCCTGAGTAGCAGGGACTACAGGTGCGTGCCACCATACCTGGCTAATGTTTTTGTATTTTTAGTAGAGAGAGAGTTTTGCCATGTTGCCTGGGCTGCCTTTTT
>NW_012116866.1:1918928-1925306 GCF_000951035.1 Colobus angolensis palliatus | reverse complement strand
TGGGTCAGAGCGCAGAAGCGAGGCCCCCACGGACTTGGTCTGCGTTTTCTGAGCCGCACGCGGCGGCTGCGAGACCCGTCCCCCATCGCCGCCCCGGCTCGCTGACAGGCTGACACACCCACCCCCACCCCCACCCGCAGCTGACACAAGCGAGAAGGCCAGCCCGGCCGGAGAAACAACAACAAAGAAAACAAAACAAATACAGAAGAAAAACTCTAGTTCTGGGCGGTAGAGAAAGCGCAAGATGTAAGGAGTCGGCCTCTCTCCCTCTGCGCCGCGCCCCAGGTCCCTCCACGTGACGGGAGCCTCCCCTTCTGCTCTTCCCTTTGGGCCAGCCTCTCCTGGACGCCCCAATGGGATGGAGACCCATGGCAGTCGGTGACCAGTGAAGGCAGTTGGTGGCTTTCCGCTGTACCAGCTTCCGCTGTTTGCCATGGGTGCATGGGTGGTTCATTGGTAGAATTCTAGCCTGCCATGCGGGTAGGCCCCGGTTGGATTCCCGGCCCATGCAGCACGCCCTCCCAATTTGGTGTTGCTGCAGTGCCAAGGGGTAGTGTAGGTGTGCTCGCCTCTGCCACCTCCTTACGCTGGAGGCGCGCGATCGTGTCCTGCAACGGCTGCGCTCCCACGCGCGATGCCCCTCTGCCCTTTCTTCCGTGCGTCTCTCCACTGACTTACAGATGAGGAGGCTAACCCCGCCCCCTTTCCTTGGTAACAACAACCCTCCGAACATGAGAGCATACCAGACACCAGTCATTTGCATCCTCATGGTTCTGTTTCTCTTGACTACCCTGCCTCCGCCTCTGCCGGACGCATTTCACTTCAAGAATACCGCGGCCCCACCAAGGGCTTGCACCCACTTGCCCCACCTCTCCTCTTCACCTTTCACCACCTCTACCTCTTTGTCTCTCTCTCTCTGCCTCTCGCTGGCTCCTCACATCCAGAAAATGCCCTTCCAGTAGCAAGGAAGTCGCGACTCTAGGGAGTAACTCGTCTCTTTCTCCTAGGGTGTCCCACAGTCCTTAGCGCGACCTCAGGAGTATATGTGTGGCACATGCACCGTCTACATTCATCGTATTCCAGCTACTCCACACTCCCCTCATTTTGCCGGCACCACCACCGCCATGTCGCAACTGCCTCCCTAACCCCAGACCACCCCTTTAGTGGAGGATGCTGCCTGGTTTCTGTCCCTCGGACCTCTTTTCATCTCAGCCCCTGGCAGATGCCTGAGACGTGAATGTGCGTCCTAAATACGGCTTATTTATGTCTGGGGTCCACTTGCATTCCCTACCCCTTTGGTACGTGGGACGTGCCCTCCAGTTGCTCTGTCACGATGTCTGCCCCACCCTGGGCTGCTTGCCACCTCACCCCAGCCCCACTCCATATTCTGACTGCCCAGCCCAAGCAGCATCCCAGTCTCCCTGGCGGGGATTCCCTTTGACCACACAGACTTCCTTCCTGCCTAGACCAACCCGCTGTAAATGTACTGTTCTGTGCAACCTTCAGGCTCAGCCCTCCCTCCCTGGCCTTTGTCTCACCCCCACCCGCCCTTTCACACACACACACACACACACACACACACCTCTCTGTCTCTGTCTCTTTTTCTCTCACTCTCAATGTCTCTCTCTCAGGCAACTCTCCCTCTCACCGTCAATGCCCCTGTCTCACACGACTCACATCCCCCAGTCCTGGCCTGCTTCATGTTGTGTCACCAGCTGGCATCCCTCATATCTAGCACAGGTAGCTGGCACAGCCAGCTCGGAACATGCCCCCACGCACTAGGCATCTGACCAACCTCCTTCTGGCTGGACAGCCTCGCTCCCAGATCTTACTAGTCAGGCTTTGCACCCCCTGGACACCCTGGACTCTTTCTCCCACCTCCTAGCATGTGGCATGCTTCTGTCCTTTCTTTGGTGTCAACCCCTTGCCCCAGTTTGGGGTGGACTCCAGCCACGGGAATGGGCACCTTCCTCCATCACTGTCACCCATTGACATCCAACCACATCATGCTGGCGAGCAAGCCAGCCCCTTGTGGGGGTGGCAAACATCTCTATCCCCGATAGGGTCTGGTCTCTGCAGGTGATCCGACTGTGCCAAGATCCCACGAATGACACGGGACAGGTTTGTGCAGTTGGTTGGATGTCTACTTTGACCCTAAAGAGTTTTTTGGCAGTAAGTCGACTGAGCTCTGCTTTTTAGTGAGGAAATCAACCCCACAACAAGATCAATGCAGGGATAAATAAAGGGTTGGAGAGCTTTCTATGGAGGGGCTAGGAAAAAATTCCACAGCAAATATAGGTGTGGCAGATAGGTGCCATTTCCTTATGTTCCTTGCCCTTTGGAGATAATATAGACATGTAGGTGAAGACATGGGAAATAAATGTCACCTAGAAATCTATATTGAACCCTGACTTTCCACACATGCTTTGGTTTGCTTGGCTGTTGGCTTTTCCCCAGGAGCTCCTGTATCTCCATGCTTCAACAACTGTTGTAAGGTTGGTCTAACTCTTGGGACCTCTCAAGATTCATTTTCACATCCAGAACAGGCGAGAAATTTAAACTTATCAACTGTAAGTGGGAGGTTGCATACATGCAGGCACTCCGCCTTGCACAAATATAGGCACAGACACACACGCAAACGGGCAACTGCTGGCACATGTGCACGCCACCTAATCTTATTAGAATGTGTGCAATAAACACATAGTAATGGCCAGCTAACGGATATATGAAGAAAATGCTCAGTATGTCCAGTTGTCAGGGAATGTAAACCAAAACCATGATGAGATGTCATTTTATCCCAGATAGAATGGCGATTTTTAACCAGAAGGGAAAATAACTGAATTTGGAGAGGCAGTTGATAAAAGGGAATACTTAGAAACCTATCTCAGGAAGACAAATAAGTACAGCCATTAGTGTTAAGAAAGTGAGTTTATTTCCAAATGGCAGCATGTCCATTAAGAGCTAAGGAAGCATGCGTGGAGTCAGTTTAAATGTTAGCTACCTTTCCCTTGTTTAATTCTAGTGCTCTTGTAAGAAATACCAGTTTAGCTAGTTGTATGCTTGTGCCTGGAGAGAAAGACACACGTTAAATAACATCATTTAGAGTGCCTACGGCGTATCCCGCAGATGGAGTTCTTGCTCCACAAAGGAACTTCCATCCTTGAAGAAAGTACAGTCTATATCTTCTAGGGGGGTTTCCATGAGATCCTCCCTGGCTGCAGAGGTCTGTACCACTTGTTCACAGTTATCTTTAGGTTTCCCAGTTTCCTAGGGACGGACAGCAGCTGAGTTTAGGTGAGAGCAAGTTTTTAACTGGATTGAAGGCCCTTCTTACAGCAGAGCCTGATATTTAAAGAGCTGTCTGTCCCTTAGCCAAAGGTTTCCCCTAGAGGACAGCAATCCTGCTACACTCTGTGGAGGTATAAAGACTTTTGCCATTTCCCAGGGGTAACTTGGTAGCCTCTGGTACCAGTAGGACCACTGCTGCTACTGCTCGGAGACGTGCTGGCCATCCTTTAGCTACCAAATCAAGTTTCTTATTCAGGTAGCCCACTGGTTGTTGAGCTGATCTTTGGGCTTGTGTTAAAATTCCCAGTGCCATTCCCTTCCTTTCTAACGTATAAAGATTGAAGGCCCTCCCTATGGGAAGGCTTAGGGCTGGTGCCTTAAGTAAGGCTTGTTTTTGCTGGTTAAAGGCCTTTTGAACTTCAGGCTCCAAGGTTAGTGTTTGGACGAGCAGAGGCAAGATGGCGCAGTTCTGGCTTCTTCACCGTCAGCTTTCCGTGCCTGGGAAAGACACAGTCGACTGTGCAGGCACAACCCGACGTCCGAGGGAGAAAAACCGGAACCCGCCTAGCCACGCCTACCACCCCGCCCCCGACCAGCCTATGTCCCGCCCACTGCCCTCCCACTTCCGGGCCCAGGACATAAAAGCCGCTCCCAGTGGGCGCACGGGGCGCACTTCCTTAGCCCTCACTCCTGTCGGGACTGTAGGAAGTCCGCCGGACAGCTCCACGGGGTGACTCCACCCCGCCCCCGACCCGCCTATGTCCCGCCCACTGCCCTCCCACTTCCGGGCCCAGGACATAAAAGCCGCTCCCAGTGGGCGCACGGGGTGCACTTCCTTAGCCCTCACTCCTGTCGGGACTGTAGGAAGTCCGCCGGACAGCTCCACGGGGTGACTCCCCCCGGCCTCCCCTGCTGGAGACCTATGGACCTCACCCCTCCCCCACACCTTCTTTCCTGAAGCTGGGGGACCAAAAATAAATGTGCAGTTTTGCTCCTAGCCTTGCCTACTCGCTGGTCATTCAATACTCGCCCTGGTTTCCTAGAAGCAAATCGGTTTCCTGGAAAGCAGATCAGTTTCCTGGAAAGCAAATCAGCTGGTGCCGAAACCTGGGAGGAGACCCCTCCTCTCCTCAGGCCTCTGAGGATTGAGGAACCTCCTCCTGCTTCCACGCCGCGGATGGACCAGGACCTGAGACCCGCTTCCCTCACTCTCACAGCCTCTCTGGGGTAAGTGCCCTTGTCTCCTCTTTACCTCCCTTGGCCAGAAATCCTGCGCAGGTCCAAGGCCCACTTTTGAGCCACCAAGTGGCTCAGGAGACCTGTTCAGGACGGAGACGTCCGCCTGAAGGTAATCTCCACCTTGGCTCCAAGAGCCTCCAGTCTGTGTCTGCTGGTTCCAAAGGACGCTTTGAAACCAGGCAGAGATCTACTTCCACTTCCACTTCCATTGTGTCCATTGTGCAGGTAAAGAGGAAACAATGGGAAACCCCCAGTCCAAATTTCCAAAGAGTACCCCTTTAGGGTGCCTCCTAGCCAATCTAAAAACTCTACAACTCCAAGACCTCAAAAGAAAGTGGTTAATTTTCCTCTCCACTGTGGTGTGGCCCCAATACAAACTAGACAATCAGTCTCAATGGCCACCAGAGGGCACCCTAGACCACAATGTCTTAACCGACCTCAACAATTTCTGCCAGTGACTAGGCAAGTGGTCTGAAATCAATTACAGCCAAGGTTTTTGGGACCTACGCTCTCGCCCTGAACTGTGTAGCTGGTGCTCTTTGGCCCAAGTTATGCTGGCCAGGGACACCGGCCCACAGAAACCCGAAAAAGAGAAATGTTCATTCCTCTCCGTTCAGCCAGAGGACCTAGGGTTTCCTTCCGCCCCTGCACCCTCACTTCCGCCCCCGCACCCTCACTTCCGCCCTATACTCCTCCTTCTCTCCCCGCTCTCTCCACCCCCTCCCTTCCTGCCCAGACTCCTCTTCCTTCCTCCTGGACTGGTGGCCTGCTCGCTCCCGTGCCCCCTTCCATGTCCTCAGCCGGCCGCCTAGGGTCCCCTATCTTTGCCCACACCCACTCTGGGTGCCCTGGTGGTGCCCCCACTCCTGCCCCACACCCTCCTACAGTGTTAGCGCCTTTGCGGGAGGTAGCTGGGGCAGAGGGGGTAGTCAGAATACATGTCCCTTTTTCACTGGCTGACCTTTCCAACATTGAGAAGCGTTTAGGGGATTTCTCAGCTAATCCCACTGTATACATAAAGGAATTTAGATACCTTTGTCAGGCCTATGACTTAACTTGGCATGACCTCCAGGTTATCCTAACCATTACCCTAAACCCTGAGGAGCAGGAGTGCATCCTAGTGGCCGCCAGGCAGCACGCCAACCAACAACATTTAACTGATGCCACTATTCCACTAGAGGAGCAAGCAGTCCCCTTGGCAGACCCAGACTGGGACTACCAGGTAGGCCAGTTTGGGCACCGTAGGAGAGACATCATGGTCCAGTGCCTGTTGGCTGGTATGCAAATGGCTTCAAACAAGGCCGTAAATTTCAACAAATTAAAAGAAGTTTCTCAAAATCCAGAAGAAAATCCAGCTGTATTCCTAAATAGGCTAACTGAGACGCTAACCCAATATACCCGACTAGATCCGGCCTCCCCCACAGGGGCCACTATTTTGGCATCTCATTTCATTTCCCAATCAGCTCCCGATATTCGCAAAAAACTCCAAAAGGTGGAAAATGGTCCCGAGACACCAATACAAGACCTAGTTAAACTGGCCTTTAAGGTCTATAACTCCAGAGAGGAGATGGCTGAGGCACAGTGACAGGCTCGCCTCAAACAGAAAGTGCAGCTCCTAGTGACGGCTTTACAACCCAGTCGTAACCCCAGACCAGAGAGCACACACCCCGCAGACTCCAAGACTAAAAAAGGAGCCTGCTATAAGTGCGGCAAGGCAGGACACTATGCCAACAGGTGTCCACAAGGTCCCCGAGCCCCAACGCAGCCTTGCTATAAGTGCAAGGCTTCAGGACACTGGGCCAGCGAATGTCCTAACCCTCGTCCACCAGCAACCTCCTGCCCTGCTTGCCA
>NW_012116866.1:1913384-1913718 GCF_000951035.1 Colobus angolensis palliatus | reverse complement strand
CGAAAAAGCTCATTAGAGGCAGTAATCTAACAGTGCTCTCCACACACCGCCTTCAAGATCTTATCTCTCATAAAAGTATTAGCCACTTAACTCCTTCCCGGCTCCAACTTCTCCATCTCTTATTCATAGAAGACCCCACTGTTACTTTAGAAGTTTGCTCCTCTCTAAATCCAGCCACTTTACTGCCAGACCCTCTCAAACTACCTCATACTAAACATTCTTGTCCTGAAGTCCTGGAAGCTCAACCCCCCAGCCACCTACACTTGCATGATCAGCCCCTTCAGAATGCACAACTAACCCTATTTGTGGATGGCAGCTCCTTTATCAACCCTCA
>NW_012116866.1:1886728-1912534 GCF_000951035.1 Colobus angolensis palliatus | reverse complement strand
CATCTCCAAGGTAGTCCAACAGGTGGCAGCCCTCCTACACATCACCTGGAAACTCCACATCCCTTATAGACCTCAGTCTTCTGGTAAAGTAGAGAAGGCCAACGGACTCATTAAGCAGCAACTCACCAAACTCTCCCTCGAGACTTGACAATCATGGGTAACTCTCCTTCCCCTGGCCCTAACCTGGCTGTGAGCAGCCCCACGGAGTCCAACAGGCCTCAGTCTGTTTGAATTAGTTTATGGCCGGCCCCTCACCCTCCAGCAGTTACCCACCCTTTATTCCCCACTGGCAACTTATCTCCCATACCTCACCTTCTTGAGACAACTCCTGAGACAACATGCAGAACTAGCACACCCCTCTCCAACAGCCACCTCTCTCAGCCCAGGAGACCAAGTATACTTAAAAGATATCCAAGCCAAAGATCTTCAGCCTAGGTGGAAGGGCCCCTATACTGTCCTCCTATCTACATACACAGCAGCCAAACTTCTAGGACACATGCACTGGGTCCATATAACACAATTAAAAAAGGCCCCCACAGAAGACAGTCAGTGGGCATCCACTAGACTTACCCCTACCCGTCTCAAATTCACCAAACTCTCCCAACATGTTCCCTGACCTCTTACGCTCATCCCAATTTCTCGCCATACTCTATATAGCCCATTCCTAATTCCTATACTAATCCTCTGTTTTGCCTTATGTCTCGCTCTTGTTTTAATCAAATTTCTCTGAGCCAAAGTTCAAGAGATCACGCGCGTCACCTTCAACCAGATGCCTCTTCATCCGTATGTCCAAATACCAACCATAGACCCCAACCTTAACGACGTCCCTTAACAGCAGGAAGTAGCCAGACAGACCACGGCACCTCTTATCACTATTATCAATAAAAGGTTGGACTGTTTGGACGAGCGGAGGCAAGATGGCGCAGTTCCGGCTTCTTCACCGTCAGCTTTCCCGTGCCCGGGAAAGACACAGGTTGACTGCGCAGGCGCAACCCGACCTCCGATGGAGAAAAACCGGAACCCGCCTAGCTACACCTACCACCCCACCCCCGACCTGCCTATGTCCCGCCCACTGCCCTCCCACTTCCGGGCCCAGGACATAGAAGCTGCTCCCAGTGGGCGCGCGGGGCGCACTTCCTCAGCCCTCACTCCTGTCGGGACTGTAGGAAGCCCGCCCGACAGCTCCACCGGGTGACTCCCCCGGCCTCCCCTGCCAGAGACCGACAGACCTCACCCCTCCCCCACATCTTCTTTACTGAAGCTGGGGGACCAAAAATAAATGTGCATTTTTGCTCCTAGCCTTGCCTACTCGCTGGTCATTCAATACTCGCCCTGTTTCCTAGAAAGCAAATCAGCTTCCTGGAAAGCAAATCAGTTTCCCAGAAAGCAAATCAGTTAGGAAATGAGTTTTAGCCACCTGAGTTTCTTTTGTAAGGTGTTATCAGGGATGAGCTATCTCACCATACCCAGGTATCCATAGTCTGCAAAATCTTGTCATGTCCCAAAATCCTCTTAGTTGCTTGAGGGTCTTAGGAAGGGAGAAGGAAGAAATGGGTTCAATCCTTTCTACCCCTAATGCTCTGGTCCCTTCAGACAACAGTAAACCCAGGTACTTCACTGAGGTTTGCCAAAGCTGGGCCTTGGATTTTGAAACCTCATGTCCTTTGTCAGATAGGAAATTAAGAAGAGCTTCTGTGTCTTCCTGAGAAGCTTCCTCAATTGGGACACTGAGCAGGATGTCATCTACGTATTGCAAAACCCTGACCTGAGGATGAGAAAACTCAGAGAAGTTCTTTGATAGTGCCTTTCCAAACAAGTGAAGACTATATTGAAATTCCTGAGGCAGCACCATCCATGTTAGCTGGGTTGTTTGGCCAGAACTTAGAAGACAAACAGGTATTGAGAGTTAGGATGTAATGGTATACAGAAAAAGACATTCTTTAGATCTAGGACTGTGAACCATTAGTTCCCTCAGGTATTTGAGTTATCAAGGCATAGGAATTAGAGACCACTGGATGAATTAGGACTATGGCCTCATTAATGAGGCAGAGGTCCTGAACTAGTCTCCGTTCCCCATTGGGTTTTTGTACTCCTAATATTGGGGTGTTGCAGGTGCTTTTACAGGGTTTGAGGAGGTCCTGCATTTTCAGGTTATTAATAATGGTGTATAGCCCTTTCCTAGCTTCTGACTTTAGGAGATATTGTCTCTGGTTAGGAAAAGAAGTAGGATCCTTAAGGTTGATCTGGACCAGCATAGCGGCTAAAACTCGACCTTATTCTTCCTTCAGTTGCCCATACTTCTGTATTAAAATTAGCTTCCATGAGGGAAAGACAAAGAGTTTCTTCTGGGGCTATAAGGATGCTGGCGGCCATGTGAGCTAAATTGTCTCTATCTAGTAAAGGAGTGCGACTTTCAGGCACGATTAAGAAGACATGTGTAAATAATAGGTCCTCTTGACTGCAAGTAATGAGCTGAGAAAAATATTAGGTTAGAATCTTTCCTGAGCTGCCCATCATGGTCTTGCTATGGGAAGAGGGGAGGCCTGGATTGGAAAAGAGAAGAGAGAGACTGGATCCAGTGTCCAAAGGGAGGTCCACCCTCCTGCCTTCAATTTCCAGAATCATCTGGGGCTCCTGAGCAGAAATGGAAGTTTGAGTCTCTGGAGACGGGGCTTTGAGCTCTGGGGCCCATCAGTCCTGTTGGACCATCTGTGAGATTGGTTCTGAACCCAGGGACCTCCATCTCTGGGGACAGTCTAATCTCCAGTGGTCCCTCATATCAGCTGGACAGAGTTGAGGTGGTTTCTTCTTGCTGCCTGGACAATCTTTCTTAAAGTGCCCTGACTTGCCATACTGGTAGCCACTAGTGGATGCACCTTGGGAATCCCGGACTTTGCAAGCTTGCAAAGCGGCTACTAGAGACTCTGTCTTTCTCTTGTGTTTTCTCTCTTTCTCCTGGGGCTTTTCCTGGTCCCTATTATAAAAGACCGAGGTGGTCACCCTCAGGAGGTTTTCCAAGGTCCTATCTGGTCCTATAGCCTGCCTCTGCAGTTTCCTTCTAATATTGGGAGTTCCTGTGTAATAAACTTGTTCTTTAGGATCAGCCATCCCTCGACTGAATAAGGGGATAAGGAGTTATGTTTTCTTAGTGCATCTCTCAGCCTTTCCATAAAGGCTGAGGGATTCTCATCTGGCTTTTTGTCTATTCATGAACAGTTTAGAGTAATTAAGAGGTTTGGCCCTAGTTCTTTGTAGGCCCTCCAATATGCACATTGAAAAGTGTTTCCTTTTCCACTCATCTTTGGAGTCATTGGAGTTCCATTCAAGGTTGTCAAGAGGTACCACCTCTCTTCCTATTGGGAATGATGATTCCCCTATTTCTTTGCCTTCCATATTTTCTCTTTTCCTTTTTGGCCTACTATAGGAGACATATTCCTCATCTCCAAACTTCTCTGCTGTCTGTAGAGCTGACTGTTTTTCAGCTGTGGTTAGGGTTTGGTTTAAGAGCAGCATAACATCCCTTCATGTGAGGTCAAACACCTGAGTTACATTTTGGAAAGCTTGTATATACCTATCAGGGTCATCAGAAAATCAGCCTAATTCTCCCTTTATTTGCCTAAGGTCCTGCAATGAGAAGAGAACTTGAACCCTAAGATGGTGTCACCTTCATTGGGCATTTCCTGTAGGGGTAAGAGCAAAGTTGGGAGAGTAGGGAGTTGTGGAGATGTTGGAACTGGAGGAGCTGATGACAAAGTTGGAAGGGGCTCTGAATAAGGGGGACAAAAAGGGCCAGGACACTCAACTGATGCCTCAGATGGTTCCCCCAGGAGATGCTTCTCTAGTTTTGGGGAATCATTCGCTTTGGGCCTGCGTGATATGACTACTAAAATAACTGGGTCAATTGTGCAATGCTTGAAAAAGTCAAATAAGAAGGTCCTGCCCTTGCACTAAAGCAGAGTTTCAGGGTCAAAGGAGTCTCAGTGCTTTAGAATGCACTCAAAAGGAGTCCTTTGTTCCCTCTTTCCTTTGGAGTGGCCCAAGGTAGAGAGGAAGACAGTGGGAGCATGCTCCCAACTGTTTTCCCTCCTTGGTTCCCTGGGCCCTGGCATCCACTAAAGGTGCCACCCATGGATGCAGGCATGACCTGCAGCCATGGATCCAGAGGAGCCAAATGATGGAGTTAGTCATGCTCATCCATGTGACTCTAGTCCTTCACTTGTGATTTCCCTTTGACTTCCTAGACTTGTGTGATCTGTGTGGCTCTTTGATAGATGGATCTCAGGAAAGAATATGTAACAATTGTATTTGGCAAGGCCCATTAATAGAGGGAGTGTACTCAGTTGAGTTCTATAATCTGCTATTGTGGCCTGCACTAAAGCATTTATTCTTAGGCAGTGGTTGTGGTCAACCTCTGGACATAAAATCTCATTATTATTTAAGTACCATTTTGGTTGGAGGAATATAGGTGTCTTAAAAGACTGTAGGAACTGAATGGTGGTTTTTCTGTTGATGGAATAGTATTGGGGCTAAAATTTGGTTTTGGAGGACATTTTTCTCTCACTGTTGAGTTTTCCTATTCATAGATGGGACATACAGCCTGGTCTCTAGTAGAAGGGAGAGAAAAGGGAGGAGAATTAGAAAAATAGTGTTTCAGCAAAGGGCCTTGCCAAGATGACTCATGGAGAGGATTTCTATTCCAGTAGGTGGTGCTGTTTAAATATCATGTGCTCTCCAAACCAAGGGGAGAGAGAGAGAGATGTTCACGGGGGGCAAGGGTGGGGTGGTGGTGCGAAACCTTTTGTTCCTAGAAAAATCACAGAAATGACATTCCCTTGAGCTATATTCCTGGTTACTATGGCATTTGTTGATCTTGACTAACAGGATTATTTTCCTGAGCTGTATAAATCCCCACAGCATTGCCTACAGAAATTGGATAAGAGGCATGGTGATTATGGACAGGAAAGCAGGAAAATTGCCATAGAAAAAGCTGGAGATCCTGTTGCTGACATCCAACAGTGTGGCAGTTGGAGGCTCGTGTTAGTCCAGAAGCCTTCAGGTAATACCGGGGTGTGGCCCTGGCCTGGAACCATCAGTTACCTCTGGACCTTTTCCAGCCCCACATGACAGCTAGGCTCTCCATTAAGGAAACCTGTTTAAACAGAGCCAACTTTCCCAGCACTCTGAGGCCACTGGGATGTTTGCTAAGTTCCCCCCACCAAGTCTGTCATCTGAGTCTTGAGATCCGTGGCCACCTCAAAAGGTTTTAAACTGGCCATCAGACACTCAGTTTTTAGTTTGATATTAAAATTGAGGGCAGAAGGCCTTGAAATGAAAGTAAATATTTGGAGTCTGCTCCTATCCTCACCCTTCTGATGAATCTACTTTGGATCCTAGATGGACCTCCACAATGAAATGGCCTCATTGTCTGAGGTGATACCCAAGGTCTGTTGTCTCACAGTCAAGGAAATCAAGAACGCGAACACACAGAGAATGAAGTTAACAGCAGAAGTTTAATGAGTGAAAGAAAAAGAATAGCTCTCTGCTAGAGAGAGGGGTCCTAGAGAAATGGGTTTCCAGATCTGCAGTGAAACATGGGGTTTTATAGATGTCTGGTGAGGAGGCAGTGTTTGATTTACATGGGGCATGAAAGATTGGTTGGACTAGGTCTACCATTTGCATAGGTGCAAAAAACTGGTTAGGACTAGGTATGCCATTTGCCTAGGATGCAAATTTCTGGCCTTCCCCACCCTAATATTTTATTATGCAAGTGGGTCTTCTTCCTGAGCTGGGCCATGTCTCCTGTTCCTTTACTGTACATGTGGTAACAAAAAAAAGGGAAGATGGTACCTGAATGTTGGATATGCCTGGCCCCCAGGTAGCCCTTTTCTATTAGCACAGCTGCTGGCATTCCCCCCATGCAAACTTCCAGCTTGCTTATGTATGTTTGCAGCTCAATGTTTTAGGCTGCTCTTTGTTAGGAAAAAATAATTTCTTGGGCTGCTTTTCGTTAAAAGAGAAGCTCTGTTGGGGACTCTTTTACCCTCACTATCTGCCTAAATAATTTCTTTCTACCTCCTGTATCATCATGGCCACCAGTGGACCCACCACAACCACCACCATCACGACCACTACCATCAAGCACCACACACTGTCACTTGTATCTGGCCACTGATTGGGCCAGGACTCTCCAGCAGCACTGCTTCCACCAAGCCAAGCCTGGTGGCTGACAGGTGGCTTCTCTCTCAGCTGGGAGAGATCTGTGCCTAATAATTGGGCCACTTGCAAGAGCCACTCACGCCAGCAAGCTCTCTGGCTTTTCCAAGGCATACCAGACCCTGAGCCCAGGGTTCATGATTGGACTCCACATGTGTCAGCAGCTTTGGCAGGGATGCCAGCAGAACCTGAGGAGCTGAGACCATAGGCTATGGTGCTGGGGAGGAGGAGTTGTGAAAGCGACTCTTTTAGCATCATGATGTTTTTCTTCATGTGGACATGATATTAATGAGATTCCTGTGATATGTTGTAACATGTGTGTATTGTGTAGTGATCCGGTGAGGGGATGTAGGACATCCATCCCGTGGGTATCTGTCATCTCCACCTGTTGGAAACATCTCAAGTGCTGTCTTCTAGCTCTTTGGAAGCAACTCTAATACATCTTTGTTACCTATAGTTGCCCTACTCTGCTATGGAACATTAGAATGTATTGCTTCCATCTAACTGCATGCTCGTACCTATTTCACCAACCTTGTTGGAGGCCATACAAATGTTTCTTATGATTGCATATAATTGAAGCCTATCAGTAACAATATGAACCTGTGATCAATTAAGCAGTTGACCAATCATTACCTCCTCCTCCTTACTCTTGTTATCCAACAAATACAAAGGGCTGTAGAAGCTCAGGGGCTGCTTTGCTCACTAGAGGCAGGGAGATCTCTTCTTCCCTGGTTTCCCTTTCTTTAAGATAGTTTCTTTTTTGTTGTTGTTGTTATCATTTCTGTCATTGTACTAGACATAATTACCGTCTCAAGTGGTAACAGTAGTGACTGCTGTAATGATGGTCTCAAGAAGTAACAGTAGTAACTGCTATAGTGATGGTCTCAAGTAGTAACTGTGGCAGTCTGCCACGAGTGGCTCCTGAGCAGGGACTATTGGGGCAAAAAGAAACCTGAAGGGACCTGAAAAAGGCCTGCAGGGACAAATAGAGATAAGTAGAGATAAGCAGCGACAGATAGGGACAGATAAGGATAGATAAAGACTAGCAAAGACTAGCAATATAAGGTCAGTGCCCCAAAGAAGTACAAAAATAGAGACTAGCAAAGACTAGCAGAGATTTGCAGGGACAGATAGGATCCTATAGGGACTTGAACAAGGAAGGGGTGCTAGAACAGAAAAAATGAAAGAACAGAAAAAACTAAAACCAACCAGATAAACAAGAAATCCCGTTACGAGTCTGCCAACAGCAACATAAGGTCAGTGCTCTAATAAAGGTACTGGTCAGTGCCCTAGAGGTACAAAGAATGGGAAGTTTTTTAATCATGGTAACATGAGGAAGAGCTTGGTTATTTCTTTTCTCTTTTTTATTTGGAGTTGGGTACATACCATCTTCTTGTCATTATTTCAGGGTTTAAGAGAATTTTTTTGCCCCACCTATAGCACCTATAGAAAGTAGTGAACACGAGAGGGAGAATGAAAATTGGCTTGTACCATCTTTTGTGACTATAGAAAGGCTACCTTTAGCTTTGGCTTTCATGGATTGTAAACATGTGCTGGCACCTGTGAGGTGTGCAGAGGACTTGGGAGGTTTCCTCTGAGCTTGTCAAGATGTGGGAACTGAGTTTCATTGCTCTGCAGTATTGACTCAGGTAATGGCTGCTTTGGTAGCTGACAGCTCTAAAAGAAACCAAGGGTCAAGCCCTAAAGTGGGAAAGTGTTCTAAGTGTAGAAAAATTGGACATTTCAAAAAAGAAGGCTGTCATACCTCTGGGAAAAAGGGATCTTGTAACACAGTTCCCATCTTAACAGAAAAAACGCCAGGAGTTTGCTCTCCTTGTAATAAAGGAAATCATTGGGCTAATCAATGCCGCTCAAAATTTCATCAAAATGGCATCCCGCTGTTGGGAAATGAGAAGGGTGCCTGGACCCAGGTACCTCAAACTATGAGGGCATTCCCTGTCCAGACCACAACTCTGTCTCAGGGGAGGTTTCCGGAGGCACATGGATTCCCTCTTCCTGGGAATACCTGGAAACGCAGGATTAGATCTCCTAGAGAACAAATTATGTTAATTAGAGGAAACAAACTCACTAAGATTCCAATTGGTATTTGGGGAATCTTTGCCAACAAGATACATTGGATTGATTTTGGTAAAAGCTGTCTTAACTTACAGGCCCAGGAGTTGTTGACTTTGATTGTGAAGGAGAAATTCAGGTAGTGGTAATGTCACAAGATCTTTGGGTTTTTGAACCAAGAGAGTATATTGCTCAGTCGTTGCTTATTCCCTGTAAATTGTACCCTTCTCTATGCAAGGAGTGAGGAGGTCAGGGATTTGGAAGCACACCTAAGAGATTTATCTATCACAACCCATAGCATCTCATAGACCCACTTGTGCAGTGTAGATTGAAGAAAAGTTTTGTGGGCTTATGGATATGGGAAAAAGAGACTGGTTTCACATGGTAATAGATCTTGAGAATTGTTTACGAGAAAGATAAGTCTTCATTTGCTTTTTCTGTGTCTTCTGTTAATCAGAAAGAGCCCGTCTCTCATCAGTGGAAAGTTTTACCCCATGGTAATTAACCAAAGGGGCAGAAGCTGAGTTACAGCTTGTAGAACAAATGCTCAGCAACGGCATGCCTCCTGGCTACAACCACAAGAGCCTTTGCCTTTGTTTCAGTAGATTTACTAACATGGGGACGTGGGGACAAGGGTATGCTTGTGTCTTCACAGAAGATGAACAAACCATGTGGGTGTCCTCAAGGTGTGTATGACCATGGAACGGGAGACTGGAGGGACCCATGGATCCCAACCATTGACCTGGTTCCCCCAGTATGAGCCATGAACCAGTTGAATTTGAATGCAAAGATGGAACGAGGACCAACTGGAGTCATACTGACATCAACCCCCATAACATGGGGACAGATCAGGAAAACCATACAGGAAGCTCAGAAACTGCTAGAGCGCCAGGGTTTCACCTTTTGCTGGAACTCAGAGGTACAATCGATGCTTAATGGACCAATGCTTTGTGACTGAACTCCTCTCTACCCTGAATACAAGAGACCCTAATAGGCAGGAATATAATTGCCTCTATTCAGTACGAAGATGTTGCAGAAGACGGACCTTCATCCTTCTGCAACCCTTAGGATGAAGGGTCCTCTTGTAAAAAGGAAGGGGGGAATATGTAAGAAGCATTCAAACCAGAGCAACTCTATTTTGAATAAGGGCTAAGAAAAATGAAGCTGGATCACCAACCGACAATGAAGGGTTGCACAGCCTGCAATTGCCTTGCTCAACTGATTTCAAAACAAAAAGATATTGGAGGCTGCACAAATGTTTCTTATGATTAGGCATAATTGAAGCCTGTCAGTAACGATATGAACCAGTGATCAATTAAGCAGCTGACCAATCATTACCTCCTTCTCCTTACTCTTGTTACCCAATAAATGCAAAGGGCTGTAGAAGCTCAGGGGCCACCTTTGCTCACTAGAAGCAGGGAGCCCTCTTCTTTCCCGGTTCCCCTTTAAGATAGTTTGCTTTGTTTTTTATTATCATTTCTGTGTTTGTCCCTTTGTTCACTTGTAATGATGGTCAAGTGGTAACAGTAGTAACTGCTGTAGCGATGGTCTCAAGCAGTAACAGTAGTAACTGCTGTAGCGATGGTCTCAAGCAGTAACAGTAGTAACTGCTGTAGCGGTCGTCTCAAGCAGTAACAGTAGTAACTGCTATAGTGACTGTCTCAAGTAGTAACTGTGGCAGTCTGCCACAAACCTCTCTTCACCACAGTCACCCACACACCGTCTCCAGCCTCTGGTATCTATTATTCTACTCTCTACCTTGACAAGGTGAACTTTTTGAGCTCCCATATAGGAGTGAGAACATGCCCTTTCTTTCTGTGCCTGGCTCATTTGATGTTACATTGTGATCTCTAGTTCTATCCACGTTGCTGCAAATGAGAGGATTTTCTTCTTTTGTATGGCCAAACAGTATTCCATGGTGTATATATGCCACATTTTTTAATTTTTTCATTTCCTGACTGATGGACACTTAGGTTGATTTGATGTTTCTGCAGTTGTGGATAGTGCTGCATTAAACACGGGGGTTCAGGTATTCCTCTGATATCTGGATTTCCTTTGCTTTGGATAAATACCCAGCTGTGGGATTGCTGGATTCAATGGTAGCTCTATCTTTAGTTATCAGAGTGGGCAGGGATTTGTTTGTTTTGTTTTGTTTTGAGAAATCTCCCTGCTATTTTTCATGACGGCTGTACTTATTTGCCTTCCTGCCAATGGTGTCTAAGTCTTCCCTTTTGTCTACCTCCTTGCCAGGATCAGTTATTTTTCCTTCTGTTTAATGATAGTCATCCTAATTGGAGTAAGATGACAGCTCATCATGGTTTCAATTTGCATTTCCCCGATAATTGGTGATGTTGAGCATTTTCTTTAGACATGTATTGGTTGGCCATTCCTATGTGCTACTCGTTAATGGGTTTAGATGGTATTTGTATGTGGTGGTGGTCAGCTGTGTGTGTGTGTGTGTGTGTGTGTGTGTGTTCCAGGGATTGCTTACTGTTGATATGTTCGAGTTTTCTGTGTATTCTGGATGTGAAAATGAATTTTGAGAGTTCTGGTTAGTTAGACCAACCTGGCAATGGAGGTTGAAGTGGGGAGAGAGAGGATCCATTGGGGAAAACTGAACAGTTAAATTGACCAGGAGTGTGTGTGGGAGGGTGGGTGTCAGGATAGACTTCTAGCTGACATTTGTTTTTCACACAAAGAACAACAAGAACAATACATACACTAACGATGGATGTATCTACACAGATAGAGACTCTTATACATATAGAGAATTGGCCAGGACTTTGCCACAGCAATCCTTCTGCCAATGGAATCTTTGTGACTGAAAGGTTGCTTTTCTGTCTGCTGAAGCATCTTTGTCTACTGGTTTGGTCACCTGTCAGAGTCTGTGATTTCTAAGGATAACACTTATGCCATCAAGTCCTCTGGCTGCTTCACTGGTTCCAGATCCTGAGCTGTGTGTATAAAAAGTTGAGGTTGTGTACTCTCATTTGTTTCAGAAATTTCATTTAATTTACATATATTTATAGTGAAATGAAAAATCTTACTCATTTTGGGGATATTGATATATTAGTCTTTAATCAGATATTTCTGCAAATGAGAATCTTACATACTCATTTTGGGATTGTTGATGATGTATTAGTCTTTAATCAGATATTTCTGCAAGCATTCAGTTTGTCTTATCACTTGCAGCTTGGTGGACAGCCTGTGGATAAAGTGAGGGCAAATGCTGTCCATGTAAAGATGAGGAGAGGACACACGGAAACACACTAAAAAGAAGTCCATCTGAAGGTGTAGACAGAGACTCAAGTCATGTTGCCAAAGACCAAGGAAAGTCAAGGATATCTGAGAGTCAGCAGAAGGCAGGAGGAGGCAAAGAAGGATTCTTCCCTAGAAGAAGCATGGGAAGCCTTTAGTGGGAGCATGGTCCTGCTGACATCTTGATTTCACACTTTTAATTTCCAGATCTGTGATAGAACAAATTTCTGTCATTTTGTGCCACCCAGTTTGTGACAATTTGTTGCAGCAGTCCTGGGAAACTAATAATACTTGCAAACTCACCATCTAGATTTTGTCTTTAACATCCTATTATATATCCTTTATCACATGTCCTTCCATCTATGCAAACTTCTAATTTGTGATCTTTTTGCCTTTGGTATTATTTTAAATATGTGGTAGTGCAGTGTTGCTGAAGGCCTGAGAAAATGGTCACTATTATCTTTTTTTTTTAATGTGAAATTATAGTACTGTTACTGGCAAATGCGGGAATCCTAGGTTCTTCTTAATTTGGAAGAAGGAATTCAGACAAAAGATGCATAGCAAGGGTTAAGTAGCAGAGTTTTATTGAAGAAAGACAAAGTACATTCCTAGAGAGGAGTAGAAAACAGCTCCCAGCTGGCCTGCCTGAAAAAATAGTAGTAGTAGTGTCTATTTAATTAGACATTATACTCTGAAAGATGAGTCAGAGAGGGTTGCTCAAAAGAATGAGTCAGCAGCAGGTAGTGCTGGGTGACTGTCTCTATGAGAATCTTATGTGATTATTCATGAAAAGGCTTGAGAGGGTGTCACTTGCAAGCATGTTGGGAGGTCCCTTTGAGCATGCATGCTCTGTGGTTGTACATGCTGGTATACATGTTGCAGGTCTAATTAGCATTTAAAATCTCCACCTAGGGGTGTGTTTTTACTGTTAAAATGAGCACAAGTATAGTCCAGGGCAAGTTTTTGGAGGACTGTCTGTTTGCCAGGAGGGAAAATCCCTAGCATGGTTATCTCTAGCTCGGGCCTGATAAGTCCCCTTCAGGGCTAGAGGAGTCTAACCACAAGGCCAGATGTAGCCAATTTAGCCATTGTCTTTTTGTTGACTGTCAGTGGGCAGCACTGACTATAGTGGGCAGCATCTCCAGGGCTTCTTTTTCTAGGCGGCTCCCTTGCCTGCTCATTTCTGGCTGTCTACCTACTCTAACACTACAAAGTTTTGAAATAAAAATTTGGAAGAATGCATCTACATCTTAAATGTGTATTCTTAACCCTAACAATTCCACTCTAGATATTTATCTTACTCAAATATTTGCACCCATTGGCAAAGTTGTATCTTCATTGCTTCATTATCTCTAATATAGAAAATTAGGAAATATGCCCCATATTTATAGTTAAGAGCCTGTTTATGAGCTACATGACGGTATGTGGCAGTTTAAAAGAATAAGGGAGGAGTAGGTAAGTACATATGTCAGTTATACTTTTGTGGTAGTCAACCTCTAAAACAGCCTCTAATTATCCCATCTTCATATATCCACACCCCTGCAGATCGCTCCCACATCATATCTCGGTGTGTCTTCGTGAAAATAGAATATGGCAAAAATGAAGGTACATCCCTTCCAATATTAGGTTGTAAAAGCATATGACTTCATCTTAGGCTCCCTGTCCCTCTTTCTCTGTCTCTGTTATAATCCACTTTTCACAGAAGCCAAGTATCATTTTGTGAGGACACACAGGTATTTCGAAGAAGCCAGTAGACATTTTGTAGGATATACAGGCAGCCTATGGAGAGGCCCCCATGTGGAAGAGCTAAGGCTACCTAAGTGAGCAACCACCTGAATGAGCTTGGAATGGCATGCTCCAGCCCCAGTTGAAGCTTCAAATAATGGCAGCCCCCGCCAACAGCTTGACTGTGACCTCATGAGTACCCTGTGCCAGAGCCATGAGGCTAAGCTGCTCTTGGATTCCTGACCCACAGAAACTGTGACATAATAAATATTTGTTAGCTTAAATTGGTAAGTTTTGCAATGACTTATTATGCAGTCATGGATAACTAATACAAGTAGTTCATTAGAAAAGTAAATGGTATCAAAGTATATAGGTAATAATAAACCATGTGTATGTATTTTTCACATAACCCCCTGAAATTCATGACGTGATAATATGATGGGTGGGATTTATGCCATTTGTCTTTCTGTATTAAATCTTTTTACAATTAGCTTCATTTCACAGCTTTATTGACATGTAATTGACGTACAATAAAATGTACGTATGTTGATGTTCTATCTCCTAGTACCTGCAAGTGTGAGCTTATTTAGAAATTAGACTTCTGGCCAGGCGCAGTGGCTTAAGCCTGTAATCCCAGCACTTTGGGAGGCCGAGACGGGTGGATCACAAGGTCAGGAGATCGAGACCACCCTGGCTAACAGCGTGAAACCCCGTCTCTACTAAAAACTACAAAAAACTAGCCAGGCATCATGGCGGATGCCTGTAGTCCCAGCTACTCGGGAGGCTGAGGCAGGAGAATGGCATAAACCCGGGAGGCGGAGCTTGCAGTGAGCTGAGATCCGGCCACTGCAGTCCAGCCTGGGTGACAGAGTGAGACTCTGTCTCAAAAAAAAAAAAAAGAAAAGAAAAGAAAAGAAAAGAAATTAGACTTCTGCTTTCTACATAGTTAGTTAAGATTAGGTCATACTGGAGTAGAGTGGGCCCCTATCTAATATGACTTGTGTCCTAATTTAAAAAGTGAAACGTGGATAGAAAGACATATAGACAAAGAGAAAACCATGAGAAGTTAGAGCTCTACTGCCATATGCCAAAGAACTACCAGAACCTAGGAAAGTGGCCTGGAACAGATCTTTCCCTAGTGCCTTCACCCTACTGACACCTTGATCTTGGACTTTTGGCCTCCAGAACTGTGAGACAATACATTTCTGTTTTTTAAGCCACCCAGTTTTTGGTACTTTGTTATGGCAGCTCCAGAAAACTAATACATTGGGTTAAATAAAATATATTATTAAAATTAATTTTAAAAATGCAAAATTGAATTTCTTATATTTCCATTGGTATATTTTAGAGGTATATTCTAGAGGTATATTTAGCAATAAATTTATCCTGTCAGATTTAACAGGAAGTGATTTCTTCTTCAAGTGCTTTATGTGGGGATGCCTATCTACTTCATATGCCCAGTTAATATAGAAATTCAATCTATAATCAGCAAACAGCAACTGATATTGCCTTTGGTATTTACCTAGACACTCTTCCACTGATCTGTAATCCAACTCTCAAACTCTCAGGTCTTCTTGATAATGTATTTGGAAAAAGTATCTGTCTTTGACATCTGATACTCTCTCCTGAACACAATTCTTTGTTTGAACTTAAAATCCATGCATCTTCAGCCATAGTGATTTAAAAAATATTTTTAGAAAGCTATGATTTTTAAAATTTATTTAAAAATTTTTTCATGGATATTTTTGCTATCAATGTACCAATAGCCACCCATCATCCATGACCCCATAGAATCATATCAATTGGGCTGACCTGCTTGATTTTGATACTAGGGATGGACAACTAAACACAAGCTATATTGTTCAAAAAGCAGACAATCAATGGGAATGTCAACATTGTTCTATGAGCCATGGTGAGCATTTTAGTACCAGTTGCTTTGAAAGTTTTCTAGGCAAATATCATCTTGACTGTATGCAATGGTGTTAAACTTCAGGGACAAATTGTTGACTTATAATATAAGTTGATGAAGATTCTGTGTATTCTTTGAAGTTCTGGCCTGCAATAACTTTCTCATCCTATCTTCTAATGAAACAATATAGAAAACTAAACTTTGGGGGAACATTTACCCCCAAAAATCACTTTAGAGAAACTGATATTAGATAGATAAGCTGATATTACATAGAAAAATCAGTAATTATAATAAAGTCGGATGCTCAACAAATGTGTTGTCTTCCTGTGCCTATTTACCCAATGCAGCAAAAATAAGTGTAATGAATCTATTAGAATTTCTGCCTTAGAGAAACTTTCATTCTGGAGATCTTACTCTTGAGTTATGGAAAAACTAACAACAGAGACAATTAGACACATGACGTGATAAAATATGTCTTCAGTAGGCAATGCAGATAACTGAATGGAGACAATGAGTTATTAGAGTGGCATGGGAGAGGTCTGCCTTGGGTCAAGTCACAATTCTTGTTTGAGCTGTGGTTTCCTCATTTGTAAAATTGAAGGGGTTGGATTTCAATGTTCTATTCCTGTGATTTATAAATAAACATTCTGCCCTTAAATTCTGATGTCAGCAGCTGGCATTAGCTGTCATCAGATGTCATCTTCCACATTTTTCTCTTTCTTTCCTTTTTGTTTTTTGGCAATGCATAAATCTATTGTAAAATTTATCATAAATTCAAAAGTTTGAAACAAGATGCAGCACTTCAGTACTCTTGCATCCAGGGAGAATAGGAATGTTCTGGTGCTTATTTAGGTAATGTTAACTTGAACCCCTAGGAGCCAAACTATATCAGAAACAATTATGGTAAGGGATAACTGTAGCTGTTAAGAGGGATTGTGGTAACACTAAACTAACAATTGAGGTTATGTTAATGAAATAATAAAAAAAATAGATTACAAAGAAAGTTGGGATGAAGAGATTTTAAGAGGGTGTTGAGCACCCTGTTGTACATGTGAAAGTGACCAGGTTACAGCAAAATAAAGGAATTTTGTTTGCCAACCTTTACCTACAAAAACCCTGGGGGCAGGGGCAAAGGCATTCAAGCTTGGAACTCTCAGAAGCCTGAGGGTTCTAGGATTTCTAACTTTCAAGAGAAATGATGAAACTCTGACCATATGGGGAAGGAGTGCAATACTTCTAAGAAGGGTTCGGAGGGATTTCACACATGAATTTTCAGATGTCTTCAGCCCCATCAAGGGTATAAGAGCAGCTCTGTCCAATACATAGATCACATAAATCACCTATATAGTTTAACACTTTCTAGTAGCCACATTAAAAAGAGTAAAAAGAACCAAGATAGTAATTTTATTAATATTTTATGTAACCAATATATTCAAAATATCATTTAACATGTAATTAGTATAAAATATTAATGAGATATCTAATATTCATTTCTTCATACTAAGTTTTCAAAAGCCACTGTGTATTTTATGCTTATAGCATGTTTCAGTTTGAACTAACCACATTTTAATAGCCATATGTGGCTGATGACTCCCATCATATTGGACAGCAAAGGTCTAGAGGAAGACAATGTATAGAATTACTAATTCCCCAAAGAGGTCAAAATTGATCCCTGTTCCCTGAGACCAAGACCTTAGATTACCCAGGACTTCTGTCCTAACCCACTTTATCAGGGTCAAGAAAGGCCATATATTTGGAGTAATGAGTGGCTTCTCTAGGCAACCTCAACTCCACCAGCTGGGGTCAATACACTCAGAATGAACTCAGGACTTACAACCAGTCTTTTGTTAACAGGCATCAAGAGAGAGCCCCAGATTACCACTGCCCTCTACATACCAGCACTCATAGCTTCACTGGCATTCCTCATCTTGAATATATCATGATATCCTTTATCCATGTTTATGCCAGTCAACACAAGAAGCATTATTCTCCCAGGTCATCTCCTGCATTCAAATCTGCATAAGACTGCCACTGTCTGACTGCAGTAGCATAAAAGACCCCAAACAAAAATGCCCAGCTGAGCCTAGTCAACCCACAGAAGGAGCATAAGAGATAATAAGAAATTGGTTGTTTTAAGTCATTAGGTTTTGGGGTGGTTTTTTATGGTGCGATAAACAACTGAGACATTTAGGTTAAAAATCTTGGACTCATCTCCTTTCCATGTCTAGTCCATCAGGAAATTCTGGTGGTTTTATCTTCATTTTATTTATTTTTTGTTATTTTTTACTTTTTTGAGACAGAGTCTTGCTCTGTTACCCAGGATGGAGTGCAGGGGTGCGATCATAGCTCACTGCAGGTTTGACACCCCAGGCTCAAGCAATCCTCCGACCTCAGCCTCCTGAGTAGCTGGGACTATAGGCGTGGTCCCACCATGGGTGGCTAATTCTTTTGATTTTTTATAGAGACAAGGTCTTGCTATGTTGCCCAGGCTGGTCTCAAACTCCTGGGCTCAAGTGATGCTCACACCTTGGCTTTCCAAAGTGCTGGGATTACAGGTGTGAGCCACTGTGTCTGGTTGTTCTGTCTTAAAACATACATGGAAGGTAGACTTCCTGCTACCTGTATACTACTAGCCTCCATCTTTTCATGCCTGGCTTGTTGCAACAGTGTCCTACTTGTCTCACTGCTTCTGCCCTTGCCCTGCTACAATCTTTTCTCAAGACAGCAATCAGAATGGTCCTTCAAAAATATTTCAGATCATGTCACTCCTATGCTCAAAATCTCCCCAAAGTTCCCCATTTCATTTGTGTCACAGTGAACAATCTCATGCTTATAGGGTCTTGTGTGATCTGGTCTCTCATTTCCTCTCTGACCTCATTTCCTGCCGCTCCCTTCCTCCCTCAGTTCCACTCCAAACAACTCCTGGAACATTCCAGGCATAAAGCAGTTTCAGTTCCTCACCTCATTGTTCCATCTGCCAGAAATGTTCTTTCACTAGATAGCTGTGAGCTCAGTTCCCTTCATCTTTCAAATCTTTGCTCAACTGTCACCTTCTTACCCTACTTAAAATTGCAATTCACTTCCGCTTCTAATTCTCTTTCCCTGCTCTTTTTTCTCCCATACTTTGTATCATTTCATATAATATTATATACTTATTTGTTTATTATTTACTTTATGTCTCTCTCCAATAGAATGGAAACTCTCTGAAAGCAGGGATTTTTGTCTGTTTTATTTATGAATGTATCTGAGGCATCTAGAACAGTTTAGTACCTGGTAAGTACCCAATAGATACTAGCTGAATGAATGAAAATCTGTTGTCTGGGTGCTCTGAGGCTGTTTCCTAGGCAATTCTCACAGTTATACCTGAGGACACCCCTCTGAAGCTCTGTTTGCACTTTGTCATTCTAATGGGTCAGAGGCATATCTAATCACAGGAAAAATAACAATGCCCAATATAATAATGAAAGAAGATATTCTTTTCCAATGACAGTTGTGCTCAGACACAGTTCAACTCTCCTTCCTCAGGGAGAGTTTCCTATATGTGAACTTCTTTCAGAGATAGGGGAAGACTTTGTATCTTTGTTTTTGTGGGCCATACTGTTTCTATTCCTGATCTTGTTCAAGGTTATCATAATCCTTAAATTCTTGTAGATCTTTTGCACTAAGTTTGAAATCCTCTTCAACACCACAGGAATGCTGCTTCTGAGATCTGGATGCTGAATAGAATTTCTATAAGTTCTGGAAAATGTGTTGGGGTAGGTGGTTAGGAAATCTTACAGCAGGATTGTTAAAAATCCAAGCCTGGTAGAATTTCCTCCTACAAAGGAACTGCTACAGTTCTGTCCACCAACCTGAAATAATAGAACAAGTCACCAGGAGATGTGTGTACACAAGGGCCCTGAATCTTCTTGGAGTGAATTCCTGTTCCCCTGCCTATCATACATTTAAATATTCAATCCAAGTACATATTTCTTCTCTCAAGAACTATTCCTTTACAAAGTCTGTCTATAAAACCTACAAAAACAACTAATCTTCTTAGGTTCTTTATAAATTCTATTGCCTGTCCTTCTCAATATCAAAAACAGACAAACATAAAAACAAAAATAAAACCTTGGGCCCTCTTAGTATATGATATGAGTCATGGTACTCTGGTAGGTCACATTTACACACACACATATGCACAGAGATACATATACAAACATACAGGTACATACACATATGTACACATACACACACATGCACACATACACACACACACACATTTTCTCTAGAAAAATATACCCTTTCCTAATTTTCCCTAGAAGGGGAAAATTATCCATCTTTTGGTTTTGATATGTCATTTAAATTTTTAGTAGGTTACCTTTTGTATTTCTTCCTCAAAAATGCCTTTTTCTTCTATTCTTGTAGTCTGAATTCCAATTTCTGTTCGGCCTCTACTTGCAGTGTGGTACGACTATGATGCACTCTCAGCACACTGTGAGTAGTAACAAGCCAAAAACCAGGGGTCAGGTCCAGGTTCAGATCCTCATGTGGGAGAGGTAAAATGTTAATATATAGAGGCAAAAGTGGAGTAAGGGGGAAGGCAAAGGCTGGAGCTGAAGTTCTGGAAGAAGCATACCTTACTTAATGCTGCTGACGGCTCAGAAGTCCTAGCATGTTTAATTTGCCAGAACGTCTTAATATCAAATTTCTCTTGTGTCTTAAATCCTGGTTCTCTTGAATTCTTTGTTGTGTAGTAATGAATAGTTTTCTATCTTCTTTAGTATTAAAAAATTGCTTTTCTGATCTTCTAAGAAACTAAAATGGTATTATTTCTAATTTTAGATTTCACCTCACTTCTCAAGGCCTCAAACACAATATCCTCGAATGACACTGTCTTTGGGGTGACCCAAAATTATCATTTATTTCTTACTTATGAGCAGAGAGTTTGCAGCTTTTACTTGCCTTGTCTCTTTTAATGCCTACAGCCACCCCCTAGGAGCAGAGGAGGAAGTGTGTATCAAGTATAATGTTTCCACAGTTTGCCATTTATTTCCACTTATGCTGATTACACGTTGTGTTTACTTTTCCTTATTCCACAGCATCTCTTTAGCTCTACTTCAATGGTAAATCTCTCTAATGTGCCTGTCTTTCTCCCTCAGTGGGATTCAGTCTGAAAAGTAACTTAATAAAAGCCTAACTGTAGACTCCTTCCCCCTTGGGGTAAAACTAGAACCCCACTGAGGAAGGAACTCCTACAAACAAAAAAGCAGGAGTAGCGCTTCTTGAGCTGGCTTGACATTATTGATTCTGTGTGGGTGCCAACATCCCTATCATCTCAAAGAGGAGATTTTGTTAGTGAAACAACATGAAAAAGTGAACTGTCTTTTGAGAACATAAGCCAGAGATAGATGCCCTGGGAATGTGAGTGCTACGGCATTGGGTAGGTGAAAGGAGATGCCTACTTCCACACTCAAACAGAACACTGCACCTCATGCTTTGCTATGCCGTGGGAGTGGGTGGTTGACCTAGAGGCTTTGATTCAGACTCACATCACAATTTCTCTCTAGAATCTTCTTCTTTAATAACTGCTGACCCTGCCATAATAGGTCTCTGGGGGATATGCCAATTCTCTTTCAATGTTCTGGCCAAAGAGTGGACAAAAATCCCTTCCCTTGATTTCCCAAGACTTGGGACTCTCAAGAGATTTTACCAAAGGACAATGAAAAACAAATAAATTTTAAAAATTATAAAAAAATATAAAATCCATTGCAGAGGGTACAATAGTTACTTAGGAATGAAGAATACAAAGTGTTATGAAAAGTCTGAAGAACTGACAAATATTTGTGGCTGGTTTCTAGGAAATTTCTCCTTGCTGAGAATAGCTTTATCTGGCTACCCCAAAGGTTTAAGTCCCTTCCACAGAGTTAGTTCCCAGGAGTCACTCAGGGTGTGATCTTGGTGATTGGGCAGAATATATTGCTATAAAGTCTGAGAAAAGTTTTAGGAAAAGTGCTGGGCTCAGTGGCTCATGCCTGTAATCCCAGCTCTTAAGGAGTCAGAGGTGGGAGGATAGCTTAAGTTCAGGAGTTCAAGACCTGCCTGGGCAATATAGCGAGACTTCATTCTCAAAAAAAAAAAAAAATTTTTTTTAGGAAAAATTTAAACATATTTGTATTTTTTAAAGGCTACCTTAGATACAAAATCATTGTCCTGAAATTTTACAGTTGGACTGTGGTGGGGTATACTGTATCTCATGGGTAAGCAGAGTATAGAACAATTTGTTTCTCCTTCCTTTGCCACCTGCATATGTGAGGATAACATTCTTTTACCTATGTAGTAATGAAATGTGCATTTAATTTTCAGCATGTGGGTATTCCCCTAGGAATCTCTCCAGTCCTAGCCATGATCACAAGGTCTGAATCTACCATAACCAGCCCCCTCTCAGACCCATGTACTCTGTCACATTCTCCGTAAGATGCTCTCCACAGAATATGTCTCTGGCTCTGCTGGCACCTCCCTGGGGGGTCTTTACTAGCTTACTCCCAACTTGCCACTCCATGGAGCATATGTTGCTATACTTCCCACCCTGGACTGCATCCTATATGCCTTGACTCTCAGGAGGTCCAGACTAGGGGCATGATAACTAGCAGCCACTACACTGAGCAAGATTCCCACTGCACCAACGGTGGCTCTCCATCTGCTCTGGGAAACATGCTTCCTTAGGGACTGGGAATGACCACCCTTTTCAGGTAAAATACCACCCACTAAATACAGGGGTATCACTGTCTTCTCACAGGCCCATCCATAAAAGAGTAGCATAAAGATAGTAATTATAGTAATTAAATTATTTAACATTTTCTGATATTTTTGTTATTATTCTAAGTACTTTATACAATTAATTTACCTGACATTATTTAACCTTCAGAACAACTCTATAAGGCAGTTACTATTTGATTTTATTAAATTTATAAAAATAATAAATTTTATTTAATAAAATCCCCCATTTTATTTACTTTTTAATTAATTTTATAGAGATGACATTTCACTCTGTTGTCCAGGATGGTCTTGAACTGTCTCCATTATCTTCTAATCTTGACTTGTTTCCTTATATGCTACAATACTGCAATGAATATTCTTGTTGATATTTTTTTCACACCTAAGTGTTTCTATTGGATGTATTTTTTGAGATGGAATTATTAGGTGATAAGGCTGACAAATTTCAAATGTTTAATAGATAGTGCCTAAATCCCCTTCAAAAATGTTTGCCAATTTATAACCCTATTATTTGTGTTCCATTTTTGAAATATATAAATATGTGTGCAAATCAACTGCTCTGCATGGGCAGTTCCTTACAATTTCTGTAATGGAAAACATAGAGGAAAAACCACTTACAGTTTCAGGGGGAGAAAAGGTTCCCATTTCAAGAAAAGGAAATTTCAGTGGGAGAAAATATTGTGAAAAACAAGGTAATTTTCTACTTTAAGTTTCTGTCCTATGGGTATAAAAAATAGCTGGACATTATCTTTTTCCCAGACTCTGGTCTCCTCTTCTCCAGCAGGCTGTATTGCTGGTCATTTTTGGCTCCTGTTGGAAGCAAACTGCTCTAATGCCTTTGGATAAGATTTTGACCAGGAATTATCTTAAAGAATACTCTAAGGAGGGGTATACCAGCCAACACAACGGTAACCCCTCCCTGGGGTTTTCACAAGGACACAAGGTGGTATATAATAGACTTATCTGTAAAGCAGACTCAACTCCTAACTGGAGTTGTTCCTGATTGGTTAGCAGAAACAGAATTGAGGACTGATGACAGCTGCACAAGAAGATGAAACCATTTCCTTCCTCTTTTCTAAGCTTATCTCTTAAACCCCACTGGACGTTGGCACAGTGCTGGGATGACTATGGAGACCCAAATGTCTCAGAATGTATGTTCCAGCAACCTGTGGCTGCTACAACCATTGACAGTTTTGCTGCTGCTGGGTGAGTGAGGGTCATTCTGAAATAGCGCAATTTCAGACACTCCTACTGCCTGGACTCTAGGCACCAGTGTGGTAAAGAGCAGGCCTGGGCCCTGGAAGTGGGGGACAGATTGAAAGAGGAGACAGGACTCTGAATTCTTAAGTGTTCCAGTGGTTTCTAAGGTCAGAACTTAGAGGTAGTTACGTAGTCCCTGGAAAATCCATTCTGCACCAAACATTCATGTGTACTTTGTAGTCATGAGGAGGAACAGCGAATGAGATAAGGGGTTCATATGAAGTGAATACTCTTATAAAAGATCAACTGGAAACAACATCTTCAGATAGGTCCTGGAGAAGGAAGAGCCCAAGCTCACCTCCCCTGCCCCTTTCACATACGCAGCTAAATTTGAAGCCATCTTCTCCGGCTAGACGTTGATCCACTCTCTTCCCTTTTACAGCTTCTGCAGACAGTCAAGCTGGTGAGTATGCCCTTTGCTTCCTTGTATTGACAGTATTATATCCTCATAATATGATGCTGTGTTTGCTATGGGGGATATGTCTGTTCCACTGAAAATCAAGCTTGGGTTCAGCATGGGCAGTTCCCCCATTTTAGTGGGGTCTGGGATTTGCTTCTTAGATCCACTGAAGACCCAACGGAATGAGGCTGCTGCAAGTACAGATCTTGAACTGCATCTACAGTAGGACTCTTTGGTGCCTGACCGCCCTTGGGAGCTCCTTTGGCATCCACAGTCCCTTCAGGGTTATTTATTCACACCCCTTTCCACTCTCTGCCTCTCAGCAGCTCCCCTAAAGGCTGTGCTGAAACTTGAGCCCCCGTGGATCAATGTGCTCCAGGAGGACTCTGTGACTCTGACGTGCCGGGGGGCTCACAGCCCTGACAGCGACTCCACTCAGTGGTTCCACAATGGGAATCTCATCCCTACCCACACGCAGCCCAGCTACAGGTTCAAGGCCAACAACAATGATAGCGGGGAGTACAGGTGCCAGACTGGCAGGACCAGCCTCAGCGACCCTGTTCATCTGACTGTGCTTTCTGGTCAGTGGAGGAAGGCCCCGGGGTGGACCTGGGAGGGCCAGGATGGATTAAATCTGTTTACAGGCAGACGTTTGCAGGAAAGAGTGGGGGTGGCCTGCTTACTGGGAAGCACTGTTGTGAGTTGCTCATTCATTCCCCATTTCACCCACCCCCTTTGCTTAGCATGTGTGGTGGGGGAAGGGGGAATTTCTAATAATTTTCTCAGCATGTGTTAGGTTGTTTTTGCCTCAGTCTTGATTGAGCAAGGGGGTTATGAGGCCACAAACAGCTGAGTGTGAGAGAAGCAGAAGGAAATCCCTACTTTAAAAAACTACCTTCCTCCTATGGCAGTGTGGTAAAGCAGAGAGGTTGGAGGAAATAGACCTCTGAAGGCTCTAAGGCGGGAGGCTGCCAGACAGCTGTGAGGACGTGGGAGTGCAGAATTCCATCTGGAAGATGAGGTCAGAGGTGAGGGGAGGGTGAAGGGTAGATCAAGCAGAGGCTGATAAGCTGTTGCAACTATTTTGACTTTTATTCCTGAGTGAGTTGAGATGGCTTTAATTAAAGGAGTCACATCATCTGATTTTGGTTTATGTAAACATCTGACAGTGTTCAGTTTAATAGAGTCTGTAGAGAAAATGCTTCTAGATAGTATTTCTTTTTTTTTTTTTCTCCCAAGTAGCTGGGACTCCAGGTGCACACCACCATGCAAAGCGACTTATTTTTGTTTCTTTTTATAAAGACAGGGTCTCACTATGTTGCCCAGGCTGGTCTTCAGCTCCTGGTCTCAAGTGATCTTCCTTCCTCAGCCTTTCAAAGTGTTGGGATTATAGGCGTGAGCCACCACGCCTGGCTTAGATACTGTTTCTACCTGCTTCCAATGTCTGAAAATATAAGCACATTTCTACTGTTGTTTACTTGAGCTGCACTCTTGGTGCATAAACCCTGGAGATGATCGCAGGTAAACATTCAGTGTTTTAGATTCTACTGTTCAACACTGAGATGGTGATTTGTTTTTGTTGTCCTTTAAGGCTGCTGCTGTACCAGAGAGATCCTGGCGGTGGGGTCGCTTTCTCTTGACGGTGCTCTACTGAAGGGAAATAAATAGATATTGAGTTGACCTCAAAAGCTACCCAATGACATCATAGCTCCCCTCTGTATTGGCTTCCCAGAGACAGCTGATAGTACTTCTGACTCTTCTTATGAAAATGTAAAAATATAGATAATACAAATTGAGGGCTGGGTGTGGTGGCTCACACCTGTAATCCCAGCACTCTGGGAGGCTGAGGCAGGAGGATCACCTGAGGTCGGGAGTTCAAGACTAGCCTGACTAACATGGAAAAACCCCGTTTCTACTAAAAATACAGGCCGGGCGCAGTGGCTCAAGCCTGTAATCCCAGCACTTTGAGAGGCCGAGATGGGCAGATCATGAGGTCAGGAGATTGAGATCATCCTGGCTAACACAGTGAAACCCCGTCTCTACTAAAAAATACAAAAAAGCTAGCCGGGTGAGGTGGCAGGTGCCTGTAGTCCCAGCTACTCAGAAGGCTGAGGCAGGAGAATGGCGTAAAGCTTGCGGTGAGCCGAGATCCGGCCACTGCACTCCAGCCTGGGCGACAGAGCCAGATTCCGTCTCAAAAAAAAAAAAAAAA
>NW_012116866.1:1869252-1886083 GCF_000951035.1 Colobus angolensis palliatus | reverse complement strand
AAAAAAAAAAAAAACTGTTAAAATTGAATAAATATAAATAAAACAATAAGTATAAATAAATCATATTTATTCCTATGATAGAGCAATTTGATTTTCTTCTTTATTAAGTTTGTTGAAACTTTGTTAATAGATTTGTCCTCCGAGATAGGTGAATTTTGGAATCTGATTACTCTGCCATCAATGAAGGGAAGGAATTGTTGGGAGTGAGGATGTTTGTAGGCAAAAAGGAAAAAGTGATTTTAAGTTTAAAATTTTTCTTGAATGCCCCTTTTATTCAGAGTCACAATTGAATACTGAATTCACTTGTGTGAATTCAAAAGTCATACCTTTTTCTTTCTTATGTGGATGGAAGATTTCACGCAGGGTATAGTATAGTCTGAATGTTTCTGTGCCCCCAAAATTCATATGATATGAATTAATCAAATAGCAACCCTCAGGGTGATGGTATTAGGAGGTGAGGTCTTTGGGTAGGTGATTGGGTCATGAGGGCAGAGCCCTTATAAAAGAGGGCCAAGGGAGCTCAAAGGCCTCTTCCGCCATGTGAGGACACAGCAAGAAGCCTCAGTTCTGTGAACCAAGAAATAGGATCGTACCAAAGAAGCTGCAAGAACCTTGGTCTTGGATTTCCCAGCCTCCAGAACAGGGAGAAAGAAATTTCTGTTCTTTACAAACTACCCAGTTTATAGTATTTTGATATAGCAGCCAGAACAGACTAAGACAGGGTGGATGAGGCATGATTAAGGCTCTATTTTTTCTTTTTTCTTTTTTTTTGAGACAGTGTCTCGTTCTGTCGCCCAGGCTGGAGTGCAGTGGCACCATCTTGGCTCACTGCAAGCTCCGCCTCCTGAGTTCATGCCATTCTCTTGCCTCAGCCTCCCAAGTACCTGGGACTAGAGGCACCCACCACCACGCTTGGCTAATTTTTTATATTTTTAGTAGAGACGGGGTTTCACCGTGTTAGCCAGATTGGTCTCAATCTCCTGACCTCGTGATCCACCTGCCTCGGCCTCCCAAAGTGCTGGGATTACAGGCGTGAGCCACCACACCTGGCTCTATTTTTTTTTAAACCAGCAACAGCATGTGGAAAAAAGGGGGAAAAATGCTCTACTTCATTGTTAATACAGCTCGTGGCTGCCCACCCTCACTTCCCAAAGCTTGTACAAAATTTACCATTAAATTAGTAATCCCCAGACCACAAAAACTGATGGCTTCAGGCCCTGTGGAGTAGCCTCTACAGTTACTGAAATGCACTCATTTCTCTACTCAAACAAGTATTTTAAATTCCTCAGAATTGTTTTAAATATCTGTTCTGCATCTTTGAAACTTCTGAAAACTTCTGTTTTTTAGAGGTCCCATAGATATATAATCCCATATATTGCCTATAAGAGAATGCTCACATCTGTCATGAAGCATCTTCATTTCTCTCCGCCAGACATCGTTTCAAGTTCTGTGAGTAATGTACCTCTGAAAATGAGCTGAAAAACTCTTGGAATCTAGCCTTACAACCTTTTCTTATCATATTTGTGTCTTTCAGAGTGGCTGGCGCTCCAGACCCCTCACCTGGAGTTCCAGGAGGGAGAAACCATCATGCTGAGGTGCCACAGCTGGAAGGACAAGCCTCTGATCAAGGTCACATTCTTCCAGAATGGAATATCCAAGAAATTTTCCTATGTGGATCCCAACTTCTCCATCCCACAAGCAAACCACAGTCACAGTGGTGATTACCACTGCACAGGAAACATAGGCTACACATCATACTCATCCAAACCTGTGACCATCACTGTCCAAGGTATGGGGAATCTGCCAAGATGTAGGGAGGGGAGAAGAGGGGATAGACAAGCGCTAAGGTCACATGGGCCTACACGGAGGTCTGAGAAAGGCCACAGCAGCAAAATTGGGCACTGGAGCAAAGAGGAGTGGTGTGGAGGCCTGGCTAAGTATTGGCTAATGAGCAGGAGTAGGGGCCAGAACTTGGAGCCGTCACCTCCCAGGTGATATGTAGTCAGGCTCTTGTTCCACTTTGAAATGCAGGCCCCAGACTAAAGATGGCAGCGAAGCAGAGCTCCCTCATTGATGCAGAGGTTCCCAAAGCTCCTGGGGATTCCTAAGAGCTGAAGTTTGCCTCGTTTCTTCTCATGGCTCATGTTATAGCCATTCACTCCAGAAAGCCTGGCATGTCATAGTCTGTTCAAGGCTGTGCTCCATAGAGTAATGATGCCTCCAGCTATGCAAGGCTTTGGGCCCACCCTCCCTACTGCCCCCAAGGGCTAAGGGGATTCCTTCCCTCTGCTCCTGCCTGCTCGCCAATGTGCCTTTATTAGTTTGGTGGAGAAACCTGGATAGGCAGGAGGCATAAGTCCAGCCACAGAAACCCTGTGCAGGTGAGGCTGGGGGATGTAGTGAGTCTTGCATTGGTAAGTGACTCAGACACAGAAGAGCTTTGGGTGACAAGCACTAGGACATAGCACTGGAGGAGGTGGGAGATGGGACAAGAAGAATACAAAAGTTGTCATTAAAATAGTAACCCCCATCCTGTCCTAATGTCTGTCTTCCCTAGTGCCCAGCGTGAGCAGCTCTTCACCGATGGGGATCAATGTGGCTGTGGTCACTGGGATTGCTGTAGCGGCCATTGTTGCTGCTGTAGTGGCCTTGATCTACTGCAGGAAAAAGCGGATTTCAGGTTTGTAGCTCCTCCCAGTCCCTTTTGTTATCAGTTTGCATTTGGTCCAGGCCCTAACCCCAGACATTTCCAGAATCCCTCTCTTAGGGCTAGATACGCATTCAGATCTAGGCCCACATTTTATTTATTAGTTCATCCTCAGCAAGAGCACTAATAGGACTCACCTCACAGGGTTGCCATGGGGATGAAAGAGGCTGACGCTCTTACACCAGTGCCTGTCAGGCAGTAACAGCACACAAACAGGGCTGTTGCCATTCTGGAGGAGGTGGTGTGTGAGGGCAGCGCTTACCGAGGGAAAGAGGACTCTCCAGGCACCGGGCCAAGGCAGGGACTGAGGCTGGGTGGGGCTTATATGGGTGTCACGGGGGAGTAGAGAGGGTGCTGCAAGCTGCTGAGAAAGAGAAATAATCCCACTAACACCTCACAAAGCACTTTGCAATTGGTTCATAGCCAGGACCTCAATTACTGACGATAATACAGAGAAACAGAGAGAGACTGAGACACAGAGGTGTTTTTAAAAGGCATAGCAAGCCTCAGACAGATGCCATGAGTGGCCTTTCTGACACTCTTGGGCGTCCCCATGGGTGAGCTGAATTCTGCCTCTGGACCAGCCCTTTTCCAGGTGGGAGCAGCCCCTGAGCAGGGGAGCTGGGGGTGGGAGGACGGGAAGCATCTGCCAGAGGGAAGGCCTGAGCTGGTCCCATCCAACCCTGGCCCTGGTCCTTGGTCCTAAGGACTCAGGCCCTACCCCCTAATCCTACTAACCTCCTATGTGCCCCTCCCAGCTCTCCCAGGAAACCCTGAGTGCAGGGAAATGGGAGAGACCCTCCCTGAGAAACCAGGTAAGTACAGGGTTGTCTCAGGGATTCAGTGATGGCTCACCAGGGCTGCCCGCTGGACCAGAGCCAGCCAGAAGGGGCTTGTGCGAGTTCAGCTGGGAGCCAGGGAGGGAGCAGCGGTGAGAGGATGGCCAGGGCTCAAATCACTTGGTCAGCTCTGAGTCTGATTTCTGGGCCTAAAGAGGACCTCTCTGGGGATGAGAAGAGAAATACCAGTCCCAGATAGAGAGGGCTGTGTTCAAATTTCTGGGACCAGGAATCTGGGGATATTTCCAGAGCAGGAAATCAGAGATACTTTGGTCTTTCCGTGGAGCTTTGGCAGAGCTGGCAAAGGAGAGGGCTAGGGGCTGTAAGACTGAGGCCAATCAGATGCGGGAGGCAGGATTCTAAAGGGAAAGGAGGAGGAGGCCTGAAAACCCCTCGATTTGCTGAGGAATCTGTCTCTGTGAAGGGATGGGGTGGAGTGGCCAGGCTCAGCTGTCTGTGGAATGCTAAGAGGAGGTTTGGGCTTGAGAAAATTCCTGGGGACTAGGGGCACAAGTGGGCTCTACTCTGTGGGCAAAGCTTGGTTCCGATGCACTCAAGGTTGACTGAATTTTGGCCTGGTTCTGCCCCCATCACACAGTGGAGCCTTGAGCCAGTCAGTCTCCCTGATGGGGTTCAGTCTGCTCACTGAGGAAATGAGTGGGTGACTGGGGTGACCTCTCAGGTCTTCTAGGTCTGACATTCAGGTGGGAGTATGTAAAGGAACTTCCAGGAGGATGCCAGGCAACTTCCAGACTGTAAGTAAAGTCAGAGCACAAAGGAAACCAGGCTTTCTCTGGGGGCTTCCATGACAGTAGGAACAGGCAGGAAAAAGAGGCTGTCAAAGACCCCAACTCAGATGGCTGGAGTATGATTCAGAGCAGAGTCAACAGATTTGAGAGCTTGAGCAAAATATCACTCGTCCAGCTGTGCTTGCAGCAAGGTCACGTGTCCGCTGGCCAGGCCCAGTGGGGACAGGGGCCTGTGTTCACACCAGGGCCAAAGCAGATCTGGAAAAAACAAAGTCCGAGCAACTGAATTCTCCGTCTTGTTGTGTGGTTCTGTCTACACTGGCATAAGCACATTTCACAAGGCAGTTTTGCAGCCAGGCATTGGTGCTGCATAAACGGGTTTTTAAAAATCCTTTCCCAAAAGGCAGAGCTGGGTTGCTGGAATTGTTGGGGAATGTATTAGAACGGGATTTCAGAATGTGGTTTGCTGCAGTAAAGACTCTCTGTGTTCAGGGGGTAAGAGACTAGATACATTGTGTCAGACGCCTCCTACCTTCCTGAGAAATGCTGCTTTGCAGATACTGAGGCTGCTTTTCACACTGGCAAAGTCAGTTTATGACAAAAACATGAGGAAATTAGGTGTGTTTTGGAAAGTGCTTCCCTCTCTCCCTTTCTCCCTCCCTGCCTCTCTTTTCTCTCTCTTGTTACTTTCTCACTCTGTCTTCCTTTTTAATGCCATGGAGTACTTACTATATTCTTCAAAGTTCCAACAAAGATGCACGACATTTGGACAATGTGGAAATGGCCCTCAGCCTTCTCTCCCTGATGTGGTCAGCAAAAACCTGGACTTTACTTCACTCTGATGCTGAACACCCCTCCTGTACCTCTTCCCCAATATCTCAGATCCCCAAGCTGTCTGGTTTGCTTCTAGGAAAGCTCAGCAATTCCCTGAAAAGAGTGTGGCCCAAGTGACTGCTTCTCTCCACCAGTGTGTCTTGTGGGGAAGGCTGTGGCTGGGTGACCCCAAGGGTGGGAACATGAGACCATATTTACTTAGCCCTTGGCCTTACAGGACTGTGTCAAGGGGTCAGCAGTCCTTGCCTTGAGTCTGGTTATGATTTTGCAGCCTCAGCATCAGCAAGGGCTGGCCCTTTTCAACAGCAGTGCCCTGGCTAATCTTTTTCTTTTTCCCCACAGCCAATTCCACTGATCCTGTGAAGGCTGCCCAATTTGAGGTGAGTAATCCCAGTCATCTCCTTTTCCACCTCCCCCATCCCTTCTCCCCTGTTTCCTCTCTTTTTGCCTTTGTTAATGCAAAATTAAAATGGAGACTGGGCCTGAAAACTCCTGAGCAAACAAAGCCACCCAGGCCTTAGAAATAGCCTTATCATTGCTTAAACTGCAAACATAAGTGAAACTCAAGTTGGATTGTAACTAAAAATAGGTAATACTTAACTTGGATCATTTCTGGTAAATGTTTATGTTAGACAGAAATAAGATTTAACTCTAGCCAATTGTAAGCAGACAACTAACATAACTATGTGACTAAGAACACGTTAGTAAGGTACCCCACCCAAAAGACAATTATGTAACTGCAAACCTATCAAATTTCTGTATTTTACTTCCACATTTTCCCAATTAATACTTGTCTCTGATTTTCTGTCATTAAGACACTAGACCTCTTTTGATTTAGTGTCACCCAATTCATGAATTGCTTCTTACTCAAATGAACTCTTTAAAATTTTATTGTGCCTTAGATTTTTCTTTAACAGTTTGGCATCAGAAGTAGGATATAAAGTAGACTCTCCCCCAGATATCCCTAAGAGCAATGGATAACCAGGCATAGGTACCCATTGAGCCCACTGTGTTCACTGGTTTCTTACTGCATTTGTGAGTCACTAGGTAAGTCCCTCTCAGATATCAGGCTTGCAACTGTGTCCTGAGCTCTCTGAGCTTATTTCAGTAATTTTATTTCTCATTTGATTCAGCGGTTAATCTGGGTGTTTGACAAGTTCATCTGTTTTCAACAGGAACTACACTAGGTCCAGTACAGTGTACTAGTTTCCAGACAAGGTCTGCTTTCTGGATTGGGATCCAGAGGTCAAATTGGGTATTTGACAGATTGAACTAGGTGTTCAACAGAAACTGAACTGGGGGTCCAATTGGAGTCCTCAGGTAGGTAAATTTCAGAAGGGCAAGATATTATGACTTTGTCAGAATGTACAGCGTCTGGGACTCCTCCATCTGAAACACAGTGATTTTTTATGTTCAGATAATATGGGCCCAGAACCTGTGACTTTCTAGAGAAATAGGTGTGCCTTACCACAGATGACTTAGAATTGCAATGGTCACAGTGAGGATGTTTAAATCTAGAAAAAATTGTTCATTTAAGGGATGTATTGGGAAAAAATGAGATCCCAAATGTCTCAGAAACAATGATAAACATTTTTGATTGGTATGTAAAGGTTTCTAAAAGAATGATTTTAAAAATAGTCTCTCAGTAAATCTCTACAATGTGCTAATAAGAAATTATTCTTTGCTTGCTTTTTCCATCTGAACCTACTCAATGCTAACCTCCTTAAAAAATTAGATCCTCAAATGAGCCAGGAGCATCTATAACAACTAAATTTAACTCTTGTTATTGCACAAATGAACTATTATAAAAGCAACCACTAAGGCTAAAAAGAATAAAGACTAATTGGAACTAGGCCAGATAAACTAGATGTCTCCTTAGTCAGTCATTTAAAATTTAATCCACAGTCTCATTAAGATTGACTCCTAATAATAGGTGAAAATGCCCCAAAATTCCTTATTGGAGAAAGCTTAATACCCTTTCTCTGGGTCTTTGAGGTGTGTAAATGTTTTTAAAACACAAGCTTCAGCGAAATGACTCATCAAAAAGAAAAAAAAAGGAGGAACTTTTTAGAAACAAACTGGCAAAAGAAAAATCTTAATAGTCCTCTCCACAAATATCAATAAAAAGTGTCAGCCATCTGAACAGCTAACTTTAACTCCCAGAAGCTGGATCCAACTAATTAGTTTTATATTATTGTACCTGGCACATGGCTAAAATTTCAGAACAAAAGCCATGAATTTCTGTTTGCATCTTTCTGTATGTTTATGTATATCTACACATATGTATGCTATTTGTACATACTATTATTCTGCCTCCAGAAGGTATTTATTAGAAACAGTATTAAAGGAACTCAATTAGCCTAGAGAAAAATAAGCACTTGTATAAATTACATATTTTGTCAGAAAAAAGAACTTTGCCAAAATGCTTTTCAACTTCATATTACCTGAGTAATCTTTAGTAAATAAGAATATTGGTATTAATGAAAGTGAATATTCTACCTATTTACCCAAATAAGCTCTTGTTGTCTCCTACAAAATTTGTAAAAAAAAAAAAATACCTTGAGATGACAGGTAGTTGGTTTTGTTTAATGTTATGTTTGCCACTTTAACTGTGTTAAATGAAATGACAGGTATTCATTAAATATCTACACCATTTCCAGATAAGACAAACTACTAAAACAAAAATAAAAAAGTGTTCCACTTATCTTTTTCTGTCTACCTGATTGTTTCAGAATTTGGAAACTCTTATTAAGTATTTTCATTTTCAATCTGGGTATTTGCATAGGTTCAATAAGAATCTGTTCTCTTTGTAACAGGACATAATTGGGCAAGTCCTTGGCTTGGCTTCTTAGCCTAGAGAGGCTTTTAAAGGTCTAATCTGAGATTTCTCAATTACTAGATAGTTTTTAAAAACTAAAGTTGACTGATACAAAGTCAGTAAAGTGTCTTGGATATCACCAAAGCTCTGGCTAAAATATATTTTAAAATTACTATTTTTATTATACCCATATAAATAATCAGGTCAAATTTAATGAAACTAGATTTATTTTTGCAAAAAAGTTAACTTTGATTTTTGGTAAAAATGGAAAATAAAAATATTTTTCTCCAGAATAAAAAAGATTATATTTTAGTAGAAAACTATGGTGCATCCATTGTCAAATTCTAGGCCTGTTCATTTTCTTTGAAGTTTTACTATCTCCCTATAAACTGGATTGACTCCTGATATTTTGTTTTTTAGTTCCACTAAAAACTAAAACTGCCTTTTTCCAAAGCTCTACAAACTGAAACTGGTGACTTTAAGCTTCAGAAAAATCACTACAACAGAGCATGTATGCCTTAATGCCAATCTTAATGCCATTCTTAATGCCTGCTGCTATGTGGGTCACTCAGAGAGTGTACCAGAATATTTAATGAAATAACCAGAGACATTCAAATTGCAAACCAGTAAAGCACATCACATTGCAGCTGCCATCTTCAGTCTACCATTTAAACTTGCCTCAAATTCACATCTAGAAATTGTTTCACCTAGCTGCCCTCTAAACTCAAAAACTAAGATCATAATTTGCTCCAAATATTAACTCTGTTTTTTTAATAGAATAATACCCTGAATTCCTTTCAAGCAATACAATCTATAATGAGTAAGTTAGCCTCAATAGCACCCCAAAATAGAAGTTCTTGATATCTTAACGCTTAACAAGGAAGAGCTTGTGTTCCTACTGATGTCAAAAGAAATGCTTAAAGATCTCAGTTGGCTTTTTGGTGATTCTAGAACTGGGCAACACTTGCCTCCTTAAATTAGAATAAGGTTTCCAATGAGTTACAGCAGAGGAGATTGACTTCATAGACAGAGAATGGTCTGAAGAAAGAAACAAAGAATTTAAAGTGGATTGGCTATTTTAAAGCTGGTTAAAGTTGCAAAAGACAGAATGGGAAACAGAATAATAAATAACTGGTTGGTTAACATCAGGTTACTTTTTTGTAAGGATGCCAATTGAAACTGGCCTGTTTGCGAAATTAGGTTTTTAGGTTATTAGGTTATTATCTCTCTCTCCTGATTTTTCCAAAGGCCAGATAACAATGTAGTTTCTGTTTGGCAACTTGAAGCTTTATCATGGGTGATTCCATTTTGATTTTTAGTCTGTTCTGTTTGGGCCTAGTGCAGGAGCTTAGTGCAAAACAATAACCTCCTAAAATTTAAAAGACTTTAAAGAACAAATGTGAGTTTTTCATCAGATAATATTTATTTGTATTCATTAATTTATTCAATTGGTTAAGTCTTGGCTCCCGAGAATCTTTGCTCAGAGGAATTTTTCAATCTTTGGCTATTATTCTCCTTGTAGTTATTGTATTTACCTCCCCGGTGTATTGAATTATCCTATGGGTTTTAAATGCTTTCCTGCAGGCACTTGGACGTCAAACGATTGCCATCAGAAAGAAACAACTTGAAGAAACCAACAATGACTATGAAACAGCTGACGGGGGCTACATGACTCTGAACCCCAGGGCACCTACTGATGATGATAAAAACATCTACCTGACTCTTCCTCCCAACAACTATGTCAACAGTAATAACTAAGAGTAATGTTATGCCATGTGGTCACACTCTCAGCTTGCTGAGTGGGATGACAAAAAGAGGGGAATTGTTAAAGGAAAATTTAAATGGAGACTGGAAAAATTCCTGAGCAAACAAAACCACCTGGCCCTTAGAAATAGCTTTAACTGGCCGAGCGCGGTGGCTCAAGCCTGTAATCCCAGCACTTTGGGAGGCCGAGACGGGCGGATCACGAGGTCAGGAGATCGAGACCATCCTGGCTAACACGGTGAAACCCCGTCTCTACTAAAAACTACAAAAAACTAGCCAGGCGAGGTGGCGGCGCCTGTACCCGGGTACCCGGGAGGCTGAGGCAGGAGAATGGTCTAAACCCGGGAGGCGGAGCTTGCAGTGAGCTGAGATCTGGCCACAGCACTCCAGCCTGGGTGACAGAGTGAGACTCCGTCTCAAAAAAAAAAAAAAAGAAAGAAAGAAATAGCTTTAACTTTGCTTAAACTAGAAACATAAGCAAAACTTCACTGGGGTCACACTACAAGCATAAGCAAAACTTAACTTGGATCATTTCTGCTAAATCCTTATGTTAGAAATAAGACAACCCCAGCCAATCATAAGCAGCCTACTAACATACATCTGTCTAGGGACTTTCTAACAAGATACCCACCTCCAAAAACAATTATGTAATTGAAAACCAATCAAATGTCTTTATTTTGCTTTCACATTTCCCCAATAAATACTTGCCTGTGACATTTTGCCACTGGAACACTAAACTTCATGAATTGCTTCTTACTCAAATAACTTTTTAAAAGTATATTGTGCCTCAGATTTTTCCTTTAACATCTTTTTTTTTGGAGACAGAGTCTCAATCTGTTACCCAGGCTGGAGTGCAGTGGTGCTATCTTGGCTCACTGCAAACCTGCCTCCCAGGTTTAAGCAATTCTCATGCCTCAGCCTCCCAGTAGCTGGGATTACAGGCATGTGCCATCACACCCAGCTAATTTTTGTATTTTGTATTTTTATTTTTTTTAGTAGAGACGGGGTTTTGCCATGTTGGCCAGGCTGGTCTCAAACTTCTGGCCTCAAGTGATCTGTCCGCCTCGGCCTCCCAAAGTGCTGGGATGGCCAGCATCAGCCACCATGCCCGCCCTCTTTAACATCGTCTTTACTATGCCCTCTCTGTGGATCCCTACTGCTGGTTTCTGCCTTCTTCATGCTGAGAGTAAAACCACCTATTCACTGCTTATGCAGTTGGAAGCTCCAGAAAAACAAACAGCCCAATTACCAGCACCACATTAGGTCTCCATTGTTTTGCCTTGGGATTTGAGAAGAGAATTAGAGAGGCGAGGATCTGGTATTTCCTGGACTAAATTCCCTTTGAGGAAGACGAAGGGATGCTGCAGTTCCAAAAGAGAAGGACTCTTCCAGAGTCACTACCTGAGTCCCGAAGCTCCCTGTCCTGAAAGCCACAGACAATATGGTCCCAAATGACCGACTGCACCTTCTGTGCCTCAGCCCTTCTTGACATCAAGAATCTTCTGTTCCACATCCACACAGCCAATACAATTAATCAAACCACTGTTATTAACAGATATAGCAACAAGAGAAATGCTTATGTTACAGGTTACATGAGAACAATCATGTAAGTCTATATGATTTCAGAAATGTTAAAATAGACTAACCTCTAACAACAAATTAAAAGTGATTGTTTCAAGGTGATACAATTATTGATGACCTATTTTATTTTTCTATAATGATCATATATTACTTTTGTAATAAAACATTATAACCAAAACATTCTGTTTACCTTTTCAGGGCTCTATTGATTGGGGTGTAGACTGAACTATCTGGGGTCTGTTTCTTTTTGGTGATGAAAATCTTGAGAAGGTAGTAATGGATAAGATGTGGGAGGAGAGATGGGGATTTGGAGTGTAGGGTGAGTGCCCCTCTTCTTAAAACTGAATACTTTTCTTCTAATGAACTTGTATTCTTGTTTCCATGTCTTCTTCCCTTTCCTTCTATGGCAAATAAAACACTCACTTTGTTTTGGAACACAAGTTCTCAGAAAGGCAAACTTCAGATGAGTTGTCAGTGGAGATTGCTGACTTCCTGCACTGCTATTTTCCCAATGTAGTTACCAGAAGGATGTGACCTTCTCAGAGAAGCCATTCCAGGCAGATTAGAAACATGACCAACAGTCTCCTTGATGGTTTGGTGAGTGCCCTTAAAGAGCCTTCCATTTTCCTGGGACGCAGCATCACTGTGCAAAATTTTTTTGCATTTGAAAAGTAGCAGCTGCTTCTGTTGGATAGTTTACATCGATTTTTAAGGAGGCTATGGAGCTTCCACCTACCCTTTAGCTTCCAGACTCTATTTATTAGTCTGTTCTCAGGTTGCTGTGAAGAAATAACCTGAGACTGGGTAATTTATAAAGAAAAGAGGGTTAATTGACTCACAGTTCCTCATTGCTGGGGAGGCCTCAGGAAACTTACAATCACGGCAGAAGGCAAAGGAGAAGCAGGCACCTTCTTTACATGGTAGCAGGACGGAGTGAGTGCAAGCGGGGAAGGTGCCAGATGCTTATAAGCTCTCGTGCGACTCACTCACTATTATGAGAACAGCATGGGGAAAACTGCCCCCATAATCCAGTTACCTCCACCTGGTCCCACCTTCAACACATGGGGATTATGGGGATGACAAGACGAGATTTTGGGTGGAGGCACAGCCAAACCATATCACCCTAGACAGAGGCTCCTCAAATATACAAAACCTTATTAAATCTTGCTTTTACATTAAAATGCACCCAGCGATCTGACTGCTTCCCCGTATTCTACTCCTACCACCTGATCCAAGCCACCATTATTTCTCACTTGGATTACTGCAATAGCCTCCTGACTGGCCTCCCTGCACTCACCCTTGCCATCCTATAGTCTATTCTCACCACAACAGCTGTTGTGATCTTTTAAAAATATGTGTCGTATTTGTCACTTCTTTTCTCAAAATCATATACTATCTTCCCCTTGCACTTGGAGTAAAGGCTAGAGCCTTTGCAATGCTCTGCAAGATGCTACAGGATCTTGCTCTTCACTCTCTCTGACCTCACCTCCTACTGCTTTTCCTTGCTTGTCTTTGGTCACTCTTGCTCTTCCTTGAACATGCCAGTTATACTTCTGCCCAGAGCCTATGTTATTTCCTGTTTCTGGAATGTTCTTATAGACCCACATTATGCCTCATTATGTCCTTTAGGTCTTTACTCACATGTCACCTTATCAGTGAGGTCTCCTTGATCATTCAGTATAACCCGTCTGCCCTCCCATACTCTTAATGTCCCTTTCCTTCTTCATTTTTCTCCATTGTACTTATTACTACTGATGTGCTATTAATATATGTTTACTGTTTGTTTTGTGTCTGACTTCCCCACTCCTCTCATTAGAATGTGAGCTCCAGGAGAAGCCTTTGTCTGTTTTGTTCACTGTCACATACTCAGAGCCCAGGTCAGTATCTGGTGCATGGTAAAGCACTTAATAAATATGTGTGGAATGAGTAAATTCTTTGACATTTGAAATCAAAGACTTTTAAACTGGAAAGTCCTTAGAAACAATGTAGTCCAATCTCTTCATTTTAAAACGGAGGAAGCTGTGGCCCAGACAGGTGAAATGACTTGTTCGAGGGCAAACAGGTAGTAGATGTCACTGACCTTTATATATACACAGTTTGGATTATACTATAAATTTTGTTCTATAGTGAAATAGTTTGGCTGTGGCCCTACCCAAATATCATCTTGAATTCCCACAACACATGGGAGGGACCCAGTGGAAAGTAACTGAATCATGGGGCAGGTCTTTCCCATGCTTTTCTTGTGATAGTGAGTAAGTCTCATGAGATCTGATGGTTTTAAAAAGGGGAGTTTCCCCACACAGGCTCTCTCTTGTCTGCCACCATGTGAGATGTGACTTTCACCTTTTGCCGTGATTGTGAGGCCTCCCCAGCCACGTGGAACTATAAGTCCATTAAACCTTTCTTTTGTAAATTGCCCAGTCTCAGGCATGTCTTTATTAGCAGTGTGAGAATGGGCTAACACATACAACTTGCTTTTTTTTGTACTCAATATTGAGTCGTGAGCATTGCACCACTTTACCATGTCTATTCAAGTCATTACTTTAAGGTCAGTTCTATTTTTAAAGCTACTCAAACCAAGCTACTAAACATAAGTGGATATATTTAAGTGTATGTATAAAATTTGTACTAGGCCAACTGTGGTGGCTCATGCCTGTAATCCCAGAGCCGTGGAAGGTGGAGGTGGGATTGATTGAGCCTAGGAGTTCAAGGCTGCAGTGAGCTGGGATTGCATCACTGTACTCCAGCCTGGGGATCAGAGCAGGAACCAGAAAAAAAAAAAACTAAAATGAAACAAACAAAAAAACCCCAACAACCCTGCAGTGACTCTTTTACAAAAAACAAACAAGCAAACAAAACCAAAACTGTACTGCATGCATAAGCTCCCCTGTGCTATGTTTGAACCACTCTGAAGAGATCAATTAAAAAGAAGTGACATTGGAAGCATGCCTGTGTGATGCTGTGGTAACATTCATAGGCTGCATTAGGGCCATACCTGTAACTCTTGCAGGTGAGTGGGTAAGTGGGGTTTTGAGGTGGCTAGGGGCTGGAAGAGGTTAGAAGAGTCCACACAAGAGAATCCCTTAACAAGCCAGGGCATAGACCCCCTGGCTGGGCCAGCTTTTCCCTGCTGAGGTGAAGACCCATCTCTTGCAGACTGTCAGCAAATGTCTTGACTCTGGCATCCAGCTGTGACCAGCTTAGACACTCAGAGTGAGTGAATTTAAAGCCGACAGCTTATTTCCCTCTTGGAGTTATGAAATAGGTTACTTCTTTTCGACGACAGTTTGATTTTCCACTGTGGAAGTCATATATTGCCCATTTCTTTAAACATTCCTTTTTTTTTCTGGACTGATCACCTTACCAGTACAGCTGATCTCTCAAGCAGCAAATTCTACTAGCTGTCACTGGTGCTCTCACAGAGAGGACTGACCAAGAAACCCAGCCCAGGAACAGTACTGACCTTTACTTCTGGACTCCTGCCTCTCTCTTAAAAGGTCTCTTGAACTTCCTAGTGGGTTCTAACCTGTCAAAGGAGAAAATAGCCACCTATGGAGTAAGGGTTTTTAGTTTCTCTTTTTACAAATGGAAGTTTCCTTTGAATCAGGCAAGTAACATTAAATAAAAGCCAACTTTTAAGTTTCTCTAATACACTGCTAAATTATTTTTTTTTTTTTTTTTTTTATTATACTTTAAGTTCTAGGGTACATGTGCATAGCGTGCAGGTTTGTTACATATGTATACTTGTGCCATGTTGGTGTGCTGCACCCATCAACTCGTCAGCACCCATCAATTCGTCATTTATATCAGGTATAACTCCCAGTGCAATCCCTCCACCCTCCCCCCTCCCCATGATAGGCCCCGATGTGTGATGTTCCCCTTCCTGAGTCCAACTGATGTCATTGTTCAGTTCCCACCTATGAGTGAGAACATGCGGTGTTTGGTTTTCTGTTCTTGTGATAGTTTGCTAAGAATGATGGTTTCCAGCTGCATCCATGTCCCTACAAAGGATGCAAACTCATCCTTTTTTATGGCTGCATAGTATTCCATGGTGTATATGTGCCACATTTTCTTAATCCAGTCTGTCACTGATGGACATTTGGGTTGATTCCAAGTCTTTGCTATTGTGAATAGTGCCGCAATAAACATACGTGTGCATGTGTCTTTACAGCAGCATGATTTATAATCCTTTGGGTATATACCCAGTAGTGGGATGGCTGGGTCATATGGTACATCTAGATCTAGATCCTTGAGGAATCGCCATACTGTTTTCCATAATGGTTGAACTAGTTTACAATCCCACCAACAGTGTAAAAGTGTTCCTATTTCTCCACATCCTCTCCAGCACCTGTTGTTTCCTGACTTTTGAATGATTGCCATTCTAACTGGTGTGAGACGGTATCTCATTTACACTGCTAAATTATAACACCAGAATATACCACATACGCTCCAGCTGGCAGCCATTACAGTTGCCACCCTTGTTACTATAGTGGTGAGTATGTCTGTCTGTCATGCTTGAGAGAGGGGTTCGATTCCCTGACGGGGAGGTCAGGGAAAATTGTGTGAGCATTTTGTCAACCTTCAGAAGTCTCAGAAATGTCTTTGTTTTGGCTTTCAGTAGAAATCCGAACACCAGATGATCTGAATGGAATGTTCTGGATTAAAGAAAGTGGGAAATGGCCTCAATTCACAAAGTCACAGCCTGATAGAAACCAGTGTGACTTTACTGCCCAGTGAACCCATCTCGTCCTCCAGCATTTAGGGCGTAGGTCGGACTAGTGCCTGTAGTAGTTTACTCTCCACCTGAGTCCTGGTCTCTGACTCAGAACCCACTTAGGCCACAGAGAAAAACGCACACTGGGCCTCTCCACTGGGCCTCTGGAGAGGAGGGTCCTCGGTGATACAAACGCTGGGGAGAACATGAGGGACATCCCGACCATACACTGCGTCCTCCTTTCCTGGGTGTTGCATTCTCTCTTGGGCTGAGTGGCAAGGTCTCTCCCGAGTCCTAGGGCCACAGCACGATCACCTCTCCTTTGAGGTGGGATCACCTCTCCTTTGAGGAAAGTGGTAAAGGAGGGAGAACAAAACTGGAGGAGCCTAAACTCTTCGGCCACGTGGTTTAATTTATTCAAGAGTCATTATACTTAGATGAGAAAAGTAGCCGAAATGAATACAGAAAACGAAGTGTGCATTGGCCGGGAATCGAACCCGGGCCTCCCGCGTGGCAGGCGAGAATTCTACCACTGAACCACCAATGCTACTAGCAGTGAAATGGCATGCAGTATCATTTCTTAAAGCTCGGTATCACCCCTTAAGGCTCACTATCTCTGGCCATTCAGGAAGGAATCAGGCAGCGTCTTAAATCGCGCTTTGGAAAATATTTTGTTCAAGATAAAACTGTTTTAAGATATATACATCATCCTGGCGAACACGGTGAAACCCCGTCTCTCCTAAAAAAAAATACAAAAAACTAGCCGGGCGAGGTGGTGGGCGCCTGTAGTCCCAGCTACTCCGGAGGCTGAGGCAGGAGAATGGC
>NW_012116866.1:1864113-1869007 GCF_000951035.1 Colobus angolensis palliatus | reverse complement strand
CGCAGCGGCCCTCCAAGGAAGCCGGCAGGCCCCTGTGCGCCTCAGGGATCCGACCTCCCACAGCCCCGGGGAGACCTTGCCTCTAAAGTTGCTGCCTTGGCAGCCTCTGCCGCAACCGCGCATCCTCAGAGGCAGCCGGGAGGAGCTAGAACCTTCCCCGCGTTTCTTTCAGCAGTCCTGAGTCAGAGGCGGGCTGGCCTGGCGCAGCCGTCCCGTCCCCCAGCTCATGGCCGGATACGCCAGAACCTTCTCCTGGGGTCAGCGCTGCGCCGGCTGCCCGGCTGAGTCAGCCCGGGCGGGCGGCTCTCAGACTGGTCCGGAAGGTGCGGAAAGGTTCGCGGTGGCGGGGGTTGGGGGAGGCTCAAAAGGATAAAAAACCCGTGGAAGCGGAGCTGAGCAGCTTGGAGCCGGGCTGGCTGCAGAGAAACCACAGGGAGAGCCTCACTGCTGAGCGCCCGTTGACGGCGCAGCTGCAGCAGCGTCCGTGGCCTCGCGCATCAGACAAGAAGCTTCAGCCATGCAGGCCCCGCGGGAGCTCGCGGTGGGCATCGACTTGGGCACCACCTACTCGTGCGTGGGCGTTTCAGCAGGGTCACGTGGAGATTCTGGCCAACGACCAGGGCAACCGCACCACGCCCAGCTACCTTCACCGACACCCAGCGGCTGGTCGGGGACGGGGCCAAGAGCCAGGTGGCCCTGAACCCGCACAACACCGTGTTCGACGCCAAGCGGCTGATCGGTCGCAAGTTCGCGGACACCACGGTGCAGTCCGACATGAAGCACTGGCCCTTCCGGGTAGTGAGCGAGGGCGGCAAGCCCAACGTGCGCGTGTCCTACCGCGGGGAGGACAAGACGGTCTACCCCGAGGAGATCTCGTCCATGGTGCTGAGCAAGATGAAGGAGACAGCCGAGGCCTATCTGGGCCAGCCTGTGAAGCACGCCGTGCTCACCGTGCCGGCCTACTTCAATGACTCGCAGTGCCAGGCCACCAAGGACACGGGGGCCATCGCAGGGCTCAGCGTGCTGCCTGCGGATCATCAATGAGCCCATGGCGGCCACCATCGCCTATGGGCTGGACCTGCGGGGCGCGGGAGAGCGTAATGTGCTCATTTTTGACCTGGGTGGGGGCACCTTCGACGTGTCAGTTCTCCCTTTGACCCTGGTGTATTTGAGGTGAAAGCCACTGCTGGAGATACCCACCTGGGTGGAGAAGACTTGGACAACCGGCTGGTGAACCACTTCATGGAAGAATTCCGGCGGAAGCATGGGAAGGACCTAAGTGGGAACAAGCGGGCCCTGCACAGGCTGCGCACGGCCTGTGAGCGAGTCAAGCGCACCCTGTCCTCCAGCACCCAGGCCACCCTGGAGATAGACTCCCTGTTCGAGGGCGTGGACTTCTACACGTCCATCACTCGTGCGGCGCTTTGAGGAACTGTGCTCAGACCTCTTCCTCAGTACCCTGGAGCCGGTGGAGAAGGCCCTGTGGGATGGCAAGCTGGACAAGGCCTAGATTCATGACATCCTCCTGGTAGGGGGCTCTACTCACATGCCCAAGGTGCAGAAGTTGCTGCAGGACTTCTTCAGTGGCAAAGAGCTCAACAAGAGCATTAACCCTGATGAGGCTGTGGCCTATGGGGCTGCTGTGCAGGCGGCCATGTTGATGGGGGACAAGTGTGAGAAAGTGCAGGATCTCCTGCTGCTGGATGTGGCTCCCCTGTCTCTGGGGCTGGAGACAGCAGGTCAGGTGATGACCACGTTGATCCAGAGGAACGCCACTGTCCCCACCATGCAGACCCAGACTTTCACCACCTACTCGGACAACCAGCCTGGCGTCTTCATCCAGGTGTATGAGGGTGAGAGGGCCATGAGCAAGGACAACAACCTGCTGGGGTGTTTTGAACTCAGTGGCATCCCTCCTGCCCCACGTGGAGTCCCCCAGATAGAGGTGACCTTTGACATTGATGCTAATGGCATCCTGAGCATGACAGCTACTGACAGGAGCACAGGTAAGGCTAACAAGATTACCATCACCAATGACAAGGGCCGGCTGAGCAAGGAGGAGGTGGAGAGGATGGTTCGTGAAACCGAGCAGTACAAGGCTGAGGATGAGGCCCAGAGGGACAGAGTAGCTGCCAAAAACTCGCTGGAGGTCCATGTCTTCCATGTGAAAGGTTCCTTGCAAGAGGAAAGCCTTAGGAACAAGATTCCCGAAGAGGACAGGTGCAATGTGCAAGACAAGTGTCAGGAAGTCCTTGCCTGGCTGGAACACAACCAGCTGGCAGAGAAGGAGGAGTATGAGCATCAGAAGAGGGAGCCGGAGCAAATCTGTTGCTGCATCTTCTCCAGGCTCTACGGTGGGCCTGGTGTCCCTGGGGGCAGCAGTTGTGGTGCTCAAGCCCGTCAGGGGGACCCCAGCACCAGCCCCATCATTGAGGAGGTTGATTGAAGGGTCCTTTGTGGTTAAGTCAGCTGTGACTGTCAGGGCTGTGGTATTGAAGGGGTGGCCTGCCCCTCCACACCTGTGGGTGTTTCTCGTTAGGTGGAACGGGAGACTTGAGAAAAGAAATAAGACACAGAGACGAAGTATAGAGAAAGAAAAGTGGGGCCCAGGGTACCGGCGCTCAGCTTACAGAGGACCTACGCTGGCACCAGTCTCTGAGTTCCCTTAGTATTTATTGATAATTATCTTTACCATCTTAAAGAAAAGGAAGTGGCAGGATAATAGGATCATTGTAGGTAGAAAATTAGCAGTAAGACATATGGATAAAGATCTCTGTGACATGAATAAGTTCAAAGGAAAATGCTGTGCCTTGATATACATATGCAAACATCTCCATAAACCTTTTAGCAGCATTGTTTTAGACTATCACATGGGGAGAAACCTTGAACAATACCTAGCTTTCCTAGGCAGAGGTCCCTGCGACCTTTGGCCGTGTACGTGTCCCTGGGTAGTTGAGATCAAGAGAATGGTGATGACTTTTTAACCAGCAAGCTGCCTTCAGGTACTTGTTTAACAAAGCACATCCTGCACAGCCCAAAATCCTTTAAACCTCAGGTCACCACAGCACATGTCTCTTGCAAGGACAAGGTTGGGGGTAGGGTCACAGATTAACAGCATCCAAATACAGAACAAAATGGAGTCTCTTATGTCTACTTCCTTCTATATAGACACAGTAACAGGCTGATCTCTCTTTCTTTTCCCCACAGGTATGGGCCTTCTAGACTGTATTCTATGATCCTACCCTTCAGAAATGAAGGGCTGGGGGGTCTTCTCCCCAAAGCTAGAACTTTCTTCCCAGGATGTTTCATAACTGAAGTCTTTTGACTTTCTGAGGGGAGGGAAGTTCATCTTCTTCTACTTCAAATAAAAAGTCATTAATTTATTAATGCTCATGTGGCACTTTTAACATTGCTTTCACCTGTATTTTGTGTATTTTGTTACTTGCATGTATGAATTTTGTTATGTAAAATATAGACCTAAATAAACTTTAAAAACTCCTTCTTGCTTTTCATTCTAACCAATCAAAGTACAAAAGTACACAAAGGCTTTCAGAAGCAGAAAATGTTGGGGTGGGTGCTGAAGAAGGAATGTGAATAATATTCCTGAGACCGTGTGCATGATTTCTGTAGTGGAAGGCATGATTTGGAAAAGAGTTTGAGGCCAACACATTGGAACAGTACTGAAGAGTTAGGGCTGATAAAGAGGAGAGGATTGAGACTTATAATGCAGGAAGAGAGGGAGAGATGTGGAATTGGAAAAGCAGAGAATGAGGAGAAACTTAAGTACTGGCAAGGTTTCCATATGTGATCCTATGATACAAATTCTGTATTTTTGTCATAGGAGCCTGGTTTAGTTTGTCAGTCTAGGTGTTTTAGTAACACTAACAAATAGTTTACATGCTTATTAGCTGTTTCTAATCATGTCACTTTATCCATTGTTCTTTTAGAGAAAAGACCTTGAGTCCTGGACTCTGGAGGATGGTATATGTCAGAGGAAGTAGGTCTGGTGGTATGATTAAAGTTACTACTGACTTCATGTCAGAGAAATAGTATGATCCCATCTGGTTTCTGCCTTTGGCATAATGAGGATGTTGGAACAAGACTATAGATTTTCAGCCCTGCCACTTTATATACTGTGCAAATTAAACTCTTCAGTTTCCCCTTCCCTGCAGTTGGGATGATGATGATAACAGTACCAACCTCCAGATTGTTGTGAGGGTTCAATTAATTAATACATGTAAGAGGCAAAGAAGAATGTCAGGCATGTAATATACTATCAACAAACATTAGCAATTACTGTTAATTGTTAATTGGATGTTAACTATGTACCAGGTACTTGACATACACAATCTAACTTAATCTTCACAGCAGCATTATGGAATACTGTCTTCTTTTTGAATATGAGGATTATGAGGTTCAAAGAGGTTAAACAATTTATTCAAAGACACAAAGCTATTAAATGGGGACGGGGAAGGGAAGGCTGGAATGAAGAACTCTGTCCTGTCTAATTCTAGAGCCAGAGCATGCCACCTTACAAATAGGCCATAACTCCACTTATTATCAGACCTTCCCCTAGATGTTTTGCAATTGGATATATTATGCCTTTGAAATACAGTTGGATGCTGAACCACGTGAGAAAAAGTGTGCATTTTATTGTATATTTGCAGAGACGGAGTCTTGCTCTGTCGTCTAAGCTGGAGTGCAGTGCCGCAATCTCGACTCACTACAACCTCTGCCTCCCGGGTTCAACCGATTCTTCTGCCTCAGCCTCCCGAGTAGCTGGGATTACAGGCGCCTGCCATCACACCCAGCTAATTTTTGTATTTTTATTAGAGATGGGCTTTCACCATGTTGGTCAGGCTGATCTCGAACTCCTGACCTCAGGTGATCCGCC
>NW_012116866.1:1851890-1864063 GCF_000951035.1 Colobus angolensis palliatus | reverse complement strand
AAAAAAAAAAAAAAAAGCTCAGATGTACTGGAGTGAGCATTTGATTTGGAACTGAGTTACATGGGAGAGAGGCAGGGATTCAATTTGGCTGGGAATCAAACTCTTTTGGTAATTTCCCAATAAACTGATAGTCATTAGATGACTTGTAGTCTCGATAAGTCGAAACTTTTTCCTAACATGCTGTTTATGATACTGAGTTCTTTGTCACTGGTTGAACTAACAGCAATTGTATTCGCAAATTTTCTAGCCTTTAAAATATTGTATGAAGGTTTTATGTATCTGTTATCTTTTGTTATACAAAAGTCATTTATTGGAATAACATATATAATTAGACTGACCCTAACCATTCAGGCTGGATGAGGCAACACAGTGTGAAGATTAAGTGCATGGGCTCTGTTGTGCTTCCTGTGTTTGAATCTTGGCTCTCCTTGTCTCAGTTTCCTCATCTGTAAAAGAGGATAATGATGGTAATTTTAATTCTTAAATGGGTTAATATATAAACATATATTGCAAATGTATAAATATTGCCAGGATGGTCCACTTTTTTTTTTTTTTTTTTTTTGAGGCGGAGTCTCCTCTGTCGCCCAGGCTGGAGTGCAGTGGTGCGGTCTCGGCTCATTGCAAGCTCCGCCCCCCGGGTTCACACGATTCTCCTGCCTCAGCCTCCCAAAGTGCTGGGATTACAGGTGTGAGCCACCACACCCAGTTTATAGCAAGTGACTGAACCTGCAAAATATCCTCAGGCACAACTTTACTGCCAGGTGAGTCAATGACAATATAAAAGCAAGGATATTTGCCTTTGTTGGTGTAAAGAAAATAATCAAAAGGATAAACTTGTGTTAGTTCCCAAACAATCCAGTCCATAGTATATTTGCCCTATGCGCAATGGGAGATTTATTTTTATCTCAGAAATTATGGGAGAGAAATTATAGGCTAGAACAATGCTACCTTATACATTATATTTCTTAGGTTGATTTTTTAAAGATGGGGAGAAGGTTACACTAACAATGCACTTGTCCCTGGCTGTCATTTCACATTTTTAACTACCCTCTTTTCCTGGCCCTGGCCCAAGTCTTATGCAACCTGGCTTTATATGGAAGGAACCTGAAAAAAAAAAAGAGAGAGAGATGGAGTAATACGTACATCCTGCATTACATTCTCCCTTTCCTGAACCTTATCTCAACTCTTAATATTGACCCCCTCAACCTGTTTGAACTTCTGAAGAGGATTGATGGTACTCACTTTTATATAGTTTCTCAGTATTTTGATAGCATGCCTCTTTCTCCTTTTAAAAAGCCCAACACACAGAATATAAGAAGAAAGATTTTTATCGTGTTTAGTTATGACATCTCAGATCCTCCCAGTTGAGTGCAATCTATTCTTCTATGTAGAGAGTTAATTAAACAAATTTCATTTGTTAAACAAACTTCATTTACTTTTAAATGTCTGTTGATCATTTTGGTTTAGTTTCTTGTATACTAGGTATCTAAAAATCCTTAAGTTGTATGTAGTCTTAGTTTGATTATTGTAATCACGACGATGTCATCCAGTTCCAAAGTGGGGGGGAAAGTTTGAACAAATTAAATCAGAACACATGCCCATTATTAAAAAATCAATTCTTGGTACAAGCAGTTTCTTGCCCCATTCCCAGGTCCTACTCCTCACAGGCAACCACTTTCAAGTTGTTGGTTTTTTAAAAGAATTTTTGATTTTGCAATAATTTTAGATGAACAGACGAGTTGCAAAGATACTACATAAAGTTACTCTATATCCTTCCTACTTCCCCAATGTTAAAATCTTACATAATCATATTATATTTATCAAACCTAAGAAATTGGCATTGATATAACATTAATGACTAACTGTAGATTTTATTCAGATTTTACTTTTTTTTTTTTTTGACACAAGGTCTCACTCTGTACCCCAGGCTGGAGTGCAGTGGCACGATCTCGGCTCACTGCAACCTCTGCCTCCTGGGCTGAAGAGATTCGCCTCAGGCTCCCGGAGTAGCTGGGACTGCAGGCGCGAACCCCTGGTACTTGGGAGGCTGAGGCACAAGAACCGCGTGAACCCAGAAGACGGAGGCTGCAGTGAGCCGAGATCGCGCCACCGTACTCCAGCCTGGGGTACAGAGTGAGATCCTGTGTAAAAAAAAAAAGCAGGGGAGCGGGGCAATGCGGTGGAGAATCTGATCCTTATCAAAATTTGACCCTACTGCGTTAGCGTTAAAAAAAAACTCAGACTAAGACTGTACGGCAAATTAAAGGATCCTGAGTTGAGGACGTTCTCTTGTTTAGTCAAAGGAGATGGTATCTGCTGCCTTAGTGTGCTTGACGCACAGAAAGGGCCCAACACATTGTTGTTTTATAAAGGAATGGATAAATTGACACTGGGAAGTTGGAGTGCAAAGTTAATCTTAGTCTCAACTGCTCCCTGATTTCATAGACCAGACTCCAGCCTACAATACAGAAAAAATAGATTTAGTTCTATATGAGCAGAGCAGCACAAATAATTTTCGTAAATGTAGATACCCAGGATAAAAAGCAGTGTTGATCGATTGAAAAGTCTTTCTCTACGAATTCAAGCACAATTCCTAGTTGGTTTATATCAGGAGGAAAAGAACGAAAACATTACATTTGTCAGAAGTGGGATTCGAACCCACGCCTCCAGGGGAGACTGCGACCTGAACGCAGCGCCTTAGACCGCTCGGCCATCCTGACACCCGTTACACAACATTTCCTAATTTCTCCTAATTTTATCATGTACTGATGGTGCACGCTATCAGGTCACGTTACTGTGTCTATTTAGTGGTTCAAATAAGATTCTAACTCTCTCTAGACCCTGTCGCAAAGCGGGAAAAATAAAACAGGCTCCGACAGCTCTTTCCTCTTTCCTACTTCCTCACTACCCAAACTAAACCTAAGCTTCCATTTTCCCTGGCGATTCTTCGAGCGCCCCTCTACTTCTCTAGAGGGGTCGAGCCATGTCAAGGTAGACCCTGTGCCGGCTCGTCTCCCTCGGATCCTCGGCACCAATCGCTGTTGCTGAATCCGAAAGCCGGCGGATCCAGTGCGGAGTCTCGAGCAGCTGCGGAGCTGGGACGTGAGGAGCTACGGGACGTGAGGAGAGCAGGCGTAAGAGAAGACGGCAGAGGAAAATCACCCAGCGGTGCTCAACTCCGGCTTTCTCTTTGGGATGTCAGCCGGCCCCGCCCTGAGGCTTCCAGAGCCAGTGGCTTCTGCGTTCGTAGCCCCCCGCCGTTTGTGGGCGGGGCTGAGTCATAAGAATCGGTTCTCACCAAGTGAGAGCTTAGCGTGTTTAACCTCAGGATCATAAACACAATATACTGCTGGAACGGTCGGGAAAGGCATACTCTTTGCTTATCTTATATACAGATTTCTAAAGACGTATTGTTAACGGCGTTGGTGGTATAGTGGTAAGCATAGCTGCCTTCCAAGCAGTTGACCCGGGTTCGATTCCCGGCCAACGCAACGTATTCGTTTTCCCTCTACGAAAAACTTTTCTGAGCCGGAGCTACAGCGCGCTGTGTATCCATTTTACGCCTCAACGAAACTGCAGCTATACTTCACTTTCCATACTCGCTTCCTGTCTTTCTCCTGGCCTCTTTCTAAAGCCAGGCCTTTTTTGAAGGGATTAAATTCTGATGGTTCTTTCCTCCCTTCCTTTCTTTGTGAACTTCCAACTCTTGAGGAATCTTTGAGATTATTTGAATCCTGGGATGAAGTCTTAGCTTCAGAAAGGGGCTCTTGTGTCTTGCGAGGTTCATTCGGTAGCCACGCACTATTGAGCACTTGAACTTGCCTAATTTCTCTAAGAAACTGCATTTTCAAATTTAGTTTTAATAAATAAATCAATTGAAATAAAATTAATTAATAAATGGAAATTTAAAAATGGATACTTAATAACTATTGGAGAAGGTTTCAGTGCATTTGAAACAACTTGGCTATTGAATCTACTTTTTCAATTGTAAATTTTATGAAATCTAAATACGGATTGTTTTTCCAATGAAAATTTCCCTTCCGAGTTGAAGTGTGCTGTCTTTAAGTGCAAAATACATAGCGATTTTTGAAGGCTAGGTAAGAAAAAAAATATAGCCAATTAATATTTTTATATTGATAACTATTTTTTGCATATGTTGGGTTAAAGAATAAGATTTGTTATTAAAATTATCACCTCTTTCTTTTTAATTTTTAATGTGACTATTAAAAATAACATGTAGGACTCGAATCATGTTTCTACTGTAGTGTGCCGGTCTAGAGAGTAGAAGCATAACTTTGCCAACAGTCAGCAACTTTCCATGAAAGCGTGCTGGTAGCTTAGGATACCTTTTTCTAAAAGACAATTTTCAAAACACTGTTGCAGTCGTCCTCGTTAGTATAGTGGTGAGTATCCCCGCCTGTCACGCGGGAGACCGGGGTTCGATTCCCCGACGGGGAGGTTGCGGTTTTTTTTTTTTCGTCTCTTCCAGTCAAGTAAAAAACAATTTACAAGTGCTTAAAAACCAAATTAAAATAATTAACAAATTAAAAAGAAACACAAACTCCAGTTCCAGTTAGCTACACTCCCTTTTTGATAAATTCCAGTCTTCAGTTTAAACCTAGTTAGCCCTTAAAACCTACTTTTCATATATGCTTGTGTTAATGTTTAGGCCTTGTATACTCAATGCTGTAACCCAAATTGTTTTCCTCTTGTCTAAAGGCTATCAAGCTCCAAAGGGCAATGCAATAAAACCACGCATAAGTACACCTTTCTTCCAAAAGCCCTTCAGCTTGCCCCCTCAAAAACCTTAGCTGCTGTTCCCCACACAACACCCCTTTCCAGCAAAAAATAGCCAAAAAAATCAACACCCAATCTCCCTAACAGCAGTTAGGGTCTCCATTCCTAAGGGGGAACTGAAAGGAGTTAGTTAGCTTGGTAGATAGCAAGGGAAGCGTCTCTGGAGAGCCCCCGGCCCCATGGGTCAGTGCCTCATTCCCACTTAACCAAAAAGCAGCCTGGTAAAAAGTCAAGCTTCGGGTCACCGATAAGGGAACTAGGACCGGAGATTGCGCCTGAAAACATGCGGGCGGGGGCACAAATAGGAGAGCCTCCGACTTTTTTAGATAAAAACTTGCACAAATCTCCAGCTCACTCAAATAAGGGAACAAGGCCTGAAATAGAAATGCCTTTGTCCTTTGTATAGTCAGCGGGCTCCCAGGAAAAAGTTCCTTCTCTTTTTGTAGGCATAGGCACAGTAGGCTCCAGTGGGTTCCAGTATGCACTTTCCTTTCCTTTTTTTAAACTGCAGGTCCAGCCTCTATAAACAAGTTCAGCCCCAGTTGGTCCTGGGGCGAGGTCCCGGGCCAAGTTTTCGCTTCAGCTCCTTAATAGGTCTAGAGCCAAGTAAAGCAGCCTCTACAAATCATCACTTCAGCCCCTAATTAGTTCGCGGCTGAGGACCTAAGCCAAGGTCCCGGGCCAGGCTTTCTAATTAGTTCCGGGCCAAGGTCCCAGGCCAAGCTAAATCACGCTTTCTCCAAAACAGCCGGCAAACGAAGCACATTCCTTCCCGTTTCCAGTCCATAAAACCCCCCAAAGTGGCCTCATAGTAAGCAACGCTTTCGGGCGCCCCTCTCTGCTGGCAAAAAGCTCAGATGGGCCGGGCGCGGTGGCTCAAGCCTGTAATCCCAGCACTTTGGGAGGCCGAGACGGGCGGATCACGAGGTCAGGAGTTCAAGACCATCCTGGCTAACATGGTGAAACCCCGTCTCTACTAAAAAATACAAAAAGCTAGCCGGGCGAGGTGGCGGGCGCCTGTAGTCCCAGCTACTCAGGAGGCTGAGGCAGGAGAATGGCGTAAACCCGGGAGGCGGAGCTTGCCGTGAGCTGAGATCCGGCCACTGCACTCCAGCCTGGGCAACAGAGCGAGACTCTGTCTCAAAAAAAAAAAAAAAAGCTCAGATGTACTGGAGTGAGCATTTGATTTGGAACTGAGTTACATGGGAGAGAGGCAGGGATTCAATTTGGCTGGGAATCAAACTCTTTTGGTAATTTCCCAATAAACTGATAGTCATTAGATGACTTGTAGTCTCGATAAGTCGAAACTTTTTCCTAACATGCTGTTTATGATACTGAGTTCTTTGTCACTGGTTGAACTAACAGCAATTGTATTCGCAAATTTTCTAGCCTTTAAAATATTGTATGAAGGTTTTATGTATCTGTTATCTTTTGTTATACAAAAGTCATTTATTGGAATAACATATATAATTAGACTGACCCTAACCATTCAGGCTGGATGAGGCAACACAGTGTGAAGATTAAGTGCATGGGCTCTGTTGTGCTTCCTGTGTTTGAATCTTGGCTCTCCTTGTCTCAGTTTCCTCATCTGTAAAAGAGGATAATGATGGTAATTTTAATTCTTAAATGGGTTAATATATAAACATATATTGCAAATGTATAAATATTGCCAGGATGGTCCACTTTTTTTTTTTTTTTTTTTTTGAGGCGGAGTCTCCTCTGTCGCCCAGGCTGGAGTGCAGTGGTGCGGTCTCGGCTCATTGCAAGCTCCGCCCCCCGGGTTCACACGATTCTCCTGCCTCAGCCTCCCGAGTAGCTGGGACTACAGGCGCCTGCCACCACGCCTGGCTAATTTTTTGTATTTTTACTAGAGACGGGGGTCTCACCGTGTTAGACAGGATGGTCTCGATCTCTTGACCTCGTGATCCACCCGCCTCGGCCTCCTAAAGTGCTGGGATTACAGGTGTGAGCCACTGCGCCAGGCCGATGGTCCATTGTTAATGCCTGTAGTGGGATGATGTTTGAGATTTTAAGTCTCATTCCATAAAATGGAGGTGAAATTCAACAGGGATGGGAAGAAAGGACATATGCACCTCAGCCAGGCTTTAGCTCCAAACCTACCTTATGCTCTCATCTTCCCCACAGCCTCCATCCTATAACAAGAGGACCAGCTGTGCCAGTGGAGGACACAGCATCTAGCTTATGCCATCAGTGTAACCTGTTACTGCCCACCTGCTCTCCCTGATATTCTCTGACTCTTAGTTCTAAGGTCCCACGGAGGCTGCAGTGCCCACAGGCAAGAAGAACCAAAGGGTAGTACTGACTGGTAGTGGCTAGCCACAGCTGTGTGGGGACAGATTGACATTGGGCAATCACTAAGTGGATCAGGGTTCAGGCTGCCCTGTCTTGGGAAACATATAGGGACAGATACCTATAACCAACTCCTGCCATAGGCTGGCTTCAGTTAGCCCTTCAGGTTGGGATCCACTGAGTGAATTTTTCTGGAAGTGGCCACCTAGAGTTCCCTGTGGCCAGCCGAGGTATGGGGACGGATTTTTGGGATGTCTAGGGAAAGCCAAAAGCAAAACCCAGAAGACAATTCTTTTTGTGGAGGAGTTAACAGATATAGCACTGACCAATCAGAATAGCCACTGGTTATACATTTCCCCATTATAACAGGATTCACGGCATTCCACAAATTTTGTTTTTTTAAAATTTCCAAATATATGAAGCCTTTTAAAAGTTATTTGTTGTCATTGATTTCTGAGTTAAATTCCTTAGGTTCAGAAAATGTGCTTCATATAGTACTGATTCCATGATATATGTTGAAGCTTACTGACTTTAGCCAGGTATGGTGGCTCAAGCCTGTAATCCCAGCACTTTGGCAGGCCGAGATGGGTGGATCACTTGAGGTCAGGAGTTCAAGACCAGCCTGACCAATATGGTGAACCCGTCTCTACTACAAATAAAAAATGAGTAAATAAATAAAATTAGCCAGGTGTGGTGGCATGTGCCTGTAATCCCAGCTACTCAGGAGGCTGAGGCAGGAGAATCACTTGCACCCAGGAGGTGGAGGTTGCAGTGAGCTGAGATAGTACCATCACACTCCAGCCTGGGTGACAGAGCAAGACTCCATCTCAAAAAAAAAAGAAACTTATTAGCCTCATATAAAGTCAGTTTTCATAATATCCCATGTGTGTTTGAGAAGAATGTACAACTAATAATTATTGATTACAGTTCTATATATATATCTATTAAATTGAGCTTGTTAATTGCATTCATATGCTTAATAAAAGTAAATAAGAAAAAATATGCTTAATAATTTTTTTCTCTGTTTGATATAGTAAGGGTTGAAGTATATGGAATTCTTTCACTGTGGTGATGGATTTGTTCATTTTCCCTTGTAGGCCTAATTCTTGCTTTCATATTTTAATGCCATTTTATCAGTTACATATTCATCAGTTTAATCTTTTATTATATGATGACCATCTTCATCCCTAATGATGCATTGTTCCTTAAACTTTATTTTGTCTGATATTATATAGCTATATGACAACTTTCTTTTTGTTAGAATATTCCTGGCATTCCCTTTTCCATTTAATCTTTCTGTTTCTTTATGTTTTAATGTCATTCTTCTAAACAGAATAAAATTGATCTTAAAAATTCACTTTATCTTTTAACTGGAAGGTTTTGTTCAGTTGCATTATTATGATTACTAATATAGGCCAGGTTATGGTGGCTCACACCTGTAATGCCAACACTCTGAGAGGCTGAAGCAGGTGGATCACTTGAGGTCGGGAGTTCAAGACCAGCCTGGCCAACATGATGAAACCGCGTCTCTACTAAAAATTAGGTGGGTGTGGTGGCGTGCATCTGTAGTCCCCAGGAGGCTGAGGTGGGAGAATCGCTTGAACCCAGGAGGTGGAGATTGCAGTGAGCCAAGATGCCACCACTGTACTCCAGCCTGGGTGACAAAGACTCTGTCCACCCACCCTCCAAATAAAATTGCAGATATATTTGAGCTTATTTCACCACTTCGTTTTGTGCTTTTGACCTCACTTATTCTTTTAAAATTCTTCCTTTCTACTCTCCTGCTTTTGCACTGCTGTCACATACATGTAAAATGAAGCATAGGAAATGTATGTATATTCACAATCAACTGGAAACTAATAACTTTTTATTTCTGCTGTCAATCCAATAATGGAGGTAAAGCAAAGAGTGATAGTTCCAAACCTGAACTTCACAGATGAACAAAATTTCCCCATAATGTTGGTTACTGGCCAGGCAAGGTGGCTCAAGCCTGTAATCCCAACTACTTGGGAAGCTAAGGCGGGAGGATTGCTTGAGCTCGGGAGTTGCAGGCTGCAGTGAGCTATGATTGTGCAGTTATACTCCAATCTAAGTGATAGAGCAAGACCCTGTCTCTAATGACATCAATAAAGTTGGTTACTAGTATAGGGTGGTCAACTTTTCATTTTGCCAAGTTAGGAAATTCATAAAACAAATAGCCACAAAACTATCTTCTATCATAATTTTAATTTTAGAAAAGAAAGGACATTTAAAATCAACTTATTTTGGTGAATGAAAAAGTATTACTATTGGGTTTTCCCCATTAAAGCTGATGAGCTTGGTCTTTCCTCCTTGCTTTTGATAGGGTCAAAAGAGAGACATTGGCTACTTTAACAACTTTAAGGTGGACTCCAGGAATATCACCAACAGCATGACCTTGTCTGCCAAATCCAGCAACCAGAACTGTTGTAGGAAGTCAAGGACCCGGAACAGAGGGACCGGCTGGAGCCGAGGCAGAGAAACATAAATTGTGAAGATTTTGTGGACATTTATCAGTTTCCAAAACTAATACTTTTACAATTTCTTACGCCTGTCTTTACTGCAATCTCTGAACATAAATTGTGAAGATTTCATGGACATTTATCACTTCCCCAGTCAATACTCTTATAATTTCTTATGCCTGTCTTTAATCTCTTAATCCTGTCATCTTTGTAAGCTGAAGATGTATGTCACCTCAGGACCCTGTGATGATTGTGTTAACTGTACAAATTGTAAAACGTGTGTTTGAACAACATGAAATCAATGCACCCTGAAAAAGAACAGAATAACAGCGATTTTCAGGGAACAAGGAAAGATAATCATAAGGTCTGACTGCCTATGGGGTTGGGCAGAATAGAGCCATATTTTCTCCTTACAGAGAGCCTACAGACAAACGTGTGAGTAAGAGAAATATCGCTGAATGCTTTTCCCAGCAATGAATATTAATAATTGATAGCCCTGGAGAAGGAATGCATTCCTGGGGATAGGTCTACAGATGGCCGCTCTGGGAGTGTCTGTCTTATGAGGGTGAGATAAGGACTGAAATATGCCCTGGTCTCCTGCAGTACCCTCAGGCTTACTAGGATTGGGAAATTCCAGCCTGGTTAATTCTAGTCAGACCAGTTGTCTGCTCCTGAACCCTGTTTCCTGTTAAGATGTTTATCAAGACAATGCATGCACAAAGGGACACAGGCCCTCATCAGTAGTTCTAATTTTGCCTTGCCTTGTCTTGTGATCTTTTATTGCCCTTTGAAGCATGTGATCTTTGTGACTTACTCCCTGTTCATACACCCCCTCAGCTTTTATAATCCCTAATAAAAACTTGCTGGTTTTGTGACTCAGGTGGGCATCATGGAACCTGCCAATATGTGATGTCACCCCTGGCGGCCCAGCTGTAAAATTCTTCTCTTTGTACTCTTTCTCTTTATTTCTTAGACTGGCCGACACTTAGGGAAAATAGAAAAGAACCTACATTGAAATATTGGGGGCTGGTTCCCCCGATACAGAACTTCATCATTTTTTTCAATAAAATTCAATTAACCATCATCAGGTACAAAAGCTGTGATTTTCTCACTATTCTCTCATCTGCCTCACAGCCTCCATCCTGTAACAAGAGGACAAGCTGTGCCAGTGGAGACCACAGCATCTAGCTTATGCTGGATGATCAGGTTGGCTCTGGCACACTTCTCAGTGGCAGAGTTGGGCTATTTGGCTCCAATCCCTACTTTTTCCAGCCCAATTCCCTTTATATGGGAAGCACCTCCAAAAGGGCTGGTCTTCAGGACTGTGCCCAAATGGGCTTTGTTGTACTGTTTACCATGCCACTTCTGATCCTGTTGGTGACTATGGAGCTTTCTGGTGGTAGACAGTCCAGAACACTTGCCCATATTGCCGGCTCCACAGGTCTGAGCAAAAGAGCAAAAACAAAAATTTAAGGTATAAAAGAAATGACTCAAAAACAAACAAACAAACAAACAAAGAAATGACTCTAGGCCTGGCGCCATGGCTCACGCCTGTAATCAGCATTTTGGGAGGCTGAGGCGGGAGGATCACCTGAGGTCAGGAGTTTGAGACCAGCCTAGCCAACATAGTGAAAGCCCATCTCTACTAAAAACACAAAAATTAGCTGGGCACGGTGGCCCATGCCTGTAATCCCAGCTACTCAGGAGGCTGAGGCAGGAGAATTGCTTGAACGCGGGAGGTGGATGTTGCAGTGAGCCGAGATTGCGTCACTGCACTCCAGCCTGGGCGACAGACTGAGACTCCATCTCAAAAAAACAAATTAATTAAAAATAAATAAATAAAAATAAATGGGCCGGGCGCAGTGGCCCAAACCTGTAATCCCAGCACTTTGGGAGGCCGAGACAGGCGGATCACGAGGTCAGGAGATCGAGACCATCCTGGCTAACACGGTGAAACCTCGTCTCTACTAAAAAATACAAAAAAACTAGCCGGGCGAGGTGGTGGGCGCCTGTAGTCCCAGCTACTCCGGAGGCTGAGGCAGGAGAATAGCATGAACCCGGGAGGCGGAGCTTGCAGTGAGCTGAGATCCGGCCACTGCACTCCAGCCTGGGCGACAGAGCGAGACTCCATCTCAAAAAAATAAAAAAAATAAAAAAAATAAAAAAATAAAAATAAATGACTCTAGTTTAAAGGTCATTTGGCAAATTTATTTATTTACCTATTTATTATACATACGATACACATATATGTATTTTACATAAGATATAAAATATATGTACACATAAACATATATGCATATATAATTTCTGCATATGCATATCTATGTTTGTGTGTCTTCTCATTTCACTGAACATCATTTAAAACTTCCACCTGCACCTAAACTGGAGCCCACTGATGACAGAGGATGGCAGAGCAGAAAGAAAGGAGCTTCTGTGTGGAGGCTGTGGAGAGGCCCTGGGTCTTGGGCAATATAGAAAATGGCTTTTGTCAGCCGGGCGCAGTGGCTCAAGCCTGTAATCCCAGCACTGTGGGAGGCCGAGACGGGCGGATCACGAGGTCAGGAGATCGAGACCATCCTGGCTAAC
>NW_012116866.1:1835756-1851315 GCF_000951035.1 Colobus angolensis palliatus | reverse complement strand
CTACAAAGGACATGAACTCATTCTTTTTTATGGCTGCATAGTATTCCATAGTGTATATGTGCCACATTTTCTTAATCCACTCTATCATTGATGGACATTTGGGTTGGTTCCAAGTCTTTGCTATTGTGAATAGTGCCACAATAAACATACGTGTGCATGGGTGGGGAACATCACACACTGGGACCTGTTGTGGATGGGGGGAGGGGGGAAGGGATAACATTAGGAGAAATACCTAATGTAAATGACGAGGTAATGGGTGCAGCACATCAACATGGCACATGTATGCATATGTAACAAACCTGCATGTTGTGCACATGTACCCTAGAACTTAAAGTAAACATATAAAAAAAGAGTTAAAGAAAAAAAAATGGCTTTTTAGATCCAGCACTGACGAGGTTCCCTAGGTCGATGGTGGTGGAATTAGGGGTCTCTGTCCTCAGATATTTGGATCTGGATATATCAGTATGAAAGTCCTTAAATTGCAGGCATTTTTTAAAAAAATATTTTTTATTTCCAAGCTGAATACCATTAATTGGAATGTTACAGGCTTTTTAAGCTCCGTGTTCTGCCTGCGTGTCTAATATGCCGGTAGAAATCTTTCAAAACAGCGGGGGTTGAAGACCAATTTTGTAATACAAAACTCACTTACTTAGATATCACATTTTGCTGGACGTAATTGGACCCATAAGAAAGTATTTTTAATGCTCACGATAATAAGCTTATTATGAGTCAGCACTAAACGTGTGCACATGCATACATAAATTGTCTACATCAGCAAAAAAAGCTTATCGTCGTACTTCTCTGACCAAAATCAACTGAACCCCCGAACCCACAGAGAGCATCCATTTTGGATTCCCCAAAGACCCTTCGTTCCTGCATCCTCTTCTGCTCTCCTTTTCTCAAGCCTCTTCTGGTGGAAGCTGAGTCCTGTTCCAGATCTACGCAAGTGCTAGCGCGGAAAAAAGACCTGCCTCGCTCAGGGCTATGAGCTGCGCCCTGAAGCACGGAAAACTAATTGTGTCACAGGTTTCAAATCAGCCTCAGTTTTTTTGGAGACCTAGCGTGAGCCTTTTTTCTTCAGTGAAGTGACTTGGCAGCCAAAGGCCCCAACGTCCGTCTCTGTGGCGCAATCGGTTAGCGCGTTCGGCTGTTAACCGAAAGGTTGGTGGTTCGATCCCACCCAGGGACGGAAGTGACGTTTTGTAAACCTCAGGTTTTTAAGAAACTTTGAAAAACCGCTTTCGATGCTCACCACCCGGTGCGCTGGGACCGCGGCTCTCAAAACCAGCCGGGAGCCCTGCCAGCTGACCTCAGCATCGTGTAGTTCACACTGTCCTCTTCCGCCTCAGTGCTCTACGGGTAATTTTGAGGTATTGGTTTTTCCGACTAGGGTTGTAATTTTAACTTTTAGCTGCTTAACCAGTGCAGTTACGTTATGAAACTGCCATCTTTAAGAAAATTTACTGACCAAAGGAAGTAAGTACTAATAATCCCAAAACGAATTGTTTGTCTTTCCACCAAACCTGTGCCTGCCTTGCTTTTCTATTTCCTAACTCAGAAAACGGGCACTATGTGTGGAACCTGGTCCTTAGTTACGCCGTGTACTGCTGGCTGCCAATTCTTGGAGAGTCTGCCTTCTAAATACCTTATTGATTAAGCACCTTCCTCTCCAGCCTCACCGCCAGTTATTTCCTTATTGCTGCCTTTGGGTTACTGCATCCTGCCTTGCCGCCCTAGCTGGCTTCCTGTCTTCAACTCTCCTGTCCCGTCCATCCATCAAGTAGTTGTCAGAGAATCCTTCTAAAATACTATATGGTACAAACCTGGTCTGCTTAAATTCTGTCAATGTACTGCAGGGTCTGATACCATCTCCTTAGTTTGGAAGGCAATGCCCTTCATCATCTGGCCCTGAAACTCTTTCCTCTCCCACACCGACACAGAACCAAACTGCTTTCTTGGTTTTAAATCTTTGCCTATGAACCTTGGGCTTTTCTTCTCTTCTTTACCTGGCAAACTCCTACTCATCCTTCATGACCACATCCCCCAAATCAAGCCTCTTTTCTGCAGCCCTTTCTTCATTCTCTTCCTATTTAACTGTTTTTCTCACTAGAAATAAAGCTTCTCCAGGGAATGACCCCTGTATTTTTTCATCTGATATCTTCAGCACCTGAACTCAAGGTTGCACATTGTAGGTAGTAAATAAATGTGAGTTTAATGTCCAAGGTTTCCAAATGCACTTGTGTCATGTCTGAATCTTATGTAATATTTATGTATGTAATCTAGCTTGAATCGTCTTGGTATATAGCTCATAATTCATACAATCAGGCTGACCCTCTACCTCTGCCCAGGCCTCTACCTCCTGTGTAGCTCTACCTTCTCCTACCTGCCCCAATGCTCTGAAACTATCTCTAATGCCTATTCACCCTTCTATCCCATACTTCCCATAAGAATCCGCCTTAACCCAATTGTCTCAGCAAGATTTGGAAAGCAAGCTAGCTAATTCTTAAGAGTTGTGGTGAGATGGTTGCTAGGAGGAGGGGGTGTTTCTCACCAATCCAAACCAATCTCTGTTACAGTCCTGGACAAAGGGAAGAAGAAATAATTTTATCTTTCATATTTTATCACCATGGTTTTCCCATCTTCTATCTAAGAGTAGCATGCAAGATCTTGTAAAATGCTTTATTGGAACCAAGAAATGCTGTACTTAAAACTTCCAAAACAGAGACAGCTAAAGCTTTCTTTCGTAAGCAACAACGGTCTTCTCCATCCCCACCTCATTGGAAGTGACATGATGAAAGACTTGAAAGTTTCATAATTTAACTCAGTGAAGCTCAGTAGTACTTTTAGTATTGGTTATACAACATTTGTTTAATAAATGCAATGAACAAAGCTATACCGGAATTAGATATTGAAACAGAAAAGGTGGTTTTACAGTCCCTGCCCTTCTTACTACCCCGGTCAAAAAAGTATTTTCACCTCCTGTGCTTTCCTTCCGGTGTGTTTGTGGTCAGTTCTTTCTTCTCAGGCTTTCTCATTCTGACGCTGAGATAGTTCTGTTCACTTAGCTTAACTTGGGACAGTGACACAAGGTTTGTTCTGTACTTTCTTTTCCACCCCACCCCCGCCCTAATCCTCAGTCCCCTTCCTAGGACCATTTTCTACACCTAGCATTAAGGGGGCTCATCATTATATACCTGGAGGTGGTCCAGTTCTGATAGACTCCCCTGGAAGACTCAATTCTACGCCACCGTCATGATTTCTGGTTAATTCCACTACGGCTAATGTTCTAGGAAGACAGCCTTATCTCGGGGCTCAGATGGGGACACCTCCCTTAGTCTATCCTGGACTACCCTGCTATTTCTCAGCCATTCTTTCATTGGTCCCACTGAATTTCCTAGATCCCCAGCAGTTCCCACACTCCGTATGGCCCTGCCTCAACTATTAACTCTACTTATCCATTTATTTAGGAACAATTATTTTCTTTTTTTCCTTCTAAACTGGGTAATTTATAATAGGAACAAGTTTTATATGTTTAAAGGATTACCATCCCTGGCCTGTATTGTCGCTTTGCTGTGAGGGAATGGTTGGGACAGAAAAAGTGTTTGTGTAGCTCTGAAACTTCAATTCCAAGGAATGTAGCTACTCACTGGGACTTCCCTGTAGGCACTTGAAGATCATAGGCCTTTCCCTTCCACTGGAGACCAAGGAAAAATTGAGAGTTGGGTAAGGGATCTGGGCTCTGAGTTCTATGTTTCCTGCTGCTTGTGGAGAGGCCTAAAGAGGATGATGGGGTTGCAAATCCAGAGAAAGGTTCAGAGATGCTGCTGCCACTGCTCTTATTACCCTCACGGGATGGGAGTCATTTGTCTTGAGGGTCCTTGCTCCATTTAAATTTATGGTCCTTCCAGTCCCTTGTTGAGCTTGGAATGTTTTTCTTCACAGAGAAATATAGTCCTGTGTCCACTGCAAAAAGGAGTACCATCACCAGGCAGAAAGAGACTTGGTACCCAGGTGGAAAGAATGATGAGATGGATGACACTGCCAAATCTGTTAGGAGAAGTGGAGACATGGAAAAAAAAGAGTCACTAAGGCAGATATTTGGAACAAACAATGAGGTCACCAGTAGAGTCTTTGACACCTGCCAAAAGACAAGTGGTAGGAATGGTGGAGAAGTCTGGGGGGAAAGTATTGCTTCCTCCCGTTGGTTCCTGATCTTAGTGCTATCTGAGCAGAGGACAGCTCACCAAACACTTAGCAAAGGCTCCTCCTTGTTTGACAGAGATGTGACAGGGAGCATTAGCAAGTTAGGTCGTAAGCTAGGTTTTGTGTGATAGTTAAGAAATTGTCAGACAATGCTATTGTCTAGAAACTGGGACAAATTTGTTGATTTTGTATTTCAATTTTTTAAACTCTTGATTTTGATATATTTCCAAACTTAAAAAAAATTACCAGAATAGTATAAAGAAATTTCATATGTACTTTACCCAGATCCACTCATTGTTTTCATGTTACCCCATTTGCTTTATTCACTCTCTTTCCCTAACCACTTGGGAGTATTTATTTTCAGTTTAAAGTGTCATGAAATTATTTTGGTACAAATTGTGGCATTGTAGTGTCAAAATCTCAAAAGGTGGCCAGGCGCGGTGGCTCAAGCCCGTAATCCCAGCACTTTGGGAGGCCGAGATGGGCGGATCACGAGGTCAGGAGATCGATACCATCCTGGCTAACAAGGTGAAACCTCGTCTCTACTAAAAAATACAAAAAAACTAGCCAGGCGAGGTGGCGGGAGCCTGTAGTCTCAGCTACTCGGGAGGCTGAGGCAGGAGAATGGCGTAAAACCCGGGAGGTGGAGCTTGCAGTGAGCCAAGATTCAGCCACTGCACTCCAGCCTGGGTGACAGAGCGAGACTCTGTCTCAAAAAAAAAAAAAAAGAAAAAATCTCAAAAGGTGTTTTGCTGCCTTTCTACATGCAAATTGTTTACAATTTATGTCTTGGGCTAGTTACAGATAGAAGTTCTGTGAAACTGGAAAGTCCAGGCATACCACTCTAGAGCTATGATTCTGGAGGCTAGTGCTGAAACTAGAGATGTTTTGTGGATGACTTAATTGGGATCATAAGAGGTTAGTGTTTATTCAGATCTTTTACTTAATGGTTAAATATACAGGCTTTGAAGTCTTTGATGTGACCTTAGGGACAACTTATTTATTTTAGCACCTCAGTTACTTCATCTGTAAAATGGAATAAATATTACCTATCTCATGTTGTGAAGGTCCACTATGATAATCAAACCAGGTGCATGTAAAGAATTGTTTAGCACAGACTCTAGCACACTGAAAGGTGCCCAATAAATGTCAGCTATTTTTGTTACAGCAGAAGAAACTGGGGTTCAGAGAGACTAAGTGGTTCACCTCTGGTCAGATGGTTAATTAGCTGCAGAGCTGGAACCCAGGTTCTAGGCTCTTTCTGTGAGGGGATGAGGGGCTCCTGCCAGTTTGGATCGTGGCTAAAAGGCTTGGATAAGAAGGAGGACAGTATGATAGGAACATATGACATCGTGGGTGTGATTAGGGTAAGGAAAGACAGAGGTATTTATTAGGGAGGAGATGTGGCTTCTGCTCCTGCCATCATGCTGCAGAGTGAATGACACCTCTTAGCTACCCCAAAAGAATGGACCGAAAGAGAGATGCAAACTTACCCTGCAATCAGGGACTTTCGGGGACCTCCTGCTGATCACCGGGGGGGACCAGCATATGAAGAAGTGTGTGTAAGAATTGGGAATCTCCTCCCAACTCAACTTCCCTGGGCATTCCAAGGTGTCACATGTCTCACCTTGAGTGATGGTGATGTTCACAGTCTCTGAAGATACATTTTTACTCCCAATAAGTCCCCTGCAGAAGTAGGAGCCGCTGTCTTTAAGTGTGGCTTTTGGAATGTAGAAGTCAGAATTCTGAGGAAAATACTTCCTGCCTTTGCCATTCTGTAAATATGTGACCTTATGCAGAAGAGTGTTCTTCCAGCTGTGACACCTCAGGTGAATAGAGTCTTCCTCCTTGAACACCTGCCGAGGGGCCTGGAGCAACAGCCAGCCTGAAAGATACACAGACACCCCAGGCCCGGGAGGCCTCAGCTCTCAGTGCAGAGCTTTGTGAAAGGGCCACGTACCATCCAGATCCTGGGACATAAGGGAAAGCCAGATTGGGAGTCAACCCTGCATAGCTCCCTTTGGGGAAGAGCTGATGGGGTCCTACAAGAGAACTGAAGTCATACCAAGACCTTTGTCTAATGGGAAAGAGGGACACACACACACATATGATCAACACACAGAGTTAGAGCAGAGGGACTAAGCAAGGAGGTAAGTGAGAAGCAGCGAAGGGCATATCTGCAGGATCCTTAAGTGCTAGACTTAGATTTGCTGTGGCAGGTGACAAGGAGTCACAGTAAGTTCTAGATCAGAGTAAAAATTGCATTTGAAAATGATGATTTTTTTGCCCTATTAGAGAAAAGGTAGATTTCAGAAGGAATAGGCAATCAAAGGAATATTGAAAGACTCTTGTGGCAGTCAGGAATAAGGTGATGATGGCCACAGAGTGGCTGCAGAAATTGTGAAGGAGAACTTGATGTAAACATCAGGAATGGGAAGGGCACGACTGGTAGTGCTCAGCGTGGCAATTGGTGGTTTCTGAGGTGTCACAGGGCCTCGATGAGACCAACTTTATTACTGAGCATGGCCTTCAAGAGAGGAAATTCTTGTATCGCCAGAGCTTATTCTCACAATCATGTCACCAAGTAATCAGACTTCACAGAGAGAGAACATGAAGTCATGGTCGGGAAAGGGCCTGAATAATTAAAAAATAATGATATTGTAGATAAATATTATAATGGCATAAGAAAATATTCATGAGACAATGTTAAGTTAAAAAAGCATAATACTTAAAATATTTTAGAAAGTATTATGCACAGAAAAGAAGGGTATGCACTTACATGTTAACAGGGGCTTTCTCTGAAGGAGTGGGACCAAAGGACATTTTAAATTTTTCCTGTTTTCTTTTATGTATTTTTGAAATTGACCCCAAATGGCTTTTGTAATAAGAACAAAATAAAATTTACTATAATTTTATATTTTAAATCGACATTCTCAGGTTGAATTACTATAATTTTAAAAATCTACTACCTGATGCTAAACAAAATTGGTAGGCCGTGTGTTGGTCATGATTCTCTACCACAAAGGTTTGCCAAACAGAAAGTAATCTTTATTACCTATTAAGATATATCATTTATCAAAAGAAGCCATGTGCCTATCTATCCACTTACTTTTTCAGCAGAGAGATGAAACATTATTAGCATAAAGTCATGGTTAGTATATAGTCTGGTGGCCTTTGGAGGAACATTCTTATTCCAATCTGTGCTGTCATGGACTCAGTGAATGTCCATATGTATATTCCTTCGATTGATATTTCATCAAACACTCACTATGTATGACACACTGCAGACTGGAGATACCCAGACGACTGGACATATAGTTCTCAGCCTCAAAGAATCTAAGTCTAGACACAGAAACATAAATATTCAGAAATAATCACAATACCATATAATGAGTGCTACAATAGGCTAAGAATAAAGGACTGCAGGGCCGACTAGATTGAAATAAAGAAATTCTGCCTGAAAGAAGTAAAAAATGCAGGCCAGGCGCAGTAGCTCATGTCTGTAATCCTAGTATTTTGGGAGTCCAAGGCGGGTGGATCTCGAGGTCAGGAGATCAAGACCATCCTGGCTGACACGGTGAAACCCCGTCTCTACTAAAAATACAAAAAATTAGCCAGATGTGGTGGCACGTGCCTGTAGTCCTGGCTACTTGGGAGGCTGAGGCAGGAGAATCACTTGAACCTGGGAGGTGGAGGTTGCAGTGAGCCGAGATTGTGCCACTGCACTCCAGCCTGGGTGACAGACAGAGACTGTCTCAAAAAAAAAAAAAAAAAGAAGTAAAAAATGCTCCTCAGAGGAGGACGTAAGTGAAATGGGTCCTAAAGGATGCTCAGAAGTTTACCTGGTGAAGCTAATTCTCATGATCACAGTTTACAGTTTAATATAGACTTGATTGGCTAGAGTTCTAAAACCAGTTTCTAGAGCCAAGTTCAAGGCAAACTAGTAACTCTTAGACTTGATTTTTCTATTGCTTTCTCTTGGTAATTCCCTGTTTTATTCGGTTGTAGGTGGACATCTCTTACCTAGCTAGAAATGGACATTCCTTCTTGTAGCTCTGGAGAGTGAAAACCATGTCAGTTGAGTGGTACTGTCAGAGGCCAAAGAGCCATAAAAATCAGTTTCAGAGGCCCAATTCCATGGAGCTCTCTTGCAGATCCACCTCTTTATGCCCTTCTTCCCCCAAGGCTTGTTCCACCCATAAACATTGTATGAATGGAACAGCCATGGAAGTAGAGTTTGGTTTGCTGGGCGACACTGCAGGGACCAGGCTATGTGGTAAGATTGTAGGGACACCAGGAAAGACCCCTGCCTTCGAAGTGTTTCTCCTACCTGTGTCTGTTGTCTATATTCTGTTAATAGTACACAAGGACTTTCATCTCATGATTAATGTGCAGACTGAACATATATCTGCCTCTATTGGAAGAGATATCACATTACCAAATTTATGCTTAAGTATAGGTTTGAGTATAGCATTGATGAGGAGAGAGAAAGATACGATGCTAGGCCACTAGGATTGCTTTGGGAGGTTGCTTAGGGCATTACATATCTGAGAGTGAGGAGGAGATTGAGGTCCTAACACCAAATTCATAAATTTATTCAATAAATATTATTGGCCAGGCGTGGTGGCTCACGCCTGTAATCCCAGCACTTTGGGAGGCCAAGGCAGGTGAATCACTTGAGGTCAGGAGTTTGAGACCAGACTAATCAACATAATGAAACCCTGTCTCTATTAAAAATACAAAAATTAGCTGGATGTGGTGGCAGGCACCTGTAATCTCAGCTACTCGGGAGGCTGAGGAAGGAGAATCACTAGAACCCGGGAGGCAGAAGTTGCAGTGAACCAAGATTGCACCATTGCACTCCAGCCTAGGTGACAGAATGAGACTCTGTCTCAAAAAATAAAATTTAAAAAAAATGAAAATAAATAAATAAATATTATTGAGCATCTATGCCAAGGCCTAACCTTCACATGACACATTCACATTGTATGCATTCCATATGGTGCTTCCTGGAATTGTGCAGTGCAGCAGTCCTATATCTATTGTCTCACAGGCTTTGACATTTTGCCCAAGACCTACTTAGAGCTAGGACTACAACCCTGATACCATTCAGTGGGACCACAGATCATCTCATCTTAGCTTTTATCTCTAAGAATATCATCTCTGGCTCTTCCTAAGTATTTCAGCACCCTTTGTTTCACCCTTTATTGGTGATTTTCCTCTTTCCCTTCATCAACTCACCGATATGGACTTCCAGCTGCACCGGGTCACTGAGTGTGGAGAGGCTTGTCTGGCACCTGTACTCTCCACTGTTGTTGACTCTGGCAGCAGCAATGAAGTAGCTCGAGGTCTGGCTTGAGATGAGGCTCTCATTGTGAAACCACTGTGTGGAATTGTCCTCAGGGGAATAGGCTCCCTGGCACTTCAGGGTCACACTGTCCTTCTCGAGCACCGTGTACCATTGAGGCTCCAGGAACACCATAGCCTTTGGGAGATCTTCTGAGGAGCCAAGAGAATGTGGGGTGAGGACAGGGAGAGGAGCAGGCTCTACACTGCCATTCCCAGGGAGCCTCAAAGCTAGAATGAGCTCATTGCAAACCCATGCTTGGTGACTCAGTTTTAGAGCATCTTGGCCCCATTTTTGGCCTGTTCAGTATCTTGAGAAAAACTGGCCAGAGAAGCATAGGGCCCAGTTCTGCTGTATTGGAGGAACTATCCCTGCTAACCCCACATCAGCAATTTCCCATTCAGCAAGCATTTCCCAATATCTTATTGCCACAATATCATATGTCCCCATACATGCCCCACTGGGTCAATCCAAGACCATGAAGCTGACTCACCAGCCCGCATGCCAGCTGAAACTGCAAGAAAAAAGAGTAAATCAAACATTGAGTAGAGGCAGAGATCAGAGTGATTAGAATGTAGAGTGAGTTTAAAACTCCTCTGCCCTCCCCTGCCCCAGGAGCCCAATGTTCCCAAGAATCAGGATGTTTCTAGTGGAAACCTTCTTGCTACCTGCTCTCTGGTCTCCAGTGTTCATGCCTCTTGCACCAATGTCAACCCAAATCCCTATTTTCAACACTACTCCCTTACCCCTTGCTCCCTGTGCAAACTCCCAAATTAAGTGTACAGGTTGAATTTCCCTGAACCAAACCACAGAAATAGCCTCAACCCATATCCCCACAAGAAAGGGTAAAAATTAAAAGTCATAGAGGAGAACACTGGAATGTCGAACTGAAAGAGACAGACCTTAGGGACCATCTAATCCAAGCTCTTCAGTTTCACATAGTGATTCTGAGACCCAGAGGGGTGAAGTGACTGGCCTCACTCATGAGTATGCTTGAATTGGAACCAGCATTCTCCTCATTTCTAGCCCTATCTTGGCTTGTCCTAGGAGCTCAATCCATGGCTATAGATGTAGTGAGTGGTCCCATCCCTTGGTGGGAGTCTCATCCCTAGCCCGAAAAGGGGTCCCTGCCGAACCCAAAGCATCTCAAACTTCTCCCTCAACCAGGGAGACCCTGACTTACCTAGAAGTAGCAGAGCAGTTGGGAGGAGCAGCTGCCACATGATGCCACGCTGGAGTGGACAAGTCACCACAGATATCCGGAGCCCTAAAGGGACCAAGCTGACTAGACAGGAGGAAGTAAACAGCCTTTCCCCAGCCTCTCCACCCATCTCTGTCACCCACCAGGTTCCTTTTCTTAAAACTTCATCTGACTTCTCAATCTGAAGGCTGGCAAGGGAGCCCCACCATAGAACAGGAACAGGAAGGAAAGAGCCTGGAGGCGAAGTGGGTGGGTCTGCCCCCTTTACTCCTCAGAGGTCTGCAGCTGAGCATCTGAGGGCACATGCAGAATCTGCCGGAGAGTGCCCTCAGCCATCCCAGGATGCTTGGCCCCATCTCCTGGATTTGGATCCACCCAGCACCAAGAATGGGACAGCAAGACCCTGGGGATGAGATTCAAGGTGGGAGGAGCATTCTCTGAGGGCTTCCTTCATTTCACCTCAGAACTTCTCACTCTCCTACCTGACCCAGACTCATCTATCTCTAGCCGAGGCCCTGCCTGCACACAGAAAGTAGTCCTTTCAAATCTTCTAGTCACTGCCTCAATATTATCTCCACCCAGAGTTTCTTTCAAAATTCAAAATTCAAAATCTATATGCTCCTGGGATATGTAATCCACAGGAGCTACTGACTTTTTAGTGTGATTTAGTCATTAGATTTCCAGGTTAGAAGAAACCCAGGTAGGGGAGAGAAATGGGCCCTGGAAGAACAAGTCACCAGTGAAAGGCCGAAAAGATCACAGAAAAGATGGGGGTGGGGAGGGGCGAGGACAGGAACTCTTTACCTTCCTCGTGCTTCCCGTGCTTCCCGTGTTACCCGGTTCTGCAGATTTAGCTCAGGTCCCTCGGGGCCACTGGATCTGGGCTGGTCTGTCAGCCTAGTAGCTGGGGCTCCAGGGCTCCTTGCCAGAAAAGGTGGAGGAGGGTGGCCAGGAAGTGGGAGGGTTGTTAACCTCTTCTCTCCAGATTCTCCCCCATACCCCCATGTTGTTGACTCTCACAATGGTCTAGGTCCCAGGCAGAAAACCAGATGACTCTGCTTGTTAGTGCCACTCCCCCAGTGGACTCCTGGACATCTGGGACAGGTCTCACCTGGATTAGAAAAGCCCAGGAGGCGAGCAGCAGGCCCGTGTGGGCACCTGATGCTTGTTAGGGGTGGAGTGGAGGCAGGGGCTGACACAGGTGGTCACAGACCTTTGCTTTAAATGAATGCTCTTTCTACTCCAGATTGACATTAAAACCACTACTCAGGTTTTGTTTTTATTTGTGTGTTTCATTTGGCTCCTGGGTGGAGTTAATTGATCCTCCCATTGCCATCCACGTACCCACCCCTCCCTGCACAGAGTCTTGTAGCAGCCCCTCCTCCACAGGCCCTTTGATTGGACAATGGAAATGAACCCAGGCAGCCATTCCAGTTCTCCTTCTCAAGTGACTCATCTATGCCTTGCAAAATCCAGACAAGTATCTGGAAACTTAAGTTCCTTGCTGTAGCACTTCAGATACTTATCTGGGAAACCTAAAGCAGAAACAATGCCTTCAGGGCTAAGGATGGTCTCTGAGGCAAAAGGTAGATATCTCTCAATTCTTTCTTCTCTTCAGATATCCAAGTGGCTTTCTGCCACGTGACTTCTAATGCAAGGCCTTCACTTTGTTTTCCTTCTTTGAGGTCTTATTTTCTTATCTGACTCCTCTGTGGCTCTCCAATGGAGGGAGGAATTCTTAGCTGCCAAAAGGGTGGGCTAGATAGGAAGAAGAGGAGAGAGCACAGGAGGAGAGAAAGGGACCGCAACAGAATGGGAAGCTTTCAGGGGGTTTTCATTGAGTGGTTGTTGAATAATTCTCAAATTGAGTGTTGTTGGAGTTGTAAGGGTTAATTTTACAGTAATGGATAAAATGCAAAATTTTGGCCTATGGTGGCTTATTGTAATCCCAGCACTTTGGAAGGCCAAGGTGAGGTGGAAGGATTGCTTGAGGCCAGGAATTTGAGACCAGCCTAGGCAACATAGCAAGACCCCATCTGTACTAATATAGTAATAATAATAATAGCCAGATGTGGTAGTGCATGCCTGTAGTCCCAGCTACGCAGGAGGCTGAGGCAGGAGGATTGCTTGAGCCCCGGAGTTAGAGGCTACAGTGAGTTATGTTCACGGTACTGCACTCCAGTCTGGGCAACAGAGTGAGACCCTGACCCTTGGGGAAAAAAAAAAAAAGCAAAATTTTTACAAAAGAGCAGATGGTCTTAGGATATCATATACTGAAGTGTTTGTCTTCATGTTTGCTTTTCTTTCTTCTCCTTCCCTTTTTCCTCCCTCCCCTCTTCTTCTCTCCTTTTCTTATTGGAAGGCCAGGCACAGCAGAAGTTTCTGACTATGGAGGTCAGTTGATCGTCATCCCCTAGGACTTACAGTTTCTTAGGGGGAGAACATCAGATAAGTATTTGGAGTGCTAGAGGGACTGTGACAGTATTTATGAAATGCTGTGTATGCACAAAGAAGACAGTGGCTAATTCTATCTGAGGGAGGAGTGTACATGGAAGAGAGAACACTTTAATTAGATCGCAAAAGATTCAGCAGGAAGATTTTTGAGGGAAATAGGCATTCCAGGCAAAAGGAGCAGCATGAGCAAAGACTTGGAGTGAAATAGGCTGTCGTGTTTGCAGAGCTGCTTGTAGTAGTCCACAAGTGTAGTTGGGTGTAGTTCCACAAGTGTAGTGAGTACTACAAAGGAGAAGCACAGGTTCCAAAAGGATTAAGATGCCTGGGTCTCACGTGAGTCTGGGTGAAATCCCAACTCCACCACTTACTTAACCTTCCAGCCCTCAGTTTCCTTATCTGTAAAGCGAGGCTAACAATAATGGCACTCATGGCTTAAATGAGATAATGCAGATAAAATTGTTGGTTCCATATTTGGTACCACACCTGCTGATTACTATTGTAAGTACAAGATGGTAGGTTGAGATCTTCCTCAATTTTCTAAATTAGGTTGTGACCCCCACCCCCACCCCAACTCCTTTAGGAGTTTGTGCTTCTCATTTGTAAACTCATTGCATTTGTGGACTGAAAGGTCTTGGAGAGATTACCCCTGTACCCTCGACATTTAGCACAAGGGCAGGCACATACTAGGCACTCAATTAGTATTTATCAGGAAGAGTTTTGTATGTCAGGATGAACAGTACATATTGTATTCTAAAAGCTAATGGGAACTAATACAAAGGCTTTAAACTGGGGAGTCACAGGATCTGTTTTATATTTTATGAAAACTACTCTGATAGTAGTCCAAGGAATGAGTTAGAGGGGAGAGAGATGAAAGGTGGAGGGAAAAGTTGGAAGATTATTTCAACAATCTAGTTGAGACAAAAGCCATTCTGTTTAAAAAGTGGATATGCAATGGAAGCATCTAGGAGAGAAGTTGGGAAGGAAGGACAGACAAGACTTGGTGAGTGATTGGCTGAGGGATGATGAAGAGGGAGAGGTCTGGGTGATGCTTGGATTTCTAATTTGGGTGATAAGGAGGATGGCAGTACCTTTCATGGACAAAAGAAAAATGGGAAGATGAGCAGGCTTTGGGAGGGACAGACAATAATCTCAGCTTTTGATGTTATTGAGTTTGAGGTAGCTGTGAAAGTTTCAGGTGAAGATTTCAAGTAGGCAGTGAGACATATGGCCCTGGAACTAAGAAGACAGGCCTTGACAAAAGACACAATTTAGGAGACACCAACACGGTTGAGGTTTCAAACCTCTGACAAAAAACTTTGGGCCCTCTCCCAAGAAAGGACGCAAATATACACATTATGTTTCCTTTAATTTAAGAAGCTCTATTTGAACCCATCCAGAGATCCTAGGTTAAGATAAAGTAAGGACAAGAGCTCTCAAACTGTAAGAGTATTGAGAGAGAATTAAAGGGAAACATTGAGGGAAAGGAAGGAGGAATTGAGAGGGAGAGGAGAAGAGGAGAGAGTCAGTGACAGAAACTTGGCATGCAAACATTTTTGAACTGTTCACAGGAAAAATAGCTGACAGAGGAGTTTGGATAGGAGGGGCTGAAGAGGGGGGAATAAGGAAGTTTAGTGGGAACAGATCTTCAAGGAGGGAGTAGTCAACAGTAACAGTATTAATGTTGTAGAAAAGAATTCAAACAAGAGTTTGATTGAAATATGGCAATCAAGGAACTATTAATGACTTTTGCCTGAGCAATTTCAGGGGCTGGGGCTGAGAAAGAGAAGTTTGACAGCTTTTGGTTGAAGAGCGAGTAGGAGTGAAAAAGTGTTTCGTGAAGTACTTCTCTTTAGAATCTCCATTATAAAGGAATAGAGCATATATCACCTGGCTGCTCAGGATCACCTCCTCCTCCCCATCTTACTAGCATGTCATTCTCCCCTGGAGAAGTCCCACTGTGAGTACTTAATAGAAAGCAGTGATTACTTTCTACTACAGAAACCCAAGGGTCCAGATCTTCCTTTTTCCCACTTCAGGGCACTATTAAGGACTAAATTGTGTCTCTCCCAGTTCATATGTTGAAGTCCACATGTGGAACCCCCTATGCCTCAGGATGTGCCTGTGTGTGGATATAGAGCCTTTAAAGAGGTTATTAAGTTAAAATAAAATCATTAGGTGGGCTCTAGTCCAATATGACTGGTGTCCTTATAAGTTGAGACACAGACTAGGTGCGGTGGCTCAAGCCTGTAATCCCAGCACTTTGGGAGGCTGAGGCGGGCGAATCACGAGGTCAGGAGATCCAGATCTTCCTGGCTAACACGGTGAAACCCCGTCTCTACTAAAAATACAAAAAA
>NW_012116866.1:1830295-1834741 GCF_000951035.1 Colobus angolensis palliatus | reverse complement strand
GATCTCCTGACCTCGTGATCCGCCCGTCTCGGCCTCCCAAAGTGCTGGGATTACAGGCTTGAGCCACCGCGCCCGTTTTTGAGAGTCTCGCTCTATGGCCTGGGCTGGAGTGCAGTGGCTGGATCTCAGCTCGCTGCAAGCTCCGCCTCCCAGGTTTACGCCATTCTCCTGCCTCAGCCTCGGGGTTTCACCTTGTTAGCCAGGATGGTCTCGATCTCGTGACCTCGTGATCCACCCATCTCGGCCTTCCAAAGTGCTGGGATTACAGGCTTGAGCCAGGGCGCCTGGCCCAGGGAGCAGAGTTTTTAAGGACAACTTGGTTGGTGGAGGGGAAGCCAGTGAGCCAGTAGTGTTGACTGGTCAGGGATGAAATCACAGGGAGTTGAAGCTGTCTTGTTGTTCTGAGTCGGTTCCTTGTGGGGACCACAAGATCAGACGAGCCAGTTTATTGATCTGGGTGGTGCCAGCTGATGCATCAAGTGCAGAGTCTACAAAATATCTCAAGCACTAATCTTAGGAGCAGTTCAGGGAGGGTCAGAATCTTGTAGCCTCCAGCTGCATGATTCCTAAACCATAATTTCCAATCTTGTGGCTAATGTTAGTGCTACAAAGACAATCTAGTCTTCAGAAAAAAAGGAGGTCTGCCCTGGGAAAGGGCTGTTACCATCTTTGCTTTAAACCACAAACTATAAACTAAGTTTTTCCCAAAGTTAGTTCAGCCTATGCCCAAGAATGAGCAAAGACAGCTTGGAGGTTAGAAGCAAGATGGAGTCAATTAAGTTAGATCTCTCTCACTGTCTCAGACACTATTCTGCAAAGGCAGTTTCAAGAGAATGGGAGTTTTTGTTTTCTTTTAAGTGAAAGATTTGAGCCTGATTATAGGTCTTTGGGAAGAAGCCAGCAGGATGGGAGAAGTTGGATGCCTAACAGGGATGGAATACCTAAAGAAGCAAGTGTGGGTCCTGAGGAGATGGGAACGGGACATGCACAGGGAGCTGGCTGTGAACTGGATATGGATTACTTCTCGCTCTGAGCTGAAGGCAGGAGCTGAGGGGGTACATATGCAAATCCATTTTCAGATGTTGAGTGACCATCCATATCTGCTGGTCCTGATTTTCTTGGTTAAGGAGGAGTCAAAGACAGTTGTCGAGAAACTGGGTAACAGTTGTGGTTGGGGGTTTGAGAACACCAGAGTTGAGAATGGCCATTGTGGTGCATGGGAGAAGGAGTCGACTGTTTGTATGTACAAGAATTACCAGGAATTCCAAACAATTGTAAGGATTGCCAAGCAATGCCAAGGCCCCAGATGAGGTGGGTTGCTATGGATTTGTAGCTGGATCAGTCTTCAGTACTGGTAACATTTCTCCAATTGTACTCCGTGCCAACTGCTGTCTGATTCGCCTGCTGAAAACAGTCCTGAACAGGAGTGGAGGGGAGTCCTACAACCTGTAGTACCTCCAAAGCAGCTCAACCAGATTGAGAAAATGTTAGAATGAAGGTATGTGGGCCTTCAGTGAGCTCATCCAAGACAGGGAGTCAGGAAGACTGTGGGAAAGGTAGGCTGGCCTGGCAGTCTTTGGTATAGTCCTGAAGTTGAATTCCAGTTACCTATTGCTGTAACTGTAAAAAAACAAACTCAGTTCCTCCCACTATGCTCTCACAACACACTTCTGACAATCGATATGTGGAGATTTCTCTCCACTGGCAAGCAAGCAAGCAATTCAGCACTGGGCACCAACTGGGTGTCTTCTAATCCAGTGGTCCCCAACATCTTTGGCACCAGGGATTGGCTTCATGGAAGACAATTTTTCCATGGACAGGGGTAGGGAGGTGGGGGATAGTTTCAGGATGATTCAAGTGCATTACATTTATTGTGCACTACATTTCTATTATTATTACAGTGTAATATTTAATGAAGTAATTATATAACTCACCGTAACGTAGAATCAGGGGGAACCCTGAGCTTGTTTTCTTGCAACTAGACATTCCCATCTAGGGTGATTGGAGACAATGCCAGATCATCAGGCATTAGATTCTCATAAGGAGAACCAACCTAGGTCCCTTGCATGTGAAGTTCACAATAGGGTTCATGCTCCTATGATAATTTAATGCCACAGCTGATCTGACAGGAGGAGGAGCTCAGGCGGTGATGTGAGCCATGGGGATTGACAGTAAATACAGGTGAAGCTTTGTTCCTCACCCACCACTCACCTCCTGCTGTGCAGCCCAGTTCCTAAGAGGTCACTGACAACTCCAGGTCTGGGGATTGGGACCTCTGCTCGAATTCAATTGAATTCCAACACTATCTAACTGGAAATAGCATCAGGTCACACAAGTGAAGGACTCAGTCTCACAAGACACTTCTGATACTCCAGGGTGAAGCCCCAGGTTGTTTTACCCATGCTTTTGACCGACCAGTTATAAATGGGGGTTCCCTCCACACCCATCTTGGGTTCAGTGAATTTGCTAGAGCGGCTCTCAGTACTCAGGGACGCATTTACATTTATCAGTTTGTGATAATATTACGAAGGACACAGATAAAGAGTACATAGGGCAAGACATATGGGAAGGGGCTTGGAGCTTCCATACCCTCTGGTGCACTAACCTTCAAGAACCTCCATGTGTTCAGCTATCTGGAAGATCTCCAAACCCTGTCGTTTTGGGTTTTTATGGGAGCTTTATTGCTTAGGAATGATTGATTAAATCACTGGCTATTGGTGATCAATTCAACCTTCAGCCCCTCCCCACTTCCCAGAGGGAGTTTGGAGGGTGGAGCTGAAAGCCCCAATCCTCTGACCTTGCCATGATCTTTCTTGTGCTCAGCCCCTGTCATGAAGCTACCTAAGAGCTGCCAGCCATCAGTTACCTCATTAGCACACCAAAATACATCACTTTGGATATTTTAAGGATTTTAGGAGTTGTATGCCAGGAAAAAGGATGAAGACTGTATAAAGGACCCTTTTCATAACTAACTCCATCTTAGAAAAAGACTCTATTTTATATTTCGTGGGGCATTTGGCCAACAAGAATAAGATGTTCTAAGAAACAAAAATGATAAAGACTGTATCCAACCAAATAAGGCCACAAAAAAGCACACTCTTCCAACTTTCAGTTCTTATCACGGGACTCCATAACTAAAAGAGAAGGCCTTCAGCAGTTTGAAATAGCTATCTTAGCTGACACTGTCTTGCTGTCACTCATGATAATAATTTGGCATCTGGCCAGGCGCAGTGGCTCAAGCCTGTAATCCCAGCACTTTGGGAGGCCGAGGCGGGCAGATCACGAGGTCAGGAGATGGAAACCATCCTGGCTAACACGGAGAAACCCCGTCTCTACTAAAAATACAAAAAATTAGCCGGGCGGCGGGCGCCTGTAGTCCCAGCTACTCGGAGGCTGAGGTGAGAGAACGGCATGAACCCGGGAGGCGGAGCTTGCAGTGAGCCAAGATTGCGCCACTGCACTCCAGCCTGGGCGACACAGCGAGACTCCGTCTCAAAAAAAAAAAAAAAAAAAAACAGTTGAGACACAGACACATACAGGAAGAAGATGGACACCTACAAGCCAAGGAGAGAGGCCTCAGCAGAAACCAACCCTATGGACTCAAAGGGGGAACAACAGACACACTGGGGTCTACTTGAGGGTAGAAGGTAGGAAGAGGGAGAGGATCAGAAAAAATAACTATTGAGTACTAGGCTTAGTACCTGGGTGATGAAATAATGTGTACAACAAACCCCCATGATAGGAGTTTACCTATGTAGCAAACCCGCACATGTACCCCTAAATCTAAAATAAAAGTTAAAAAAAAAAAAACCCAAAACTGAAAGAAACCAACCCTGTCAACACCTTGATCTTGGACTTCCAGCCTCAAGAACTGTAAGAAAATACATGTTTGTTGTTTAAGCCACCCAGTCTGTGGTACTTTGTTATAAAAGTGCTAGCTAACTGATACAGGCAGATAGAGGACAGGCATATGACTGAGGTTTGGCCCATTAGAGTCTCTTCTGAGATGAATCCTGAATAAGTGACACTTGTTTACTCATAAGGGAAATTCACTTCTAGGAGAGGGAGATGGTTGGGTTCCAGTCATCACAGCAGTGGGATGGGCTGACCTCCTCTAGTTTCCATCCAATAAATTTCTTTCCTCTACTTAAAAGATCTGGATTCTGATAAAGTTGCTTACAACCCAGAGCCCTAAGTGACACAATAAGAAAGGAGAAGTGGAGGATGGTAACTAGACAGAGCTGATTCATCAAGACAGGGGAATTGCAATAGAGAAAGAGTAATTCATGCAGAGCTGGCTGAGCCAGAGACTGGAGTTTTATTGTTACTCAAATCAGTCTCCCGGAGCATTCAGGGAGCAGAATTTTTTTTTTTTTTTGAGACGGAGTCTCGCTCTGTCACCCAGGCTGGAGTGCTGTGGCCAGATCTCAGCTCACTGCAAGCTCC
>NW_012116866.1:1786522-1830245 GCF_000951035.1 Colobus angolensis palliatus | reverse complement strand
GAAGTTCACAATAGGGTTCATGCTCCTATGATAATTTAATGCCACAGCTGATCTGACAGGAGGAGGAGCTCAGGCGGTGATGTGAGCCATGGGGATTGACAGTAAATACAGGTGAAGCTTTGTTCCTCACCCACCACTCACCTCCTGCTGTGCAGCCCAGTTCCTAAGAGGTCACTGACAACTCCAGGTCTGGGGATTGGGACCTCTGCTCGAATTCAATTGAATTCCAACACTATCTAACTGGAAATAGCATCAGGTCACACAAGTGAAGGACTCAGTCTCACAAGACACTTCTGATACTCCAGGGTGAAGCCCCAGGTTGTTTTACCCATGCTTTTGACCGACCAGTTATAAATGGGGGTTCCCTCCACACCCATCTTGGGTTCAGTGAATTTGCTAGAGCGGCTCTCAGTACTCAGGGACGCATTTACATTTATCAGTTTGTGATAATATTACGAAGGACACAGATAAAGAGTACATAGGGCAAGACATATGGGAAGGGGCTTGGAGCTTCCATACCCTCTGGTGCACTAACCTTCAAGAACCTCCATGTGTTCAGCTATCTGGAAGATCTCCAAACCCTGTCGTTTTGGGTTTTTATGGGAGCTTTATTGCTTAGGAATGATTGATTAAATCACTGGCTATTGGTGATCAATTCAACCTTCAGCCCCTCCCCACTTCCCAGAGGGAGTTTGGAGGGTGGAGCTGAAAGCCCCAATCCTCTGACCTTGCCATGATCTTTCTTGTGCTCAGCCCCTGTCATGAAGCTACCTAAGAGCTGCCAGCCATCAGTTACCTCATTAGCACACCAAAATACATCACTTTGGATATTTTAAGGATTTTAGGAGTTGTATGCCAGGAAAAAGGATGAAGACTGTATAAAGGACCCTTTTCATAACTAACTCCATCTTAGAAAAAGACTCTATTTTATATTTCGTGGGGCATTTGGCCAACAAGAATAAGATGTTCTAAGAAACAAAAATGATAAAGACTGTATCCAACCAAATAAGGCCACAAAAAAGCACACTCTTCCAACTTTCAGTTCTTATCACGGGACTCCATAACTAAAAGAGAAGGCCTTCAGCAGTTTGAAATAGCTATCTTAGCTGACACTGTCTTGCTGTCACTCATGATAATAATTTGGCATCTGGCCAGGCGCAGTGGCTCAAGCCTGTAATCCCAGCACTTTGGGAGGCCGAGGCGGGCAGATCACGAGGTCAGGAGATGGAAACCATCCTGGCTAACACGGAGAAACCCCGTCTCTACTAAAAATACAAAAAATTAGCCGGGCGGCGGGCGCCTGTAGTCCCAGCTACTCGGAGGCTGAGGTGAGAGAACGGCATGAACCCGGGAGGCGGAGCTTGCAGTGAGCCAAGATTGCGCCACTGCACTCCAGCCTGGGCGACACAGCGAGACTCCGTCTCAAAAAAAAAAAAAAAAAAAAATTTGGCATCTTCCACTGAAGGCTCTGCCACCTCAGACTCTTCCTTGCAAGACCAAAGGGTAGCCAGGCCCAGACAAGGACTCCTGCGGTCTTCTTAGATCCTCATCAACTGGTTTGTTAATGCTTTCTCCTGTCTCTTTTTCCTCTTGATGCTAAATAGTAATTAGTTTGTTGTGGTATGTTTAACCTATAACATTTATGTAAACGTTATAGGTAGAGGGGAGTGCCATATTTGGGAGAGAGGCTCTCTCTCTTTCTCTCCCACTGGATGTGAACAAGGACTCATTTTGTCCTAAGGTCTTGCTGGCAGCTATCATTAAGACTTTATAACATTAGAGGGTGCGCCCAAGATGGCCAAATAGGAACAGCTCCAGCCTCCAGCTCCCAGCATGAGCAACACAGAAGATGGGTGATTTCTGCATTTTCAACTGATGTACCGGGTTCATCTCACTGGGGCATGTTGGACAGTTGGTGCTGGTCCATGGGTGCAGCCCAACCAGCGAGAGCTGAAGCAGGGCAAGGCATCGCCTCACCTGGGAAGGGCAAGGGGGAAGGAAATTCCTTTTCCTAGCCAAAGGAAATTGAGACACACAACACCTGGAAAATCGGGTAACTGCCACCCTAATACTGCGCTTTACCAAGGGTCTTAGCAAATGGCATACCAGGAGATTATATCCCACACCTGGCCCAGAGGGTCCCACACCCACGGAGCCTCCCTCATTGCTAGCACAGAAGTATGAGATCTAACTGCAAGGTGGCAGCGAGGCTGGGGGAGGGGCGCCCGCCATTGCTGAGGCAGATTTTTTATCCTATTCTAAGAACAATCACAGGAAGAAGGGAGGTAGTTGGTATTAACTAGAAAGAAGCAAGTCAGACAGACATTATCCATTAATCCCCTCTCAGGTCTAAGAGTTTGCTTACAATTATAAACAGCAAGAAGAGTGTATTTCATGATGCTATCTTAGCTCAGGGCTACAGAGCAATGCTGTTGTATGTAGGAAAGAAGGATTTCTTGAACTTGAATCCATAGTAGGTTCTGAGTTTTTTCCAACTCAAAAATTGCTATGACTCAGTTAACTCAACAAATAGAATATGATGTACTAGCTTGATATCTATCCCTCTCCCTCCCTTCTAATATAACCTTGATTCTATTCAGGAATCACCCTCATATGCAGAGGTGGATCTTGACTGATCTAAGCCACTCAGGGCATAGCGTTTCCTTGGCTTTTATTGGTTAAATGGGGGAAGAGTGAACTTTGTCCTAAATAGGGCCAATCTGGTAGAGGGGAGTGCCATGTTTGAGAGAGATGATCTCTCTCTCCCAATGGACATGAACAAGGGCTCATTTTGTCCTAGGTTCTGCTGGCAAAACCTAAGATTTTGAAGGCAGCCAGTCTGAGGTCAATGCCAAAAAGCTAAGAAGCGCAGAGTGGGGGGATAAAACATGGTCTTGGTGACGTCACTGAGCTTCTAATGCAACCAACCCAGATTTCTTACAATTTCAAGTAAATTTCCTTGCTATTTAAGCCAATTCAAGTCAGGGCTTGTTACCTTCATCCAAAGGCATCTTAGTGAATACCTTGGTATTTACTGAGTACCTATTAAAAGGATAAGAAACTCTCTTTCTGGAAGAAGCTAATAATGAAACCTGACATTTAATGAAGAAGAAAGAAATGCTGACCTGAAGGCCAGGAGCTCTAGACCTAGCTATCTCACCCAGGGTGACCACCGATTAAATTGTTTAGAGCTCAGTCTCTACAATCATGAAATGAGAAAGTGGACTGTAGACTGTATGTTTGCTAAGATCTCCTCTGGCTAAACTATTGTATGTCCTAATGTCAACTAGAGGAAATATGATTCCCCCACTTTTTTTTTTGGAAAGCATCAGTGGTCCACAAAGAAATTAACAATTGATACCAACAGAGAGGTGAAAAATAACTTTTTTTTTTTTAGACAAAGCCTCACTCTGTTGCCAAGGCTGGAGTGCGGTGGCACGATCTTGGCTCACTGCAATCTCTGCCTCCCAGGTACAAGTGATTCTCATGCCTCAGCCTCCCAGGTAGCTGGGATTACAGGCATATGCCCCCATGCCCAGCTAATTTTTGTATTTTTAGTAGAGACGGGTTTTTGCCATGTTGGCTAGACTGGTCTCGAACTCCTGACCTCAGGTGATCCACCCATCTGGGCCTCCCAAAGTGCTGGGATTACAGGTGTGAGCCACTGTGCCTGGCCAAAAAGGAATATAATTGCCTTTTAAGAAAATATTCTACTTGCTTTCTTTTTTAGAGATGAGGTCTCACTGTGTTGGCCAGGCTGGATTAAAAAACTCCTGGACTCAAGCAGTCCTTCTGCCTCAGCCTCCTGAGTAGCCAGTACTACTGCCTGGCTTCTACTTGCTTATTTTAATATTAATAACAAAATATAGTAAGCTCTGAACTTTAAATACAATAGATATCAAAATTATTTAATTAAAAATATTCATGGTCCCTGCATGGTGGCTCATACCTATAATTCCAGTACTTTGGGAGGCTGAGGCAGGAGGATTGCTTGAAGCCAGAAGTTCAACACCAGTCTGGGCAACATGGCAAAACCCCACCTCTTAAAAACATTCAAAATAAGCCAGGCCTGGTGCTGCATGCCTGTGGTCCCAGCTACTTGGGAGGCTGAGGAGGGAGGATCACTTGAGCCTGGGAAGAGGAGGTTGCAGTGAGCTCTGATCGTGCTACTGCACTCCAGCCTGGGCAACAGAGCGAGACTCTGTCTCAAAACAACACAAAACACAATATTCACCATTATGTGTCTAGTGAAATGAAGAAAAGAAATAGGAAAGGAAACTCAATATTAAAGAAAAGCGAGGAGAACAGGCAGAGTTAGAGACATAAAGACACAAAATGGGATGGAAGGTAGAGGAAAACCAGTGAGAGAAAACTCAGACACAGTTACTGGGACAGTAAAAAACAAAACAAAAAACCCACAAAAAAACTGAGAGAGACACCCAAGTTTACAAATATGGTGTCTTAAAAACAGATGGAAAATGCATGAAGAGCAAGGCATCTACTAAGAGGTCTGGAAACAGACACACCTTGAGATACATCATACAAAGGCAGTCATGGGACAAGGAGAGAACACTTTCACAAAACCTGGAAGAGATAGACAACAAGGGGAAAAAACTACATGGGATTGAAATAGATTTTGTGGGATGACCTTAAGCTGCACCTGTTTACTTTGGCTGTGGTTACTAAAATAATATGACCTGTTGACATACAAGAACTTTCCAAAATTTTATGCTATAGCCAAGAGTGAGTTTTAAATGCCCTGCCTTATGTTATCTCACATTAGAACATGCTTAGACGTCCCTCAGACTTGCACATTTTTAAAGTTTCAAAAAGAGAGTGATGGCGATGTATTATGGGAAGGATACTGGTCAAGGAGGAAGGAAATCTCAGTTTTGGTTTCAGTCTGACAGGGGTCAGTCATCAAGCCACTTCTCTTCCCTAAACTTGTTTCCTCATTGCAAAGTGAGGTAATTGTCCATCTTAAATATTCTCTAATTCTGAATGTTGCCTTCCAGTGGTAATTTCTAGATATTGCAGAATGTAGTAGCTTTTGCCTTCTAAAAATCCTAATGAAGGCAGCTTTTGGGAGTCAAAAGGATTTTCTAGCAGAACTAGCAAATTATACTTCTAAGAGTTAGAAGTTAGTTATAAAAACTAAACTCATGCTTCTGCTCATGTGCAAAATCTTCAGAATCTACCAGAACAATAAAAGGTAACACCAAAAAGTTTTGGAGAAAGAAGTGGAAATACTGTTTTGTTTTGTTCTGTTTTCATCCATGCCATCCCATTGAAGAAGAGAGAAAGGTTGGCAACATCATTGGGAGTATAAGCAGAACTCAGAACCATCCCTAGAGACTCGGTGTGGGGAAAAGAAAGAGAGATCAGCCTGTTACTGTGTCTATATAGAAGGAAGTAGACATTAAGATACTCCATTTGGTTCTGTATTTGAGATGCTGTTAATCTGACCCTACCCCCAACCTTGTCCTTTCAAGAGACATGTGCTGTGGTGACTCAAGGCTTAATGGATTTTGGGCTGTGCAGGATGTGCTTTGTTAAACAAGTGCCTAAAGGCTGCTTGCTGGTTAAAGGTCATCACCATTCTCTTAATCTCAAGTAAGAGAAAAGCATTTGTCTCCTGCCCGTCCCTGGGCAATGGAACATCTCCGTGTAAAACCTGATTGTATGCTTCGTTTACTGAGCAAGGAGAAAACCGCCTTTAGGAATAAGGTGGGATTTGCTGGAGCAGTGCTGCTAAAAGGTTTATGGAGAGTTTGCATATGCATCTCAAGGCACAACATTTTCCTTTAAACGTATTCATGTCACAGGGATTTTTGTTCATATGTCTTATTGCTGATTTCCTCCCTACAATGATCCTATTGTCCAGCCACTCCCTTATCTTTTTTATGGTAAAGATAATTATCAATAAATACTGAGGGAACTCAGAGACGGGGCCGGCGTGGGTCCTCTGTAAGCTGAGCGCTGTCCCCTGGATCCCACTTTTCTTTCTCTATACTTTGTCTCTGTGTCTTATTTCTTTTCTCAAGTCTCTCGTTCCACCTAACGAGAAACACCCACAGGCGTGGAGGGGCAGGCCACCCCTTCAACTCAGTCCTTGTCCCTGTCACCAATATTTTGTTATTGTAACTTTAAGCACTTTTTTGTTTGAAAACACACACATGATCTATATATGTTCTTGTTGCAAATAAGTGAAACAATCCAGAAGTAAATAAAATAAAAGTAAAAGTGAGATTTAATTACTCCCTCCCCCAATTTCACTCCCTTCCTCAGAGGTAATCCCTTAGAAGCTTGTAGTACATCTTTCCAGAACTTTCCCCATACACTCATATTCATATAAGCACATATCCACCTATACATATTATATTTTGTTCATTTTTGTTGTTATTGTTAGCATATTACATAATGCATATTATTCTGCAACTTGCTTTTTTATAATAATTCCACATACACATAAACACACAACTGCAAACTCCACTCAATATTTTTCACGTTTCACATTAAATGGGAGGAGAAATGCTTAAAAAAATGTACTTTAGGCTGGGCGTGGTGGCTCAAGCCTGTAATCCCAGCACTTTGGGAGGCCGAGATGGGCGGATCACAAGGTCAGGAGATCGAGACCATCCTGGCTAACACTAAAAAAAAACTAGCCGGGCGTGTTGGCGGGCACCTGTAGTCCCAGCTACTCGGGAGGCTGAGGCAGGAGAATGGCGGGAACCCGGGAGGCGGAGCTTGCAGTGAGCTGAGATCCAGCCACTGCACTCCAGCCTGGGCGACAGAGCGAGACTCCGTCTCAAAAAAAAAAAAAAAAAAAAATGTATTTGAGGGTGTGTGGAAAGGAAGAAATGGTATCACTTTGACTTTCTTTTATTCTTAAAAGATTCGGGTCATTTTGGCCACCTAAACAGGAACTTTCTCCTGTATGTGCAGTTGCCTACTACATGGCCATTTCTTCCTTTCTTCTTTGCTAACAGAACTTGATTTTGTTTAGCAATATTGTGATCATGAGCTGTAGAGAAGGCTAGACCTTTTCCAGCATCCGTGTGTGCACTTTCAATTAGTCTAAACCAGTGGTTCTCAGATTTGAGTTACATCAGAGCCATTTGGAGGGCTTGTTAAAAATACAACTTGGTGGGTTCTACTCTACCCTCAGAGTTTCTGATTCCGGTGGGGCTTGAGAATGTGCATTTCTAACAAGTTTTCAGGTAATGCTGATCTTGGTACAAGGACCACACTTTGAGAACTGCTGTTCTATGCCAATTATGGTGTTCTATTGCCTTGCCATGCTTAGGACTAAGCACATGATACAGTTCTGGACAATTAATCCTCAGGAATAATCTGCTAGAGGGATTCTGGGACACAAGAAGTAACGAGCTCTTTCTCAGTCTTTGGACATGGTGATGCTTAAAGATGTGATGCTGGGAGCTACTATTGCAGCCATCTTGCTTCCAGAAAAGAGTGGCTGACATGCTGAGGGTAGCAAAGCAAAGAGAGGGAAGAATCTGGGTTACTGATGACATTATTGTAGATTAAACAGCTCTGGAGCTGCCCTAACTTCAAGAAACTTAATATGTGAGATGGTAAAACATTTATTGTCATTTAAGCCATTTGAGCACAATTTTCTGTACTTGCTGCAGTGAAAGAAATCAGGCACATTCCTCAGTCCTGGGCTCAGTACAAACACCATATATCTCTCAATTTCCTGGGCCCAGTACAAACACCATATATCTCTCAATTTCCTGGGCCCAGTACAAACACCATATATCTCTCATATCTCTCAACTTCCTGAGCCCAGTACAAACACGTCCTACCATATATCTCAACTTTAGAAAAACACCACCTGGAAAAATCCCTGATAATGACACAGCCGTTTGTAGTTTTACTGAAAGCCCGGGACCCAATAGAAAACTGCTGAATGTATAACTTAAAATGTAAACCAATTGCAATGCTGTAACCAAAAGAATTCCCTTGTTCCTCTGTAACCTTACATATCCTGTTTACATCAGTCTATAAAAAGCGAGCACACGCATTGTTCGGGGCCCTCTTGTATGTTGTGGAATGGAGGGACCAAGTTCGAACTTGCAGTAAAGATCCTTGCTGCTTGGCTTTGACTCTGGACTCTGGTGGTCTTCTTCGGGGAATAAACGGTCTGGGCATAACAGCAGAAAACCACAAAACTGATTCATTCATATACCTCTCTCTCAGTGCTCAGGGAGACTCCAGCTGATGTAGTAGCAGAGCAATTTACTTGAAGCAAGATTTTATATATTTTAGGTTGTTTCTAATTTTCATTATCATTCAGTAGCTCTGCAAAGACTAGCAGTGCTTTTGTGTATTTTGGCATATTTCCAAAGGTCATTTTCCCAGAAGCAAAATTACAATGTCATGGCTATATAAATGTCTAAGGTTTTGATAGTTTTTCCAAATCTCTTTCCAAAACAATGGTTTTAATTTCTACCCTATTCAGAAATATATCCAAGTTCATTTAATTACATTCTTTTTTCTTAATTGTAGACAATTTCATAGATGAGAAATGGGGTCTCATCATTTTTATTTGCATTTATTTGATTACTAGCATGGAATCAACATTTACCATGTGTCTGTCAACCAGCTGTATTTCCTCTTTCATATTGCTATTAGATGGAAAGCACTTAGTACCATGTCTGGCCTACTTGGATGTTTATTTTTTGTTTAAATGTTTTGGGGTTTCTCTATTGATATCCCTGCCTTTGCCTATTTATCAAAACTCTATGTTCTTCTCACTAATTTCTTATATAATAAAAATACCCCTCTGCAGAGAGAGATGAATTTTTACATCTTTTTTTTTTTTTCCAGTTTGCAGTTAGTAGTTTGTTTTTGGTTGGTTTTAGTTTTGTATCATTCCGAAATTTAAGAGTTTTGTGAAGGTCTTTTCTTTTCTCTCTCTTTTTTTTTTTTTTTTTTTGAGACAGAGTCTCACTCTGTTGCCCAGGCTAGAGTGCTGTGGCATGATCTCTGCTCACTGCAACCTTTGCCTCACCTCCTGGTTCAAGAGAGCATGTTTGGCTAATTTTTGTATTTTCAGTAGGGATAGGGTTTCACCATGTTGGCCAGCTGGTATCGAACTTCTGACCTCATATGATCCACCTGCCTCGGCCTCTCAAAGTGCTAGGATTACAGGCATGAGCCACCATGCCTGGTCTCTTTTCTTTCCTTCTTTTTTTTTTTTTTTTTCCTATTTTTTCCTAAGCTTAGAAATCTTTCTTCCTTCAGAGAATTTACTCAAGATTCAATTCTATTATCCTCTGGTGTGTCCATAGCTTGATTCTTGTGGTTCACTCTATGATCCTTATGAAACAGATTTGCTTGTATTCTGAGAGGAGCTGTCTGCTTAACAAGTTGCCTGGCTTTAGGGACATACTAATGCCTTTTAGCTCCCTGCTTTTTGACTCTCTTTACAACTCTTCTTAGAACCCAACAAAAAGAGATATAAAATAAGTGACATAAAGATGTGAAGTGCTTAAACTATTTATTTTATATTGCTGACCTTTTTCCATGTATCTTTCCTTTCTGATTAGTACTTAACATCAATGCAGAAGCACCTTAAAGATAGAAATGGCTAAACATTCTTAAATCTTTCAATCATAGGATGCCAGAACAGGCTCTAGAGTAGGTAATGTCTATACTGAGATCAAAGAGTCTCCCCTAGAGCAGGGTTTGTTGTATTCTGAGTATGAGGAGAGTAGGACAGTGCGATGAAGCTGCAGTGGAGTAAATGGGTCTTGGTACCACAGTGCTTTACAGGACACATCAAGGAGTTTGGTCTTTGTCCTGAGGGTGTGGGGAGCCACTGAATTATTTGAAGCAGGAAAGTGACATCATATAATTTGTACTTTAACAAAATTACTCTGGTTGCTGCTTGTAAATAGGTTGGAGGAGTAAGACTGGGGGCAGAAAGATGAGTTGGTCTCTGCACAGTGGCAGATGAAGATGACCTCAAACTAAGGTAATGGTGGTGGGGTTGAGATATTTAGCAAGGAGAACCAGCACAATTGGATGTGGGTTATGACAGAGAAGGTGGGAATCACAATGATATCCAGATTCCTGGCTCAGGAGGTGCCATTCCCTGAGATGGGGAATACGACGGAAAGAAGCTTAGCTGGAAGGGGTTGGGGAGAGATGGTAAGTTCAGGTTTGGATATTCTGAGTTTGAGGTGCCTGTGGACACAGCAGAGGAGTGGTCAATATCAGCTGGGTAACTGGAAGGAGAAATCTGGGCTAGAATTAGAGACACAGACTGGAGCTGAATTGTGCTTTTAGAAAATTCACTGGAAGCCAAAGAGATGACTCCTTATTTGCTGATGCCTTGCAGCAGGTCTATTTCCAGTGACAAGGAGGCAAGTTTGAATTGGTTAGAGCCTCATTCACAGTTCTTCAAATGTTCTTGTCAAGTATTTACTTGCTACTAAGCAGAACAGCCTCAACCATCCCCAGGACCATTTTCCAGCATTCTTTAGCATGTTTGGCTTAGGACCAAGTTCCCACCCACCTGAATCTTTACCCTTGCTGGAGACACATGCACTCGATACAGTTAAAGGGCAAAACAGGCCTGACAGGGAGGTTCCAAGCCATTTGAGTTGCAGACCCTATGTGTTAGAATCTAACTCCTAGTTTTCTACTACAACTTCAAATGCCACCCTCTTCACTAAGTGTCTAAAGCCAGAGTGCGGATAAATGAAACAAGCCTTTCCTTCTGAGTACCACTGCCTGAAGTCATGCTGAGGTCAAGAGACATTCAATCAGAAGAGCAGACCAAGTGGCTTAAGTTAAGTGTGCCCGGGTTCTCCTTGCTCTGCCCTTTTTTTTCTTTTTTTTTTTTTTGAGATGGAGTCTCGCTCTTGTCACCCAAGCTGGAGTGCAGTAGTGTGATTTCGGCTCACTGCAACCCCCACCTCCCTCCCAGGTTCAAGCAATTCTTCTTCCTCAGCCTCCTGAGTAGCTGGGACTACAGGCACCCACCACCATGCCTGTCTAATTTTTGTACTTTTAGTAGGGACAGGGTTTTGCCATGTTGGCCAGGCTGGTCTCCCACTCCTGACCTCAGGTGATCCGCTCCCCGGCCCCCACCCCAGCCTTGGCCTCCTAAAGTGCTAGCGTTACAGGTGTGAACCACTGTGCCCGGCCTGCTCTGGACTCTTAATCTCACTCCCCTAGACCGTTAGCTGGCTGTTTCATATGTTAAACCACTCAGATCTCCCTTTAATTTCCTTGAAAACTGGGTTCCTTTGTCCTGCAGAAGAGATGCACACTGTCCATGTTCGTTTCAACAGAGGGCAGTAGAGAACAGCAAACAGTTTACATTTCCAAGCCTTGAAGGAACAAAACAAATCCATTTCCAACATTCTCCCCAGGTCAAGGTACCCAAAATATGGCACACTGTGCTCCGTGTGTTCATAAATGAGGCATGTCTTTGTGAAGGTAGGGCAGATCCCAGAGAGTCAGCGACTCGTAGACGACCCTTCCTCTTGTGAACAACAGTTTAGCTATGTGTAACTCATGGAAGGCTTTACGGAGAAGGAGTTTCATCTTGAAGGATAAGTATGAGTTGGCAAGATAGCTTTGTTCACAGAAAGCAGCATGGGCTCAAACATGGCAACAGCATGGCAAGTTTGGGGAAGTTCGGAATAGGATTGGGCAGAATCTGACAAGACCACGATATACCTCAAGACCCTAGGTGTTGGAATCTTCAGGATGGCACATAGCATCCTGTGCCTTGGGGCAGCTGTGATATTTAGATACACTCTCAGATGCTATGTGCCATCCTGAAGTGTCTGAATGTCACTGAAGGGTTTAACATCATCCTGAAAGCAATGGAAAATCATTGAAGAATTTTGAGCAGGGTGATGATCCGACCTGTTAGGCAATTTGAGATTTTGTTTGTTTTTAATTGAGATATATCATGGTCTTGTTAATCTTTTAAACTTTAGCCAACCAGGTGGGTATGTAGTGATATTGCATTTTTACTGTGCGTTTCCCTGATACGTAGTGACTTACTATCTTTTTATGTGCTTATTTGTTCATTTGGATATCCTTTTTTGTGATGTTTCTGTTTAAGTCTTTTGCACACTTATGAATTAGCTTATCTTCTTCTCATTGATTTTTAATAGTTTTTTTATGTATTTTAGATATGTCTCTTGTCAAATATACCTATTACAAATATTTCTCCTACTCTGTGGCTTGCCTACCAACTTTTTAAATGATGTCTTAGTTGTTTTTTTTTTCTTTTTTTTTGAGGCAAAGTCTTGCTCTGTCGCCCAGGCTGGAGTGCAGTGGCGCAAGCTTGGCTCACTGTAACCTCTACCTCCCAAGCTCAAGTGATTCTCATGTTTCAGCCTCCGGAGTAGATGGGACTACAGGCACGCACCAGCATGCCTGACTAATTTTTTTAGTTTTTATTTAGTAGAGATGGAATTTCACCATGTCGCTCAGGCTGGAAAATTTTTAAAAAAATATTATACTTCAATAATGATTATACCAAAAACATATTTTGTATTATTTGACAAAATCCATAATGTATATTTGGGAGATAAATGAATACAGTTATGAAGGTCGTTGAAGCATGACTCTTCTAAAACAAGTTAATAACACATTCTACAGAAAACCTTTTAGACATTATAATCTCTAACCTGTAAATAGAACTCTAAATACCTTTTCACCATCTCAGTAGTAGTTTCTGCCACATCACTTTCAGAAGGCTCATAAGCTCATAAGCCAACTCACATACAACTGTAATATTAATGAGGAAAGCAGTTAGTGTCAAAGGAAGAGGATTGAAAGTAGAAGTGTTATGAAACTCCTCTTTTACTTTGTTGCATGCTGTCAAAATCACTGCCAATAATATGAATGTCAGGTCAATTTCCATAGGTAAATCAGTTATCTTTTACCTCTTTGAAAGAAAATTTTTGCAAAAGAGGGCTGAAAATTTCTTGAGCCATTTCAGCACAAAGAATGGAAGTTCAGTTGTCACCACGGTACAACTCTACTCTGCTGTCATCTTCATTGTGATGGTGGCAGAAGTTTAGCAGGGTGCAAGTGACCACTAAATGACATCTTTTGATGAACAAACAATTGATAAATCTTTTTGAAAATGCTATGAAAGATGAATTGGAATGGAGCAAGGCTGAGACAGGATGACTAGTTAAGGACTTGTTTCAGCCCTTCTGCCATTTGAGGACACACAGAAGCTACCATCTAAGAAGCAGAGAGCAACCTCTCACCAGAGAGTGTGCTGGCGCCTTGATCTTGCACTTCCCAGCTTCTAGAGCTATAAGAAATAAACTTCTGTTGTTTATAACTAGGAGGCAGTTGTACTATTATTATTACTATTTTACGGTTGAGAAAACCAAGGCATGGGGAAATTAAATGACCTGCTTAAAGATTTTCTACTGCTAATAATTGGCAAGAGGAAAAGAAATGTGCAAGAACTTTATTGATTGGATGGGAATGGTAAATACATTAATTTGAAAGATTTTGTCTTAGTAGATCTTAGAGAAAGAAGAGTAAATTTGGGAGAAATAAGTGAATTTTGTTGTAGAAAAGAAAAATGTGTGTGTGTGTGTTTTACTTTTCAGAGTCTCTCTCTGTTGCCTAGGCTGGAGTGCAGTGGCATGATCTCGGTTCAGTGCACCCTCCATCTCCCAGGTTGAAGTGATTCTCCTGCCTCAGCCTCCTGAGTTGCTGGGACTACATGCCACCACGCCTGGCTAATTTTTGTGTTTTTAGTAGAGATGGGGTTTTGCCAAGTTGGCCAGGCTGGTCTCGAACTCCTGACATCCTTGACCTCCCATAGTTCTGGGATTACAGGTATGAGCCACTGCACCCAGCCAAAAATAAATGTTTTGAAATGGAAATGCTTAATAGGTAGCTATCATTATATTGTATATATTATATATGATAAATATATTAATAAATATATTTTTTCTAAAGTTAAGTAGAAAAGTGTTGGCCGGAGATAAAGACTGAGGAGTCATCAGCATATAGGGAGTAAAGCAAGGCTCTCATTCTCAGCACTATTGACACATGGGGCCAGATAATTCTTTGTTGTAGGGTGCTCTCCACTGGAGGACATTTAGCAGCTTTCTTGGCCTCTACTCAATAGATGCTGGGGGGCAACCCTCTCCACTTGTAATAGCCAAAAGTGTCTCCAAACATTGGCAAATGTCCCCTGGGAGCAGGGGGCAAAATCATCTCTGTTGAGAACCACTGGTGTAGAAGAAGCCAAGAATGTAGATAAAATCATTTAGAAGTAGTGAGACATATACAGGACCGTGTTTCTTAGCCCTTTAAAGTTCATTTTCAACCTTTTTGAACATAAACATACTTTCTTTAATTTTATCTTAATTTTCATATCTAGTTTGTCAAGTTTACAAATATTACATTGTATTATAATGCTAACAAAGCTTTTAAAATTACACCTCTACCTCTCCTTCCCCCTCCAACTCTGAGGCACCCCTTGAGGGAGTCTCTTCTCACTTAGAAAATTATTGATAGAGAATTATGTAGAGGAGAGAAAGTTGAACGAACACCAATATTTAATGGGCAGGTGAAGATAGAGTGTTCAGGGAGAGTAACAGGAGTCATCAGAGGGACACCAGAAGGGGAACCCTGGTAAGTCATGATGAAACAGATGGTGAATGACTTCAGAGTATTTTGGCCCTACAAACGGCAAGGGTACATACTAAAAGACTGCATACTGCCTGTGGAGTTCATAAATCACTTCTTAGAGAAGTGAGAGAATTCTGAGTTCTCCCTGGGCTTAGAGTAAAAAAGGCATTTCCAGTGATAGGGCCCAGTGCAACATTTAGGACAATTCAGGGAAGAACTCTTTGAGATTCAGAAAGAAAAATGACTTCTTCTGTCAAGGAAGAGATAAGGAAGACTGCAGATGAGGAGACGGCCTGAAGTTTTGGTCTTGAAGGGAAGATCAGAAAACAAGATCTGGGTTCCCATTTATTTTGGAAGCAAAGTATTATTGTGCATTAGAAACTAGGCTTGGCTATTCTTCTTTTGCTCATCTTTGTATCTTAGAAAACTTTTCTTTTAAAATCTTCCAGCCAGTTGAGTTGGCCAAGAGAAAGATTTACATATTTTGACATTTCTGCATTTCTTTGTGGCTGGCTAGAGTGGTGGCACTGGCATCCTAGCTCTCCAATTAAAAATTTTAAAATAAAGATCTGGCCGGGCGCAGTGGCTCATGTCTGTAATCCCAGCACTTTGGTAGGCTGAGGGGGCTGGATCACCTGAGGTCGGGAGTTCCAGACCAGTCTGACAACATGGAGAAACCCCATCTCTATTAAAAATACAAAATTAGCCAGGCGTGATAGCACATGCCTGTAATCCCAGCTACTTGGGAGGGTGAGGCAGGAGAATTGTTTGAACCCAGGAGGCAGAGGTTGTGGTGAGCTGAGACTGCACCATTGCACTCCAGCCTAGGCAACAAGAGCCAAACCCTGTCTCAAAAAATAAAATAAAATAAAATAAAATAAACATCTATGGGTATGTTAATAATGCTTTATTTATCTTTGGTTTTCAGCAGTTTAAATATGATATATTTAGGGGAGAGAGAGCGAGATAGTGTGTGTGTGTGTGTGTGTATTTTAGTCTGCCTATGCTTCTCTGTCCTTCTTGGATCTGTGGTTTGATAACTTCCATTATTTTTGAAAAATTGTTGGGCATTTTCTCTTTAAATGTTTCTTCTCTCTCATTCTTTCTCTCTTATTTGGGATTTCAATTACATATATGTTAGGCCAGTTTATATTGTCCCACAGTTCTTGGGTGTTCTGTCCTATTTTCTTTTTTTTGCCCTTTGAATTTCAGTTTGGGTAATTTCTATGAGCCCATTTTCAAAGTACTGATATTTTTCTCAGCTCTATGGCATCTACTGATGACCCTGTGAAATACATTCTTCTTCTCTTTTACTTTGTTTTAAAATTTTCTAACATTTCCGTTTGACTCTTCCTATAGTTTGTATCTTTCTGCTGAAATTCCCCATCTGTTTATGTATGTTGTCTACCTTTTCCACTAGAGCCTTTAACATGTTAAATATGGTTATAATTAATGGTTTGATTTTAAAATTCCCTATTTGATAGTGCCGACATCTGAATCATCTTTGAGGCAGTTTCTATTGCTTGCATTGTCTGTTGACAGGATTTTTAAACCTTGCTTTTCTGTGTTGGCTCATTGTTTTTATTGAATTCTGGATATTATGTGTAGGACAGTAGGGACTGAGGTAAATTGTATTTATGGTTGGAAATGAGCACCCCTCTTATTCTGGTAAGCTCTTAGTGTGGGCCAATCTAGTCAAGAGTTGAGCTGGGTTCGGGTTTTGTTGTTGCCATAGTTACCTTCAAATTCTTCTAGTGTTGTCTTGTGCTTGGTCTGGAGGCAGTATTTCAGTAGACCAAGAGATGCTGGTATTCCTGGAGGGTATTTTCTCAATTTTCCTGCACTACCCCAACTTTAAGCCTTCCTAAAGCATGTACCTGCACCTCAGAGATTCTCTCTTCAGTGGCAGAGTACTTTTGCTTCTTACTCAGTACTTGCTAGCCTGGGAGGTAGGGCAGAGATTTCTCCATTGTGAAACTGCCTTTGCAGAATATATGTATAAATAATGAAAGAAATCTGGCCAGGCGTGGTGGCTCATGTTTGTAATCCTGGCACTTTGGGAAGCTGAGGCCGGCATATCACTTGAGGTCAGGAGTTCGAGACTAGCTTGGCCAAGATGGTGAAATCCAGTCTCTACTAAAAATACAAAATTAGCTGGGCATGGTGGCAGGCACCTGTAATCCCAGTTACTCGGGAGGCTGAGGCAGGCAGAGAATTGCTTGAACCAGGGAGGCAAAGCTTGCAGTGAGCCGAGTTCCCACCACTGCACTCTAGCCTGGATGACAGAGCAAGACTCCATCTCTATAAATAAATAAATAAATAAAAATAAAAAATAAATAGAGAAATCTAACATAACTGACTCCTAGCATGGAGATCAAAATAGCTATGAGAGAAATTTATAGTTAAACTTTGGGGCAAGGGAAACTGAACTCCCTCCTGTTCAAGATTGAAACTGCATTCATAAAGCAAGGTTAAAATATGGTAGGGACTTTAACTTTGCTGAATAATAGACTCAGTTAAACAATGACCTGCCATTGCTTAGTGTGTCTTCCTCACTTCCTTGCTTTCCATGTGTCCTTATGGTAGCATGTTGCTTACTGCTCCAGAGTCACGTAACCGGGGGTCGCAAAATTTATAACTTCCCCAACTACTCCTATAGATAACATCACTATTGTGAAACCTGAAGAATGAGTCTTCGAGTCTTCGAGATATTTTTCAGGTTCAGCATTTCAGTAGACCAAGAGATGCCACTAGGTCCTGAGATCCACCCACTCCTGGGAACTGACTTGGCTGCGCGAAGACAGGTTTAGACGCCCCCTGTAATTTCACCCCCAGCCAATCAATTGTTCCAGTTTCCAAGCCTCCTGCCCACCAAAGTACCCTTGAAAAACCCTAGTCTCTGAATTGTCAGGGAGACGGGTTTGAGAAATTGCTCCCTGCTCTCTTCACATGGCTGGCCCTGTGATGATTAAACTCTTTCTTTGCTGCAATACCTGCTGTTCTCATTGATTTTTTCAGGGCAGTGGCTAAGAAGAACATGTGGGTCTGTGACAGCTGTTCTAGTCCCCCCTCAGTTTTAGTTGGGCCTTCTGTCCCTGGATCTTGAGGATAGGGCTTTTTCAGTGATCCTAGATCTCACTCAATGATAAAAGACCTGTAATCATCTAGGCTGGGGATGGTTTCCAGCCCCTTCCCCAAAGGTAAAGAGTGTTTTTTTTTTTTTCCTGTTCCTTTCCTCCAGGTGTAATGGGCCCTTTTCCTATGCCCTGGGCCCTTCTTCTAGTGATTTAAGACATTTGTTCCTTAGAAAAAAGGATTCAGGTGGGCTTCATGCCTTTCCCAGAATGATGGCTGCTCCATTACCTAGGTATGTATTCCCTGGTCACAAGCTTTTCATGAGCTCTGGTGGAGGGCCATGAAGACACTTCAAATGGGTGGGAATGCCCGTTGTATCGTGAGCTCTGAGTTCTTGGCCACATCTGGCTTTCAGCGATTTATTAAAAATTTTAGCTGAATTCCTCTAACCCATTTGAATGGCAGTCCTGTCTTCCTTCCATGCTGTCTTACAGGTGAGCCTGTGCTCATATCCTAGCCCTCTTTAGAAACACCTGTCTTTTCTTAGATTTCAGGGTACTTGGTTGCCTCACTACCTCAGCACTCTAATGGGTTCAAGAAAAGTTATCTCTTTGTGTATTATCTGTTTTTTCAGGTATTTCTAATTAATACAGGTTTTTTGGGGGGAATGTTTCTAATTAAAACATTTTAATGAGGCTGGTTTTCATAGCTGTTTTTATACCATAAATCAAAATAGCCAAGTCCAAAATGAAAAGTCACCAGAATGGCAGAGCATAATGGGTTTAAGCACAGAAATTAGATGAAGTTATCTGTTTCTCACATGACTTGATAATCTAAAAAGCAGAAAGTAAAATGGTGTGTTTTAAAAGTTATCAAAAGTATCCTTGAGGTTGGCCCCAATTGTGTCCTGATGGCCATGCAGGCAGGAGTTGTGCTATGTAGGCAGGCTCTGCTATTTGCTCCTTGCACCTCCGGTTAGTTTACAATCTCTCCTTGTTCTAACTTTTCACCAAAGCCTGATACTGGCATTTGTTTTCCTTGAGGCCATGTTGTTTCTCATATAAACATGATTTCCATTTTATGACTGTCCTAACCCTTCATGGTACAAGCCTGTTTCTCTGAGCTACTACATTCTTCATACATTTATGTTATTACTTCTTCATATTCAGAACTACCCTCCAAAATGGAGGGCTCTTTTCTGACCGTATTCTCAGCTGTTGTACAGGGGACAGGGGCTGATCATCCTGGGTGGTTTGAAAAGCCTAGGGGAGGCCAAGTAGGGGACACCTACTGCCAGGACTATCTCTCCAAGCTCAATTCCTGGGGCTTCCACCCTCACATTCTAGAGGAAAGCATATTGCCACTCATCCAAGTTGTGTGCTGTGACTGCTAGTGAAATCTGATCAGCTCTGGGGACCCTCGGCTCTTGGCTGTCAATGCAGGATGATACTGGGCTACAGGAGGAAGAGGTAAGGAAGAGAGAGTATGCAGATATGTCTGAAATCACAATCTTTCTGATTAGATATTTTGGCTCTATAATCAATTATTTCTTCTAACACTCACACTTTTCCTCAATTTTTATTTATTTGTTTATTTTGAGACTGAGTCACTCATTTTGTTGCCCAGGTGGGAGTACAGTGGTGTGATCTTGGCTCACTACAACCTCTGCCTCCTGGGTTCAAGCAATTCTCCTGTCTCAGCCTTCCGAGTAGCTGGGATTACAGGCACGTGCCACAACGCCCGGCTAATTTTTTGTATTTTTAGTAGAGATGGGGTTTCACCATGTTGGCCAGGCTAGTCTCAAACTCCTGACCTGAGGTGATCCACCTGCCTCGGCCTCCCAAAGTGCTGGGATTACAGGCGTGAGGCATCGTGCCCAGCCTCAATTTTTAATTCTGCTCCTTTCTGCTCTAATTCAGGTGAAGCACAGGATAGGTTAGTATTGTTTTCATATCTGTCTCCTGCATGTATCCTGTCTTTCCCATTGTAAGGAGGGTTCCTCAGGACAGAGACCACTGTTCTTCTCATTTCTTCATCTTTTCCTCCCATCCATCCCCACCTCATCTTTCTTACCTAGCAGAGTCAACATTGGGTTAGAGCACTGGATATGGATTGAGTAAATCCGTCACTAGTTGATCCCCATGAGTTATTGCTTTCCTGCTCAGAATTTGTTTCTATTGTCACTCTCGGTATCATTTCCCTCCAGTGATTCCTGAAGACCTTGGTTTACTTCTGTAATTCTGCCAGGGCGCAAGTTAACTGCAGCCTGCCCTTCTGCTCCGGTCAGAGTAAACTCTTCTAGGGCCTCTACTGAGACTGGAGGCCACAGGAAAGAACAGGTGCTGAGCAGGAACTTTCACTGTCCTCTTGTACAAAATACTTTTCCCAGTTTCTAGAACAATAAACTGAGACCTGATTGAAGGCCTTTTCCATGAGACTACTCAACCAGCAGCAATACTTACCTTCATATTTGTAACTTTACTCAAATACCTTGGTCAGAGGAGATCTCCTTTTAACTTTTATTATATATTTATTTAGTAGAGGCAGAGATCTCCTTTATTTACATTCCAATCACTTTTAGGATCTGTCCTGCCTTATCAGTCTGCCAATAAATGCACAAGGAGAAATGGATGATGGGAACTTGATGGTGGCAAGCTTTGTTTCTTTTTTCTTTTTCTTTTTCTTTTTTTGAGACAAAGTCTTGCTCTGCCGCCCAGGCTGGAGTGCAGTGGCATGATCTTGGCTCACAGCAACCTCCACCTCCTCGGTTCAAGCAATTCTCCTGCCTCAGCCTCCCAAATAGCTGGGATTATGAGCGTGTGATACCACAGCTGGCTAATTTTTATATTTTTAGTAGAGATGGAGTTTTATCATGCTGGTCAGGCTAGTCTCGAATTCCTAACTTCACGTGATCTGGCTGCCTCAGCCTCCAAAAGTGTTGGGATAACAGGCGTGAGCCCCCACGCCTGGCTGACAAGATTTGTTTCAAACCGACCCTGGACTCAGTACCTTCCCATCTGCTTCTGACTCCTCCTCACACATCAGTCCTTCTGCTTTGGATACACGATTAATGGACATCTCTGGTTCTCAATCCTTCTGCTTTCTCTCCAGGGGATGGCATGATGGCATATGTCTTCCTTCCTGGCTAGCACCTTTTTAGGGTGGCGCTCACAGTAAGCTATCTCTTTGTCCTCACCCTTCTGTGTGTTGCCCCAGAGAGGAGCCTGCCCCGGTGTTACCTAAGATCTCAAATCTCTTCTGTCCCTGACAGGTTGTGGCAGACTGGGCACCCTCATACTGAAAATCATCATTGAAGACAGAGTAGAATCTGGAGCTTCATAGAGGTGGAAAGTTGTGATAACTTTCTTCGCCCATCATGAGGGTCATAGCTAACACTCCTATAACAAAAGATGAGTTAGCAAGGTAAAAGTTTATCAAAATTTTATTTTATTTTATCAAAATTTTACGTGACACAGGAGCCTTCTGAAATGAAGACCCAAAGACTCAGGGAAGACTCTGTTTTTATGCTTAGTTTCAATGAGGAATGCCTAGCCCTGTAGAAATGTGATTGGACAAAGGGTATAGTCTGATGCTAACAGACTGATGGGGAAAACTTAGCAAGGCCTGTGTGTTCAGATTCTTCTTGGCCTGTGTGCCATTCCTTCTTCCTGGGTGTGGGGAAGTGCTCCTCTGAAATGAGGGTCTTTAATGACTTTTCTCTGTTGCTTTACATTTGCTTCTTTGTCAAAGATGAGTTGACTATATTCATGTGAGCCTATCTGGGGGCTCTCTATTCTGTTCCATTAATCTATTTGTCTGTTCTCTCACCAATAATTGGATGCTGTTTACAAGTTCTTTCTGGTTCTAATCACCGTGTTCCTAATGATGATAAGCATTGAGTCATTTCCAATTTTACCCAGTGTCACCAGTTGGGGCACAGAAACAATACCCCAACATATGGCACTTTGGCCTGCCGAGTGCTTTGAAGTAAAGGAGATTGGAAGGCCTCAGAAGCAAGGTCTCTCTGACATTCTCTTGCCCTCCTGTCTTTCACCCTTCCTTCTCCCCTGAAGCAAGTCATAGAAACCAAAATCCCTCTTCCCCAAAACAAGCCATAAAACTTAGAAAGGTTACTCTCTTCCTCCTCCCTGGCTGAAGTGATCCACCCACCTCGGCCTCACAAAGTGCTGGGATTACAGGTGTGAGCCAACACCCTTAGCAGGGTATTTGCATTTCTAACGGGTTGTTAGAGATCATGATGCTTTAACACAAAGACCTGAATTCCCTGAGGAGGTGTGGCTGATGCTTACACCTGGCTGAGGCCTCTCCAACCAGAGCCTCCATCAGTCAATCATTCTTTCTGTTTGTTTTCTTGGTGGTTGCATTCTCTGCCAGGTTTCCCCGTCCTTTGGGGTTGGCAGCTGATTGTAGTGCCTGGCTGTCTCAGCTTATGGGGAAGTGGCTATAAGGAGGAAACTGTAGAGAGGATTGATAAAAACAACCACAGGGATTCACTGAGCCTGTGGTCAGGATTTCAAGAGGAAGAGAAACAAAATTCAACCAAGCAGAACAGAAAGAAAGCAGTACATTCTGAATCAAGCGGCTGGAATCTGAGAGTATGTAAAATTGGAACGGTTTGAGTTTATAGCATTTATCTGCCTTCCCAAAGTGAGTCTATAAACACTAGTCCCAACTGGAAGCAGAGACTAGACTCTTCCAGACTTTTAATGATAATAATGATAAAGACTAAATTTATATGGCAGGTTCTATGTTTAGCATTATTTATGGATTTTCTCATTTAATCTTCACAACATTATACGGTGAGTACTAATGTAATCTCCATTTCACAGATGAGACAACAGAGCTGAAAAAGGATGAATAGGCCAGGCGCAGTGGCTCACACCTGTAATCCCAGCACTCTGGGAGGCCGAGGCGGGTGGATTACTGAGGTCAGGAGTTCAAGGCCAGCCTGGCCAACATGGTGAAACCCGTCTCTACTAAAAATACAAAAGTAGCCGGGCGTGGTGGCACATGCCTGTAATCCCAGCTACTTGGGAGGCAGAGGCTGGAGAATCGCTTGAACCTAGGAGGCGGAGGTTGCAGTGAGCTGAGATCATGCCACTGCACTCCATCCTGGGTGACAGCAAGACTCTGAAAAAAAAAAAGATAAATAATATATCCAAGATTGCACAGCTGATAAGAGACGCGATGAGGCTCTTGATCTGGGTCTGTCTCCAAGCATCTTCATTATGATTGTCATGATTTTTGAGTTACTCATACTTTTCCCATTACCAGAATACACATTTTATATCAAATCATCCCTTTCAAAGAATTCTCCTTTCTTTTTTTCCTTAGAGAAAAGTCTTGCTCTGTTGTCCAGGCTGGAGTGCAGTGACATGATCTCAGCTCACTGCGACTTCTGCCTCCCGGGTTCAAGTGATTCTTGTGCCTCAGCTTCCCAATTAGCTGGGACTAAAGGCATGCGCCACCATACCCAGGTAATTTTTATTTTTTATAGAGACAGGGTTTCACCATGTAGGCCAGGCTGCTCTTGAACTCCTGACTTCAAGTGATCCGCCCACCTAGGCCTCCCACAGTGCTGGGATTACAGGTGTAAGTCACTGGGCCCCGCCCAAAAATTCTCCTTTATGACTGGCATATTTCAGTTTTAATAAATACTGTGTCCCTCTATTTGTAACCATTTTGTTTTAGAAATATCTCCTTGTATTTTGTGCTTTCCCTTTCCCAGCTGTGATGAGAAAAAGAGACTCATTTCTGTTTTGGTTCAGTGTCCTTGGAAATGCCCTACCTGACTCTGTGTCTCTCTCCTTTAATAAGTCACCAAAAAGATATTATCTGGTTCTTTTGTCTCAGTAAAATGTCTAGTAGTGGTATTTGGATCCCGAGACAATTCAGGGAAGTAGCATGTGCACTGTGTAACTTCCTGATCATTTTTAAACTGTGGCACAGAGAAAACCACACAAGTAAAGTTGTAAACAAATAAGGCTTCTTACAGCCAGGGGCAACTGGCCCTACCTGGCTATTGCTAGGCCTGAGAGCCACTCATTAGTTCTGTGTAGTGATAACTCATACAAGGCATGAAGGTGCTGCCTGCACACTGTTTGTGAAGCTCCTTTAGTATTGTAGAAAACCTAAGTCTTTAGTGTCAGGCAGACTTGGTGTCATATTCTGACTCCACCACTTATTAACCATGTAGCTTTGGAGAAATCGTTTTAACTTCTCTGAAGCTAAGTTCTTCATGTGCAAATGAGGATGATAATACTTATCTTCTGGGGTTGTTGAAAATTGGAAATAATGTGAGTCTAGTGCCTCCTCCGTAGTAATAATGTGAAAGGAAAATAAAAACTCAGGACTCCAATTCACTATGCCAAAAGAAAAAAAAAATTAAACTGAAAGCTGAGTCATGCAAGAAACTGACTTTCCTTTCGATCCTAAGCAGATAGCTACAGATAAAAGATTAAAAATCTCCACAGGTGGCCAGGTGTGGTGGCTCATACCTGTAATCTTAGCGCTTTGGGAGGCCAAGGTGAGTGGATCATTTGAGGTCAGGAGTTCAAGACCAGCCTGTCCAACATGACAAAACCTCAGCTCCACTAAAAATACAAAAGAAAAACAAATTAGCAGGGCGTGGAGGCAGATGTTTGTAATTCCAGCTACTTGGGAGGAGGAGGCAGGAGAATCGCTTGAGGTGGAGGTTGCTGTGAACTGAGGTCGCACCTCTGCACTCCCTCCTGGGCGACAGAAGGAGACTCTGGCTCAAAAGAAAGAAAGAAAGAAAACTCCACAGGTTATTCTGTTTCTACCTTATCTTACATAAAGTGCGATTTACTGACAGTGAGACAATACTTATTTGACTATTCCCCTACCTGCTCCTTTTCCCTTCCAACATGTAGATTGTCATACTCTTCCTCTTTTCCCTCCAGTCTGCTTTTCTTCTAAATATTGAAACCCTCAAATTCATCTTTGGAGAAAAGTTACAGACCACATACTGTTTCTTGTGATTCTGTATTTTTTTCTTCTGAGCACGTCCTTAAACTTGGCAAAATAACCTTCTAAATTAATTGCGACCTGTCTCAGATACCCTTTGTTTTACAATAAGAATTCATATGCTTACATAGTAACTATTCATTTTGGTTTCTTAGTGTGTTACCTATATATTGTATGCCTTTGTTTCTAATGATATTTATAAAGTATTGATGCCAGCTCATTGTTATCTCATCACCAGTTAAAAAAAACAATTTTTAACGTAAAAATTAGATAAGAGCTGGAGATGGATTTGGGGGTAGAATTGGGGCAGTAGTAAAAACGTGTGTCAGAGTGGGTGGGGCTGTTGAAGGTTTCTGAAGACCACAGAATGTGATAACAAGGTTTTACAGTGTCATTTCCTTAAGTATTAAAGTATTACAGCTTGCTTCCTGAGAGGGCATTTGGGAAAGAGTCCCCAGAAAGGGGCCCCAGGAGAGATTCCAGAGCAACTCGTGTTCTGGAGATGTTGAGGGTGAACAAATGGTGATGCGGATGATGACAGAATGCAAGAAAAGGGAACTAGCATTCACCGGACACCCGCGGTGTAGCAAGCACTTTGCTAACCCTCATATTCTCTTTTACTTTCCCAAAACCTGTAGTACTGTGGTTCTCAGCTAGAGGCAATTCATCCCCTAGGGAACACTTGCCAATATCTGGGGGCATTTTTGTTTTCACAACTCGGGGTGCCACTGGCATCTCACAGGTAGAGCCCAGGGGTGCTGCGGAACATGCTACAATGTTCAGGGAAGGTCCTCACAACAAGAATAATTTGGCCCAAAATGTCCATAGTGCTGAGACTGAGAAACTGTGCTTAAATGGTAGGCACAATAATCTTCACTTTTACAGATTTGGAACCTGACACTCTGAGAAGCCACCTGGCATTCAAACCTAAACCTAACACAGCTTCAAAGCCCATGCTGTTTCACCATGCCATTGCAGTGAGAACAGGGATGGAAATGAGGGTGGCAAAAATGACCAAGATACAAAACCAGGGCACAGATTGGCGCTCAATAGATATTTATTGGGATATTCATTAAATGGAAGAATGAATAAGAAAAAGAATGAATATGGGCAGGGGAATAGTGAGGATAAGCGTGGTCATTCTATTGCCATCCTGACATACTTCCTTGTCCTTGTTCCACAACTCAAAAGTGAGTCTGGGATTATGACAATAGAGAAAATTAAATGCTGGTAGGTGGCCTGGAGCCCCCATGCTCAGTTTCAGGAGGAGTCCAGATTCCAGTGCCGGGGTCTCCAAATGGAAGTAGAAGTACTAGATTGCTGGTGTATGCTGTCCTCCATCGCCCTTTCTCAGGAGGATAGAGACTGCAGCAGGAGGTTCTGAGCTGAGTTTTGGTGACCGTTTCCCTCTTTCTCCCAGAGGCCCAGGCCAGCTGTGGCCTCAGAGGGAGAAGAAGGGAGTTGTTTCTATAGTTTCTAAAATTTCTGTGAATTTGAATATGGGCTACGCCAGATTTATTCTGGGAAGCTCTGAATCTTCTAGGAGGGAACAACTGAGAGGAAAGAGGGTGGAAAAGGAGGAGCCTATGATAAAACAGAACATTTTTTTTTCGCTTCCTCTTTCAGACTCCAGAATTTGTTTGCCCTCTGGGGTAGAATCCGCCAAACTTCAAGAGAAGGCTGTGACTGCTGTACTCTGGGCACCAGCTCGCTCCAGGGAGTGATGGGAATCCTGTCATTCTTACCTATCCTTGCTACTGAGAGTGACTGGGCTGACTGCAAGTCCTCCCAGCCTTGGGGCCACATGCTTCTGTGGACAGCTGTGCTATTCTTGGGTGAGTCAGGGCCCCCGGGAGGGAGAGAAGAACAGGAAACTCGGCTGGGGATAAGCCTGGGCAAGGATGAGGGGTGGCATGGGAAGCCCGTCAGGACACCCAGGGGAGGGAAGGCAGGCTGGTGAAGATGAAACCCTGATGACTCTGCTGGCTTTGGAAAGTCATCCAGTGTGGCAGAGTTCAGGATTTTTTTCCGTGTCTTTCACCCAATCTCACTGAACACCCAGACTCTTGATGTTCTGTCACTTCCCACATCAGAACCCGCTGTGAGAAAAGTCTAGTAACCTATATTTGAATGACAAATGAATGGCCAGAGTGTTTGCCTTCTTTGAAATCTATGTTTCACAAAAGACCACATCTTAGGCAGGAGGGCCAGTACTGCCTTGGATAAGGGGTAGGGAGGAAGTTATAAGATGCATTTTTGGGAGGAGGTGGCAGTGGCCATTCTCTGTGCCCCTGAAACCACTTCATGCAGCAGAAGCCTATCATCTTCATGTGTAAGAATATTCCCCTGGGCAGAAGCACAGGGAGATCTAGGTTATCCAGAGAACAGGGGCTCTGAGAATACATACACCTGGGTAAGTCTGGAGTGATGTGTTGTGGGAACCAGAGAAATCATGCATGCTTCTTTTTACCACACAGACCATGATGGGGAGGTACTGGATCTGATCAACAAGAAAGCCAGGGTCTTAGGCCAAAATGGAAGGCTTTTTTTTGACCATGTTCTCAGCTGTTGGACAGGGGACAGGGACTGATCATGCTTGATGGTTTGAAAAGCCTATGGGAGGCCAAGTAGGGGAGACCTGCTGCCAGAACTATCTCTCAAATCTCAATTCCTGGGGCTTCCACCCTCACATTCTAGAGGAAAGCATACTGCCACTAATCCAAGTTGTGTGCTGTGACTGCTAGTGAAATCTGATCAGCTCTGGGGGCCCTCAGCTCTTGGCTGTCAATGCAGGATGATACTGGGCTACAGGAGAAAGAGGTAAGGAAGAGAAAGTATTCCTCCATGAATGGGATGCAATGGATTAAATTCGAAGAGAAAGTAAGGTGAACTACCTCATTTGTCATGTGGGGAAGCTCAGGCCTAGAGAGGTGATGTGCTTCTGTATCTCTGCTACTAGTGCTACCAATGTGCCAGTTACCTGGGCAAGATTCCTGGGAAAGATCTTTGGTATTTTCTCCCATTTGCCTTTTGCTAAATCATCAAGGATTTACCCTATTTTTTTCCACTCTTACTGGGGCTTCCACATTTAGGTCTTCATCACTTGATAACTCAATTTTTATAGCACCCTCTAATGGGGTCTTGATTGCTCCTGTCTCCCCTCCCCTGCATCCATGCTGCACACCAAGGCCATGGCATCTTCAGGTCCAGCTATGGCTGTGTCAGTGCATTTCATAAATGCCTTCTGTGCTACTCCATTGCCTACTGCAAAAACTCTAATTGTGCCCTGCTAACCGTGTTCCCCATTGCACACCAAATGGATCTTCTTCTACAGCCAGGCAATATGTACACTGCACTTTCTGTTTTTACCACTTTTGCTCCTGCTGATTCTCCAAATTCTATGTACAGGCACTGTTGTAGGATGTGGAGACTTATCAGTGAACATGACTGACAGCTTTCCTGACCAGAAATACGAGGTCAATGAACTGACTATGAAGCAATAAGTACACCGGGTGGGAGCATGTTTGGTATTTACTACTATTTATTAACTGTGGAATGGATAAATAATTGGTGACGTCTCTCTCCTTTCCTCATCTTTTTATTTTTTTCTCTCCCTCTTCTTCCTCTTCTTTTTTCACCCTCTCTCCCACTACACCGTCCCCCTTGCCAATCCTACATACTGAGGTTTTTAGCTACCACTTCTATGTCAATAACTCCTAAACCTATTTCTCTTGCTTGCTTCTGTCAAGTATAATTTTACATTTCCACTGCTGGTTGGACACCTCTAAAACGATTCACCAGCTCAAAAACAAAGCATATTCAAAATCCAGCTTATCATCTCCTCCTTACAAATGTTCTTCTCTTGCTAACATTTGTATTTGTGTAAGCACAGCCACCCTTTTCCTAGTTATCCAACTTAAATCACTCCCACAGTCTATTAAATGCCAACTTCTCTCTGCCACTTAAATTCCTTCTGCATCTGTTTCCTCTTCTTCACCTCCTGTTGTCAATACAACTTTGGGCTCTCTTATCTCCTACCTAGATCCAACCAGTGAATGATTTCCAGAGCAATGGCACGTAAAATTAATATGGCTACTGCTCTCTTTGAATTTTTATCCCACTGAGGGATATAAATGAAAAGTAAACAAACAAGAAGGCATAAGTACAAATGGAAAAGGACTATGAAGATGTAAATAGGGTATTGTGATAAGATTAGTTGTGGGGAAGACAAGAGAGCAGCCTACTTTAAACAGGATGTTATGTAAAGAGTTTTCTGAGGAGGTGACATGTAAGCTGAGACTCTCAACATGGTAGGGATTTAGCCATTTGGTGATCAAGGACGCATTTCGGGGTAGAGGGATTGGCATACAGAAAATCCCCAAATTTGAAGAATGCCAGGAAGGCAAGTGTTAATGAAGCTCGATGAGTAGGGGAAGAGGGATCTGAGCTGGGGCTGGAGAAGTAAGCACGGACCAAATTGAGAAGGGCTTGTAGGCCATTTCCACTTTATCTTAAGACCAAAGAAAGGCAACTTGTAAGCAGGGGAGTGACATCATCTGATTTCATTTTTTTTTTCTTTTTTAAGGAACTAGCTTCTTTGTTGAAAATGGATTGTAGGGGGACCATAAGAAGTGAGGGGACAAATTAAGATATGGGAAAAAGCTGATGGTGACCTAAACTGAGTAGTGGCTATAATGGGGGTGAAGAGAAGTTAGTGGGTTCAAGATCTAAGTTGGAAGCAGGATCAGCAAGACTTCCTGGTATGGAAGGGGCTGGATTTTGGGAGACAGACAGGTTAAAAGATGGCTTGCAGGTTTCTGGCCTATGTAGCTGGGTGGATAGTGAAGATAGATATTGACATGAGAAAGACGGAGAGAAACAGAATGTGTCCACTTGATATGACAACACGAAGCCATTGGTGATTTTGCCAAGAAAAGTTTTAGTGTTTTGCTGAGGGCCAAGTCCAAGTTGCAGAGAATTAGACAGTGAATGGAAGAAGAAATGAGGACAGCCTATGTAAGAAAAACAATGGAGAAATTTAGTTGTGAAAGGGACAAGAGAGGCCAGGCGTGGTGGCTCATGCCTGTAATCCCAATACTTGGAGAGGTCAAGGTGGGTGGATCACTTAAGGTTAGGAGTTCAAGACCAGCTTGGCCAACATGGTGAAACACCATCTCTACTAAAAATACAAAAATTAGCCAGGTGTGGTGGGGCATGCCTGTAATCCCAGCTGCTTGTGAAGCTGAGGCAGGAGGATTGCTTGAATCTGGGAGGCGGAGGTTGCAGTGAGCTGAGATGGTGCCGCTGTACTCCAGCCTGGGTGACAGAGTAAGACTCTGTCAAAAACAAAAACAAACAAACAAATAACAACAACAAACCGAGTGAAATGGGGCGGTAGCTGGAATTGTATGTGGTGTCAAGGAAAAGTTTTTTTTTTTTTTTTTGAGACAGAGTCTCGCTCTGTGACCCGGGCTGGAGTGCAGTGGCCGGATCTCAGCTCACTGCAAGCTCCGCCTCCCGAGTTTACGCCATTCTCCTGCCTCAGCCTCCCGAGTAGCTGGGACTACAGGCGCCCACCACTTCGCCTGGCTAGTTTTTTGTATTTTTTTTTAGTAGAGACGGGGTTTCACCATGTTAGTCAAGATGGTCTCGATCTCCTGACCTCGTGATTCGCCCGTCTCGGCCTCCCAAAGTGCTGGGATTACAGGCTTGAGCCACCGCGCCCGGCCTGTTTTTTGTTTTTAATGGAAGATACTGAAATAAATTTACCATTGATGGGAAGATCCAGCTAAGAGGGAGAAACTGGTGACGCAGAAGAGAAAGTGAATAACAGAAAGGGAAATCCTCGAGAGGATTAAAGGGAATGGGATCAGAGTACTTGCTTGAGACTGACCATAGATAGGAGGAGAGATACTTTCTCAAATGAAATGCAAGGAAGGAAAAGACAGGAGGAGATGCAGATAGACTGGTAGATTTAGTTGGGGGACGATGTGAGATTTTCTGTGTAACCTCTTTTGTTTTCTCTGTGAAATATGAGGGAAGGCATCAGCTAAAAATGAGAGGAGACTGGAGGCAGAGGGTGGGATGAGAAAGTTTGGGGAATGAGGAAAAGATGAATGTCACTACTCAGAGTAGCAGAGCAAATGTCTTGGAGAAAAGTCCACAATGGCAGTTCAGTGTCCTACTGAGTGCGGTGATCACACATTTACTGCATCAACAGTTTGCCTTCTTGTGTGGTAATTTCAGTAACACGCAATTGAGCAAGTAAAGGATGGAGAATACAGGTGCGTTTGGTAAAGATAGAGAAAGGCAACCGAAGTTAAGGGGATTTGCAAGGAGGTAATAATAGTGATGCCTCATTGAATTCAAGCTAGATGGGGGTGGGTGGGAGGTGAAGGCAAACATGTGCTCAAGGATAGACAGTGGTAAGACACATGCTTTGGGGTTCTTGATAAGGTCAAAGATTATTCTGGGGGCTGTACTTGAGCAGATAAAGTTCATCTCCAAAGAAAGAAAGTTTACTGATGATGAGCAGTTCAGGGAGTGAAGAGGCCAGGTGTTTGATGGGTTATCCACATATTCTGGATCACTGCAGTCATCTCTCTTTTTTTTTTTTCTTTTTCTCTGACCTCATTCTTCCATCACAATTACTTTCCTTCTTAATTAATCTCTTTGGCATTTCCCCTGTTCCAATCTATTTGACACTGCACTTTCAGCCCCAATTTGAAAATTCTGAGTAACTTCCCACTGTATACTGAACCAAGGAGCGAACTTATAAAAAATTAACTTAAATTTATTTGAAATTCACCATGTGTCATGTAGCACACTAAATGCCTTCTCTGGATTATCTCATTGAATCCTTACAACAACCCTATGAGGTAGATACTGCTGTCATTATCTTCATTTGCAAACAAGGAAACTGAAGCAGAGAAAAGTTAAGTAATTTGTGAAAGGTCACATAGCAGTAGTGGAGTCAGCATTTAAACTCAGTGTGTGCTTTCCCCCACTGTCACACCACCTGGCACTAGGAGCCCTCCAGAGTATGACTTCTACCTTGCTTTGTCCCTCATTACTGGAAGTGCTTGAGGAGAGACCAGAAATCAAGTAGAAGTTGGGCTGCAATTTGCTGGGAATGTTGCCAAGTACCTGCTGCTCCTTCCTGTGGAATACCTCTTTCCTCTCAACCAAAATCCTATCAGTCCTGGAAGGTCCTTGATGAACCTGGAAGGTCCCGTCTTCTCCATGGAATTCTCCTCCTTTTGAACCCCAAACCCTCCCAAACACAGAGCCCTGGGATCTTTTCTTTCTCTGAACCTCCATAGCATTTTATCCATATTCCTCTAATGGCATCTCTTTTACATCAGATTACACATGTGCTTATCTTCACCGTTAGATTCTTGTTCTCAGTGGAAGTAGGGACTGACATTCTTTTCCCTTAGTAGAACTCAGCTTGCATTGCAGGGCAGTGGGAAACCAATGCAAGTTTGTTGATTAATGTTGTATTGCAAAGGAAGGAAGTGATTGGTCCAAGTGTATATTTCGAGGTATTGGAGCATTGGGACCAGAATCCAGTTCTCTAAACTTTGAAGCCAATGCTTTCTCCACATTGCCCCCTTTTCGCCCTTTGGTTCTGCTTCCATTTCCTTCCATACTTTTGTCCCTGAAAATATACACGCACTTGGAAGCTTCTTGACTTTCTCTCAGCCCAGATGCAAGAGAAGACCCTCACCCATGGACAGATGGACACACACACACACACACACACACACAGCTCTGATTCACCTAAGGACCCAGCTTTGCTTCTTTACCCAATAATAGCAACCACAAATCTCTACCCACCCTAGCCCACACTGCCTCCCCTACGGAAGCTCTTTTCTTAACTCAGTGGCATCCCCTACCCCTGCATGAAGTCACAGATCTAGTGTCCTTTTGCAGTCTCTTTCTCCTTTTAAGAGATATTTCTAATAGCAAAAACCTGGAAGACCTAAATGCCAAGCAATAGAGTTGTTAAATAAATCACAGGACACCCAAATAGTAGAATATAGTGTAGCCATTTAAAATGACAACATGGGCGCACGCGGTGGCTCACGTCTGTAATCCCAGAATTTTGGGAGACCGAGGCGGGTAGATCACTTCAGGTCAGGAGTTCAAGACCAGCCTGGCCAACATGGTGAAACCCCTTCTCTTCTAAAAATACAAAACTTGGCGGGGTATGGTGACGCAGGCCTGTAATCCCAGTCCTTGGAAGGCTGATGCAGGTGAATCATTGAACCTGTCAGGCGGAGGTTGCAGTGAGCCAAGATCGCGTCATTTCATTCCAGTCTGGGTGACAGAGTGAGACCCTGTCCCCCCCAAAAGTAAAATAAAATAAAATAAAATAAAATGACAACATAGAAACAGATTCATCTACTAGAACTTGCATTGCTCAGTGAAAAATCAGGTTAAAGAACAGTTTTTAGAGTATATCCTCATGTACACTAATGTATGTCTGTATGTGAACAGCATGTGTGTGTGTGTGATCACAGAAAAAAATCCAACAGGATGTATGCCAAGGTGATAATATTTTGCTCCTATTTTCTATTTTTCTGTAGTGATCGTGGATTACTTGTGCAATTTCTACCCCATTCCAACAAAAGAACAAATCTTGCTCTCAGGATAAACTCTGGCAAAGTTATTTATACTGATGCATAAATCATATGTAAAGCCTAACAGAGACCTCTTTCCAGAGGCATATTTATTTTAATCACTCAAGAGGGTAAGCCAAAGGAAAATGTCACAAAACAGGTGGAAGAGGGTGTTATATAATTTTATTTCATTTTTGTATGTTACTGGGAAGGAGTTCTCAGTCCTTTCAAAAGTGCAGCTCGGCCGGGCGCGGTGGCTCAAGCCTGTAATCCCAGCACTTTGGGAGGCCGAGACGGGTGGATCACGAGGTCAGGAGATCGAGACCATCCTGGCTAACACGGTGAAACCCCGTCTCTACTAAAAATACAAAAAACTAGCCGGGCGAGGTGGTGGGCACCTGTAGTCCCAGCTACTGGGGAGGCTGAGGCAGGAGAATGGCGTAAACCCGGGAGGCGGAGCTTGCAGTGAGCTGAGATCCGGCCACTGCACTCCAGCCGGGGCGACAGAGCAAGACTCTGTCTCAAAAAAAAAAAAAAAAAAAATGTACCAGCAACTGAGCCCAGTACCAAGTCAGGGCCAGGAAAGGGTAATTGCTCCCGAAGGATCCCCTGCTCCCTCTTCTGCTCTCCTTCTTCTGTTTCCTCCTTCCATGGAGGCAAGTGGTAGGCAGCCATGGTGTTCAAATGGCAGAGCTGTCACAGAAAATGAGAATTCTGACCGCTCTCTCAACTGCCTTCCGCTGTCCAAATCAAACCAAGAGCTTCCTCTCTCCAAATAAAGTTCAGGCACATGCAAAATCACATGGCCTGCATATGTTGTCCCCCTGTGTTGCTAAATCCTTGACTGTGCATGTTTCTGAGAGCTTCAGAGAGCCGTCTCTGTATACCTCTGGCTACACTTTCCTGAGCACTTCTGTATTTGTGCCACTCAGCCTCCATCCCCCAGGACTGACCCTCCAGGTTTTCTCCCTCTCTCTTTATCCTTCTAAGGCCAGAGAGGCTCATCTATGCTTGGGTGTGAGGACGGGCCATGTTGACATCATTTTTAAAAGTATACAGAATGACATTAGGTCAGAACGGAAACCTGATATCCGACTCCCCCATGCCTGCCATCTCCACCAGAGCCCCCACTTACCTTTAGTCAGCCCCAGAGAAAATGTATCCACCAGTGTCCAAACACCTTTGTTTATTGGGGAGAAAAGTTAGTCTCAAAAGAGTATGTATGTATGGGGTGTCTCTGTGTCTGTGGTGGTGGGGAGAGGTTGGTGGGAGAGAGAGAAGGAACTGGTGAGGATTATCTCTTGGTGAAGTATATGTATTTCTAGGGTGTTTCTCTTGCCCACTCCCTCTTCTCTTTTTCCCTGTCTGAATCCCTGGGCTCCCTGGGGCTCTTGTGGTGGGATGTGTGAGCAAAAGCAACTGCCTTCAGCTGCAGAACCATTCTGGGCCTCGCTCAGCTTTTGGTGCCCCCAGTAGGCCCACAGGTGCTTCTGTGTCTGAGATTCAGGGCCTGCTCAGGCTCTTGGGCTTCCTCTTCCTCACGCTACCTCCTCTCTCTGCCCCTCAGCAGCTCCGCCGAAAGCTGTGCTGAAACTCGAGCCCCCGTGGATCAACGTGCTCCAGGAGGACTCTGTGACTCTGACGTGCGGGGGGGCTCACAGCCCTGACAGCGACTCTACTCAGTGGTTCCACAATGGGAATCTCATCCCCACCCACACGCAGCCCAGCTACAGGTTCAAGGCCAACAACAATGATAGCGGGGAGTACAGGTGCCAGACTGGCCGGACCAGCCTCAGCGACCCTGTTCATCTGACTGTGCTTTCTGGTCAGTGGAGGAAGGCCCCGGGGTGGGCCTGGGAGGGCCAGGATGGTTGAAATCTGCTTTCAGGCAGAGGTTTGCAGGAAAGGGGGGTGGCCTGCTTACTGGGAAGCATTAGTGTGAGTTGCCTCAGCGCATAACAATGGTTGTTTTTGCCTCAGTCCTGATTGAACAGATGGTTACCAGGCCACAAATAGGCAGCCAAGTGTGAGAGAAGCAGAAGGAAATCCCTACTGCATAAAACCCATTTCCATTTTAATGGCAGAATTGAAAAGCACAAACAGACCACAACGGAATCCTAGCCCTGGAAATGACTCAGTATACAAACATGATGAATTCATTTAACCCTTGAGTTTCCATTTCCTCACCTGCTCCATGGGGCACTAGTGCCTCCCTCAAAGGCTTCTGGTGAGAATCAGTGTTTCCCTTCTCCACGTTCTCAGAGTGCTAGGTGCCCTTCTCTGTCTTTCTCTTCCACCAGCCTATGGGAAACCTAAGATGAAAGTCGTGTCTTATCCATCTTTGTATTTCCAGCATCTGAAACTGGGCAGAGCTTAGTAAATATTTTGCTGGAGAGGTTGATGATCTTACAAAGCTACCATTGAAAGGTGGCTCTCTGTAAAGCAAAGTTGCAAGGAGATTGTGATGAACATTGTCCTTGTTGCTTTTCACTTGATCCCCTCCCTTCACCTGAATAGCAAATTTTCCTCAAAAGTACACAGCAAACGAATGACCCACTGGTGACACTGCTGCCTTTGGACCCTGCTGGAAAGAAGCTCCACATTTATTAACATTCTCCAAATAAATTTGTCAAGTAGCATTCATCAGGTAACATTTGTTGCACATTCATGACTTTCTGCTGTCCACAAAGGCATATGTCCTTCTCACATGCAGACTCCTCAGTCAGACTGGATTCCTCCTTCCCTCCCCGACATGGAAGAGATCACATCTTAGGGTCTCTTGTGTTCTTCCTACAGAGGCCTGTCAGGCAGGAAAAGGCTGCAGCTGCCTTCCTGGGAGAAGAAGGAGATGAGTGTATCCTGAACACCTACTATGTGCTAGGACCTATTGTAGATACATGACATTATCATGCCCATTTTCACAAATGAGGAAACTGAGGCTCAGAAGACTTAAATTATCTGCCCAAGAGTTCATAAATGATACAGCAAGCATTAGAGTCCAGAACTGTCTGATTTCAGACCTAAGCTGTTCCCTTTGCACACCATGTCCCACCAGTAAGGAAGATCTGGGTCTCAGAGCTGAGCCAAGACCTCCCAGGTCCTCTGGGGTTTTTTGCGTCTTTCAGAGTGGCTGGTGCTCCAGACCCCTCACCTGGAGTTCCGGGAGGGAGAAACCATCATGCTGAGGTGCCACAGCTGGAAGGACAAGCCTCTGATCAAGGTCACATTCTTCCAGAATGGAAAATCCAAGAAATTTTCCCATGTGGATCCCAACTTCTCCATCCCACAAGCAAACCACAGTCACAGTGGTGATTACCACTGCACAGGAAACATAGGCTACACGCCATACTCATCCAAACCTGTGACCATCACTGTCCAAGGTATGGGGAATCTGCCAAGATGTAGGGAGGGGAGAAGAGGGGATGGACAAGTGCTAAGGTCACATGGGCCTACACGGAGGTCTGAGAAAGGCCACAGCAGCAAAATTGGGCACTGGAGCAAAGAGGAGTGGTGTGGAGGCCTGGCTAAGTATTGGCCAATGAGCAGGAGTAGGGGCCAGAACTTGGAGCCGTCACCTCCCAGGTGATAGGTAGTCAGGCTCTTGTTCCACTTTGAAATGCAGGCCCCAGACTAAAGATGGCAGCGAAGCAGAGCTCCCTCATTGGTGCAGAGGTTCCCAAAGCTCCTGGGGATTCCTAAGAGCTGAAGTTTGCCTCGTTTCTTCTCATGGCTCATGTTATAGCCATTCACTCCAGAAAGCCTGGCATGTCATAGTCTGTTCAAGGCTGTGCTCCATAGAGTAATGATGCCTCCAGCTATGCAAGGCTTTGGGCCCACCCTCCCTACTGCCCCCAAGGGCTAAGGGGATTCCTTCCCTCTGCTCCTGCCTGCTCGCCAATGTGCCTTTATTAGTTTGGTGGAGAAACCTGGATAGGCAGGAGGCATAAGTCCAGCCACAGAAACCCTGTGCAGGTGAGGCTGGGGGATGTAGTGAGTCTTGCATTGGTGAGTGACTCAGACACAGAAGAGCTTTGGGTGACAAGCACTAGGACATAGCACTGGAGGAAGTGGGAGATGGGACAAGAAGAATACAAGTTGTCATTAAAATAGTAACCCCCATCCTGTCCTAATGTCTGTCTTCCCTAGTGCCCAGCGTGAGCAGCTCTTCACCGATGGGGATCAATGTGGCTGTGGTCACTGGGATTGCTGTAGCGGCCATTGTTGCTGCTGTAGTGGCCTTGATCTACTGCAGGAAAAAGCAGATTTCAGGTTTGTAGCTCCTCCCAGTCCCTTTTGTTATCAGTTTGCATTTGGTCCAGGCCCTAACCCCAGACATTTCCAGAATCCCTCTCTTTGGGCTAGATACGCATTCAGATCTAGGCCCGTATTGTATTATATTCATTTGTTCATTTATTAGATCATTCATTGACAAGACTTGAACAAACCAGCTTATGTGTCAGCCAATGTGTGAGTCATGGTAGGTGATGCCAAGATGAAGTCCAGTCCCTGCCCTTGGGGAGTTCTCAGCATTGTGAGGAAGACAGAAGTACAACTAGGCCATTATAATAAGATGGGATAAAAGCAATGATAGGGACATGAAAAGCCTAGGATAGGAGTACAGAGGAGGCTCCATAGTCCAACAAGGGCTGAGGCAGTTGGAGAAGGTCTTAGGGGGAGCAGTGTAGTGCAGTGATGGAGTGCCCATAGTGGGGTCGGACTGCCTGGGTTCAAATCTAGTTCCACAGTGTACCAGCTATATGACCCAGGTGAGTCACTCCACCTCTCTGTGCCTCAGTTGTCTCATGTGGAAAATGGGGACACTAATAGGACTCACCTCACAGGATTGCCATGGGGATGAAAGAGGCTGACGCTCTTACACCAGTGCCTGTCAGGCAGTAACAGCACACAAACAGGGCTTTTGCCATTCTGGAGGAGGTGGTGTGTGATGGCAGTGCTTAGCTAGGGAAGGAGGACTCTCCAGGTACTGGGCCAAGGCAGGGATTGAAGCTGGGTGGAGCTTATATGGGTGTTGAGGGAGGACTAGAGAGGGTGCTACAAGCTGCTGAGAAAGAGAAATAATCCCACTAACACCTCACAAAGCACTTTACAATTGGTTCATAGCTAGGACCTCAGTTACTGATGATAATACAGAGAAACAGGGAGAGAGACTGAGGCACAGATGTTTTTAAAAGGCAGAGCAAGTCTCAGATGCCATGGAGTGTCCTTTCTGACTCTCCTGGGCATCCCCATGGGTGACCTGAATTCTGCCTCTGGACCAGCCCTTTTCCAGGTGGGAGCAGCCCCTGAGCAGGGGAGCTGGGGGTGGGAGGACGGGAAGCATCTGCCAGAGGGAAGGCCTGAGCTGGTCCCATCCAACCCTGGCCCTGGTCCTTGGTCCTGAGGACTCAGGTCCCACCCCCTAATCCTACTAACCTCCTATGTGCCCCTCCCAGCTCTCTCAGGAAACCCTGAGTGCAGGGAAATGGGGGAGACCCTCCCTGAGAAACCAGGTGAGTACAGGGTTGTCTCAGGGATTCAGTGATGGCTCACCAGGGCTGCCTGCTGGACTGGAGCCAGCCAGAAGGGGCTTGTGCGAGTTCAGCTGGGAGCCAGGGAGGGAGCAGCGGTGAGGGGATGGCCGGGGCTCAAATCGCTTGGTCAGCTCTGAGTCTAACTCCTGGGCCTAAAGATGACCTCTCTGGAGATGAGAAGAAAAACACCAGTCCCGGATACAGAGGAGAGGGCTGTGTCCGAATTTCTGGGATCAGGAATCTGGGGATATTTCCAGATCTGGAAATCAGAGATACTTTGGTCTTTCTGTGGAGCTTTGGCAGAGCTGGCAAAGGAGAGGGCTAGGGGCTGTAAGACTGAGGCCAATCGGATGTGGGAGGCAGGAGTCTAAGGGGAAAAGAGGAGGAGGCCTGGAAACCCCTTGATTTGCTGAGGAGTCTATCTCTGTGGAGGGATGGGGTGGAGTGGCCAGGCTCAGCTGTCTGTGGAATGCTAAGAGGAGGTTTGGGCTTGAGAAAATTCTGGGGGACTAGGGGCACTAGTGGGCTCTACTCTGTGGGCAAAGCTTTGTTCCGATGCCCACGCACTCCAGGTTGATTGAAGTTTGGCCTGGTTCTGCCCCCATCACACAGTGGAGCCTTGAACCAGTCTCCCTGATGGGGTTCAGTCTCCTCACTGAGGAAATGAGTGGGTGACCTCTCAGGCCTTCTAGGTCTGACATTCTGAGAGCCAGGGGCCACTCAAACCCTGGCCTAGGTGAGAGTATGTAAAGGAACTTCCAGGAGGATGCCAGGCAACTTCCAGACTGTAGTTAAAGTCAGAGCACAAAGGAAACTGGGGCTTTTTCTGGGGGTTTCCATGATAGTAGGAACAGGCAGGGAAAAGAGGCTGTCAAAGACCCCAACTCAGATGGCTGGAGTATGATTCAGAGCAGAGCCAACAGATTTGAGAGCTTGAGCAAAATATCACTTGTCCAGCTGTGCTTGCAGCAAGGTCACCTGTCCGCTGGTCGGGCCCAGTGGGGACAGGGGCCTGTGTTTACACCAGGGCCAAAGCAGATCTGTTAAAAACAAAGTCCAAGTGGCCGGGCGCGGTGGCTCAAGCCTGTAATCCCAGCACTTTGGGAGGCCGAGACGGGCGGATCACGAGGTCAGGAGATTGACACCATCCTGGCTAACCGGGTGAAACCCCGTCTCTACTAAAAAATACAAAAAACTAGCCGGGTGAGGTGGCGGGCGCCTGTAGTCCCAGCTACTCAGGAGGCTGAGGCAGGAGAATGGCGTAAACCCAGGAGGCGGAGCTTGCAGTGAGCTGAGATCTGGCCACTGCACTCCAGCCTGGGCGACAGAGTGAGACTCCGTCTCAAAAAAAAAAAAAAAAAAAAAAAAAAAAAAAACAAAGTCCAAGCAACTGTATTATCCGTCTTGTTGTGTGGTTCTGTCTACACTGGCATAAGCACATTTCACAAGGCATTTTTGCAGCCAGGCACTGGAGCTGATGATTTCCCAAAAGGTAAAGCTGGGTTACTGGGATTCTTGGGGAATGTAGTAGAATGGGAATTCAGAATGTGGTTTGCTGCAGAATTTACAGCATGGCAATAAAGGCTCTCGGTGTTCAGGGAGTGAGAGAAGACACTAGATGCATTGTCTCAGATGCCTCCCGACTTCCTGAGAAATGCCACTTTGCAGATACTGGGGCTACTTTTCATACTGGCTAAGTCAGTTCATAGCAAAATATGAGGGAATTCAGTGTGTTTCAGACACTAACCAGAGAAAGTCCTTCCTTCCTTTCTTCTTCCCTCCCTCCCGTCCTCCCTTTCTCACTCACTTTCTCTTCCTTTTTAATGCCACAGAGTACCATATTTTTCAAAGTTCCAACAAAGATGCACTACATTCAGACAATGTGAAAATGGCCCTCAGCCTTCTCTCCCTGAAGTCTGTGGCCAGCAAAAATCTGGACTTCACTTCACTCTGATGCTGAACACTCCCCTACCCCACCTCTTCCCCAATATCTCAGATCTCAAGGCTCCCTGGTTTGCTTCTAGGAAAGCTCCGCAATTCCCTGAAAAGAATGCAGCTCAAGTGACTGCTTCACTTTTTCACCGTGGCCCATGGGGAAGGCTGTGGCTGGGCTACCCCACGCATGGATCAGTGAGGCCATATTTACCCAGTGCTTGGCCTAGAGATCCGAGACAGGGTCAGCAGTGCTTGCTTTGGCTCTAGTTTGGGTGTTGGTTTTGCAGCCTCAGCATCAGCACAGGCAGGCCCTCTTCTCCGGCAGTGCTCTGGCTGATATTTCTTCTTTTTGCCCACAGCCAATCCCACTAATCCTGATGAGGCTGACAAAGTCGGGGTGAGTGATCCCAGCCATCTCCCCCTCCCTTCTCCCCTTTTGCCCTCTCTGTTGCCTTCTTTCCTAGGCCCTCTCTGTGGATCCTGACTGCTGGTTTTTGCCTTTTCTAGGCTGAGAACACAATCACCTATTCACTTCTCATGCATCCGGATGCTCTGGAAGAGCCTGATGACCAAAACCGTGTTTAGTATCCGTTGTCTTGCCTTGGGATTTGAGAAGAAAATCAGAGAGGGAAAGATCTGGTAGTTCCTGGCCTAAATTCCCCTTGGGGAGGAGAAGGAGACGCTGCAGTTCCAAAAAAGAAGGTCTCTTCCAGAGTCATCTACCTGAGTCCTGAAGCTCCCTGTCCTGAAAACCACAGACAATATGGTCCCAAACGACCAACTGCACCTTCTGTGCTTCAGCCCGTCTTGACATCAAGACTCTTCGTTCCACATCCACACAGCCAATACAATTAATCAAACCACTGTTATTAATAGATCATAGCAACTTGGGAAATGCTTATGTTACAGGTTACATGAGAACAATCATGTAAATCTATATGATTTCAGAAATGTTAAAATAGACTAACCTCTACTAGCACATTAAAAGTGATTGTTTCTGGGTGATAAAATTATTGATGATTTTAATTTTCTTTATTTTTCTATAAAGATCATATATTACTTTTATGATAAAACATTATAAAAATAACATTCTGTTTACCTTTTCAAGGCTGTATTGGTTTGAGTGTAGATTGAACTGCGTGGGGTCTGTTTCTCTTCAGTGATGAGACTCTTAGGAAGGCAGGAACGGATAGGATGTGGGGGAAAGGAGAGATGGGGATTTGGAATGTAGAGTTAGTGCCCCTTTTCTTAAAACTGAATACAGTCATGCACCACGTAACGATTTTTAGTTCAACAACAAACTGCATATATGATGGTGGTCCCATAAAATTATGCTGCTATATCTCTACTATGCCTTTCCTATTCCTATGTTTAGATATATGAGTACTTACCGTTGTGTCACAGTTGCCTAAAGTATTCAGTACAGTAGCATGCTGTACAGGTTTGTAGCCTAGGGGCAATACGCTATACCGTACAGCTGAGGTGTGTAGTAGGCCACACCATGTGGGTTTGTATAAGTACCTGCTATAATGCTCACACAGCAAAATTGCCTGCATTTCTCAAAATGTATCCCCATATTTCAGCAATGCATGACCGTACTCTTCTGCCAGTGACCTTGTATTCTTGTTTCCATGTCTTTTTCTATTTCCTCCTATGGCAAATAAAACACTGTTTTGCAACACAAGTTCACAGGAAGTCAAACTTCAGATGAGCCCTCAGTGGAGACTGCTGACATGTCCTGCTCCGCTATTCTCCCAATGTAGTTACCAGAAGGATGTGACCTTCTCAGAGAAGTCATCCCAGGCAGATTAGAAACATGACTGGCAGTCTCCTTGAGGGTTTGGAGAGTGCCCTTGGAGAGGCTTCATTTTCCTGGGACTCTAACACAGTATCATTGTGCAACATTTGTTGCACTTTTTATGGTAGGATAAAAAGTACTCACTTTTTATGGTCCCACAATCAGATTTCATACACACTTATTGTTTTAGTAATAAGGGATAATAATTAAAATTACTGCGTTATTGAGGGCTTACTTTGTGCCGAATTATATGCTTTAGAAATTAGAGAATTTACAATTAGCCTTTTATATTTCCTCTTTTGTGAGTTTCCTGTGCGTTTATTCTTTGCCTATTTTTGAAGATACAATGTATGTCCCTTTATTTATAAATTGCATAGTAGCAACTTATTTCCTTTTATTTGTATGTAAATTATTTCACTACACTAATAATATATTCTTTTTATAAAATTAAGATACAGATAGGCAAAACAAAAAAATTAGGTCGCCCATAAAGCCATAAACCAGAAATAATTAATGCTAGCATTTAAGGATATCAATCTACATTCCTGTCTGAGGCAGTGTGTATTTGTGTTTTAAAAATTGGATCTAATCCCAGCTACTCGGGAGGCTGAGACAGGAGAATCACTTGAACCCGGGAAGCAGAGGTTGCAGTGAGCCAAGATTGCACCATTGCACTTCAGCCTGGGTAGCAAGAGTGAAACTCCATCTCAAAAAAAAAAAAAAAATTGAATCATATCATATATTTTTACATATTCATAAATACACTCAGGCAAAAATGTATGCTCATTGTAAGCATGTAAGCCCAAATAATACCGAAAGATAAGGAGTAAAAAGCAGAAGCCCTTTTCTTTCTTTCTGTCTTTCTTTTTAAGAGATGGGGTTGTAGCCCAGGCTGGAGTGCAGTGGCAGGATCACAGCTCACTGCAGCCTCAAACTCCTGGACTCAAGTGATCTTCCCACCTCAGCCTTCCCAGTAGCTGGGACTACCACACCTGGCTAATTTTTAAGAATTTTTTGGCCGGGCACGGTGGCTCATGCCTGTAATCCCAGCACTTTGGGAGGCCGAGGCGGGCAGATCACGATGTCAGGAGATG
>NW_012116866.1:1782466-1785711 GCF_000951035.1 Colobus angolensis palliatus | reverse complement strand
CAAGATCAGGCCATTGCACTTGAGCCTGGGGAACAGAGTGAGACTTAGTCTCAAAAAAAAAAAAAAGTTTGTAGAGGCGGGGCTTTACTATGTTGCCTAGGCTGATCTCAAACTCTGAGCCTCAGGTGATCCTCCTCACTTAGCCTCCCAAAGTGGTGGGATTACAGGTGTGAGCCACTGTACCTGGCCCTGACATGCTATTTAAAGTCTGAAACTTGACTCCTGATCCCCAGGGTCAGTTTCTTTACTGATAGTTTTTCAATAAGCCTGGCCATTTAGATACTTGGCTTGATTACGTAGCCAGAGGGGGCATAAAAATCCCTCTGGGAACTTCTGCTTTGAGCTCTCCCATAGCCAAGACTCCTTGCATGGATCTCGGTGGTTTAATCCAGACAAAAAGCGCAAATAAGGTACAGTAACTATAAGGATGCTAGGGAGCTTGCACATGGAATCTCAGTAATGCCTAGACTCTCTTTCTCTTGCCATATTTTTAAATAAGCGCTTTGTGTGAGCATGCTCAGTAGAGTTTGATGAGTTCTTTCAAATATCCTCTTTGGCAAGGACATCCCTGTCTACACTTCCCCTACTGTTATTCCTCTGCTCTTATTTCCTTCATGGTATCTATCACTGTATGTAATTATCTTATGTATTTTTTTTTGCTTAAATTTTTTTTTTTTTTTTTTAGATGGAGTCTTGCTCTGTCGCCCAGGCTGGAGCGCAGTGGCCAGATCTCAGCTCACTGCAAGCTCTGCCTCCCAGGTTCACGCCATTCTCCTGCCTCAGCCTCCTGAGTAGCTGGGACTACAGGCGCCCGCCACCTCGCCCGGCTAGTTTTTTGTAGTTTTTAGTAGAGACGGGGTTTCACTGTGTTAGCCAGGATGGTCTCGATCTCCTGACCTCATGATCCGCCCATCTCGGCCTCCCAAAGTGCTGGGATGACAGGCTTGAGCCACCGTGCCCGGCCTTTTGCTTAAATATTTACTTACATGTTCCAAAATGTAAGCTCATTCTGGGCAGGGTGTTTGTACTATTCACTGGTGTATTCCAGAGACTATAACAATGCAATCACTATTGATTGAATGAGTTAATGAATGAAATCATATTATATTTATCTAAAACTCTTAAATGCTTTAAATAGATTGAAAGAACACATTCCTCAGCCCTGGGCCCAGTACAAACACATATCTCAACTTCCTGGGCTCAACACAAACACATTCACACATTCCTCAGCCCTGGGCCCAGTACAAACACATTCCTCCATATATCTCAACTTCCTGGGCCCAGTACAAACACACCATATATCTCAACTTCCTGGGCCCAGTACAAGCACACCATATATCTCAACTTTGGAAAAACACCACCTGGAGAAACCCCCAATAAGGTCACAACCATTTGTGGCGTTACTGAAAGCGCGGGAACCAATAGAAAACTGCTAAATGTATAACTTAAAATGTAAACCAATTGCAATGCTGTAACCAAAAGAATTCCCTTGTTCCTCTGTAACCTTACATATCCTGTTTACATTGGGCTATAAAAAGCGAGCACACACATTGTTCGGGGCCCTCTTGTATGCTGTAGAACGGAGGGACCAAGTTCGAACTTGCAGTAAAGATCCTTGCCGCTTGGCTTTGACTCTGGACTCTGGTGGTCTTCTGTGGGGAATAAATGGTCTGGGAATAACATTTGGGGGCTTGTCCAGGATTCCCCAAGCCCACCAGACCCCTGGTCAATGGATCTACCAGGATCGATCTGCTGATAGGTGAGCCGGCTCGTCTCTGTTTGTCTGTCTGTGTCTGTTCTGAACCTGTATCTGTGACTCGCGAGGTCTGAAACTGAAGCTGACACAGTCCTGGCGGACACACTATAGGATGGCCAGTGGAGACCGGTGGAAGACATCCCCTGGCTCTCGCCTGATTTAGATTTCTATCTGAACTGATTCTGACCTGGGCTTCCGGAGCGCGCTTGCGGCTAGATATTATTGATACTCCAGTTTTCCTTTGCAGGAATTCTAACCCATATTCTTTTGCAGGAAGAGACTACAAACTATTACAGAATGGGTAATACCCAGAGCACACCCCTATCTCTCCTTATAAATAATTTCAAGGATGTTAGAGCAAGGGGCCATGATCTTAGTGTGGAAATCAGGAGGGGAAAGCTAATTACTCTGTGCCATTCTGAATGGCCCGCCTTTAATGTAGGCTGGCCACCCGAAGGGACATTATGTCTTCCTGTCATCACTAGAGTAAAGTCCAAGGTTTTCCTAGCTGGGCGTGCTGGCCACCCGGATTAAATCCCATGAACCCGCCCCCTTGGCTGTCCCCTTTCCTACTAGCCCCTGGACCCTGTAAGGCACTGGTTGCTCGGCCGCTAAAATCCAAGCAACCGACTGCCCCCCATCCCATTTTACCTGATAGCGGGGACCCACTGCCCACAGAACCCCCTCCGTACCCTTCCAGGCCACAGGCCTCAGCCCCCCGGGCTGAGCCGCAGGGAGAAGCAGGTGGACAGGAGGCGGCCGGCGCACCCAAGCCCACTAAAAGTGAAAGTAACTCTGAAGGGCTGGTGTGGGTCCTTTGTAAGCACAGCACCAGTCCCCTGGGCCCTGCTTTTCTTTCTCTGTACTTTGTCTCTGTGTCTTATTTCTTTTCTCAAGTCTCTCGTTCCACCTAATGAGAAACACCCACAGGTGTGGAGGGGCAGGCCACTCCTTCATCTGGTGCCCAATGTGGGAACTTTTCTCTAAGGTGAAGGTACGCTGGAGTGTGGTCATTGAGGACAAGTCGACGAGAGACTCCCGAGTACGTCTACAGTCAGCCTTGCGGTAAGCCTGTGCGCTCGGAAGAACCTAGGGTAATAATGGGGCAAACTAAAAGTAAATATGCCTCTTATCGCAGCTTTATAAAAATTCTCCAAAAAAGAGGGGGAGTTAAAGTGTCTACCAAAAATCTAATTACGCTCTTTCAAACAATAGAACAGTTTTGTCCATGGTTTCCAGAACAGGGAACTTTAGATTTAAAAGACTGGGAAAAAATTGGCAAAAAATTAAAACAAGCAAGTAAGGAAGGTAAAATCATCCCACTTACAGTATGGAATGATTGAGTCATTATTATTTCAATTCCTGTTAATCTATGGGGTCGAGATTTGTTACAACAATGGGGTGTGGAAATCATTATGCCCGCTCCATTATACAGCCCCACAAGTCAAAAAAATCATGACTAAGATAGGATATATACCAGGAAAGGGAT
>NW_012116866.1:1778105-1780515 GCF_000951035.1 Colobus angolensis palliatus | reverse complement strand
GGTATCCTCTGCATTCATAAAAGCACAAGAACTTCATGCTTTGACTCATGTAAATGCAGCAAGGTTAAAAAACAAATTTGATGTCACATGGAAACAGGCAAAAAATATTGTACAACATTGTACCCAGTGTCAAGTACTACACCTGCCCACTCAAGAGGCAGGAAGGAGTTAATCCCAGAGGTCTATGTCCTAATGCATTATGGCAAATGGATGTTACCCATGTACCTTCCTTTGGAAAATTATCATATGTTCATGTAACAGTTGATACTTATTCACATTTCATATGGGCAACATGCCAGACAGGAGAAAGTACTTCCCATGTTAAAAAACATTTATTATCTTGTTTTGCTGTAATGAGAGTTCCAGAAAAAAATTAAAACTGACAATGGACCAGGTTACTGTAGTAAAGCTTTCCAAAAATTCTTAAATCAGTGAAATATTACACATACAACAGTAATTCCTTATAATTCCCAAGGACAGGCCATAGTTGAAAGAATGAATAGAACACTCAAAACTCAGTTAGTTAAACAAAAAGAAGGAGGAGACAGTAAGGAGTGTACCTCTCCTCAGATGCAGCTTAATCTAGCACTCTATACTTTAAATTTTTTAAACATTTATAGAAATCAGATTACTACTTCTGCAGAACAACATCTTGCTGGTAAAAAGAACAGTCCACATGAAGGAAAACTGATTTGGTGGAAAGACAACAAAAATAGGACATGGAAAATAGGGAAGGTGATAACCTGGGGAAGAGGTTTTGCTTGTGTTTCACCAGGAGAAAATCAGCTTCCTACTTGGATACCCACTAGACATTTGAAGTTCTACAATGAACCCATCAGAGATGCAAAGAAAAGTGCCTCCACGGAGATGGAAACACCACAATTGAGCACCATTGACTCGCAGGATAAATCAAGTGGTGATGTTAGAAAACCAGATAAAGTCACCACGCACCAAGAAGGCAGAGCTGCCGACCTAGGCACGGTTAAAGAAGCTGACACTGTTAGCTAGAAAAAGCCTAGCTAGCACAAAGGTGACACAAACCTCAGAAAAAATGCTGCTTGCAGCTTTAATGGTTGTATCAACAGTGGTAAGTCTCCCCATGCCTGCAGGAGCAGCTGCAGCTAATTATACCTCCTATGTGCCTTTCCCGCCCTTAATTCGGGCAGTCACATAGATGGATAATCCTATTAAAATATATGTTAATAATAGTGTGTGGGTACCTGGTCCCACAGATGATCGCTGCCCTGCCTAACCGGAGGAAGAAGGAATGATGATAAATATTTCCATTGAGTATCGTTATCCTCCTATTTGCCTAGGGAGAGCACCAGGATGTTTAATGCCTGCTATCCAAAATTGGTTGGTAGAAGTACTTACTCTCAATCCCATCAGTAGATTTACTTATCACTTGGTAAGCAGAATGTCACTCAAACCACAGGTAAACTATTTACAAGACTTTGCAGTCACAAGCTACAGCCCTGTGGCAGGAGTTGCATTGCACTCCTGTGTTCAGCCAGTAAGCTTGGTTGACAATTAGCAAAAGAATTCCACAAGATTGTGGAATTCACAATCTGGTATCGATCAAAAATTGGCAAATCAAATTAATGATCTTAGACAAACTGTCATTTGGATGGGAGATAGGCTCATGAGCTTGGAACATCATTTCCAATTACAGTGTGACTGGAATACTTCAGATTTTTGTATTACACCCCAAGTTTATAATAAGTCTAAACATCACTGGGACATGATAAGACGCCATCTACAGGGAAGAGAAGATAATCTCACTTTAGACATTCCTAAATTAAAACAACAAATTTTTGAAGCCTCTCAAAGTCATTTAAATATTGTGCCTGGAGCTGAGGCGTTAGATCAAGTTACAAAAAAAATCTTTATGGATTAAACCCCATGACTTGGATTAAGTCTATTGGGAACTCTACTGCAGTAAATTTTGGAATTATGTGTCTCTGTTTAATCAGTTTGTTTTTAGTGTGCTGGACTGGTCAAAGAATCCTATGCCAAAATCGAGAGAACGAACAAGCCTTCATCGCCATGGCACATTTATATAGAGGAAAAGGGAGCGAGAATGTTGCGGGAAGTCAGAGACGTTGAATGGAGGGACTGGCTGGAGCCACAGCAGAAAAACATAAAATATAAAGATTTCATGGACATTTTATTAGTTTTCCAAAATTTATACTTTTGTAATTTCTTATGTCTCTCTTTAATCTCTTAATCCCATCATCTTCTTTGTAAGATGAGGAGGATATATGTCACCTCAGGACCCTGTGATGATTGCCTTAACTGCACACATTGTTTGTAGAGCATGTGTGTTTGAACAATATGAAATCTGGGCATCTTAAAAAAGAACGAGATAACAACGGTGTTCAGGAAACAAGGGAGGTAACCTTGAACTGGC
>NW_012116866.1:1769504-1777165 GCF_000951035.1 Colobus angolensis palliatus | reverse complement strand
GAAACCCCCAATAAGGTCACAACCATTTGTGGCTTTACTGAAAGCGCGGGAACCAATAGAAAACTGCTAAATGTATAACTTAAAATGTAAACCAATTGCAATGCTGTAACCAAAAGAATTCCCTTGTTCCTCTGTAACCTTACATATCCTGTTTACATTGGGCTATAAAAAGCGAGCACACACATTGTTTGGGGCCCTCTTGTATGCTGTGGAACGGAGGGACCAAGTTCGAACTTGCAGTAAAGATCCTTGCTGCTTGGCTTTGATTCTGGACTCTGGTGGTCTTCTGTGGGGAATAAAAGGTCTGGGAATAACAAGATCTTTACTATATTTGGAACTTACTTTTGGACTTGGTGTAAGACGAGAACCTAACATAATTTTTCCACATGAAAGTCAGTTGTTCCAATACCATTTGTTGAACAGTTTAATGATTTGAAATCCTAATTTATCACCTAAATTCCCACTCATAGGTCTATTTTTAGCCTCTCTTCTATTACATTGTTCTATTTGTCTATTTCTGCATCAGTACCACATTTTTAGTTATTGCAACTTTATAGTGTACTTTGATATATAGAAGGTTAAGTTTTCTCTCATTCTTTTGTTTCAAGGTTTTCTTGGCTATTACTGTGCTGCTTCTCTTCCAGATGTACTTAAGAATTCCATAACACTATTATGATATTGGTAGAACTGCACTGCATTTATAGATTATCTGGGTAAAGTTTGACATCTGTGTCATATTGAGGCTTCCCAAGTTACAACTCTTCATTCATTCAGACTTACAGAATTTTCCTATAATATCGTATGAGCTTGGTACATTTTTTGTGATAGATCTTTGACAAGCATTTTTTTCCTGTCATTTTTGGTCTGGTAAGGATTTTCCATCTCTCTTGAGAGTCAATTTTGAAAACTTTTTCTTTCCTAGGAATCATCCATTTTATTGGTTTGCAGCAGTAAATCACACTTTTTCCCTATTTTTTGGTAATAAGTTGTGTGTTTGTGTTTACGTCCCTCCTCTCATTCCTAGGTTTTGGGTTTTCTTTCTTTTATCAGTTAGGATGACTTCATTTGGAAATAACAGGAAATTGTGATTCAAATTGGCTTAAACATTAAGGAAATGTATTATCTCACATAACAAAAAGTCCAGAGACAGTTTCTAACACATCAGAACTCTTGGTCCACTTTTCTACAATTCTGTGAGCACTGCCCTTGAGCTAACAGCAAGATGATTATAGTGATTCGAGGCAGCATCATACCCAGACCGCTATAGAAAGAAAGGGACTATCTCTTTCATGTGTACTTTTTTATTTTTTATTTTTTTTTGAGACAGAGTTGCAGTGGTGCGATTTCCATTCACTGCAATCTCCACCTTCTGGGTTCAAGCAATTTTTCTGCCTCAGCCTCCTGAGTAGCTAGGATTAAGGCATGCGCCACCACACCCAGCTAATTTTTGTATCTTTTAGTAGAGCAGGGTTTTACCATGTTGGTCAGTCTGGTCTCAAACTCCTGACCTCAGGTGATCCACCTGCCTCGGCCTCCCAAAGCACTGGGATTATAGGCGTGAGCCACTGTGCCTGGCCTTGTGTCTCTTTTTGACAACGAGGAAAATTTTCTCGAAGTTCTTCAACCATCTTCCCATAATATCATATTGGTCAGGACTGGGTCACATGCTCATTCTTAAATCCATCACGAGAAAGGGGACTGAGATGACCGTAATTCACTTAGCTTAATCATTTGGAGAGTCAACCATCTTGACACTATCTCTCTGTTCATCCTAATCAGACTTACGAAAGGTTTGCTTTATTAGTCTTGTCACAGCTTTTGACTTCTGGCTCAAGTTCTGGCTTGTTTTCTAATGTATTATTTCTTTCTTAGATTTCATTTATATTTACTGTATTATTAATTTTTAAACTTCTTGTTTTGAAACAGATTCAAAAGGCTATACCTTTTCCTCTTCTGCCATTTTGAACACACCCATTAGATTTTGAGATGTATGTATCCCTGTCATTGTTGTTTCTAAACAATCTATAACTTTAGTTTTACTTTCTTCTTAACCCAAAGTTTATTTGGAAGGGTGTTTTGTTGTGTTTGTTTTGTTCAAGACAAATGAGCACTACCTTTTTTGCCTTTTTTGTTTTCTATTTTATTGTGGGACAGTTAGTAAATGTGGTCTGTATGATTTTTCTGTATGTGAATATCTTTAAGTATATGCATGAAGACAATGTTTTCTTTCATTTAAAATAAAGTTTTGTTTTTTATTATAGCAACACAAACACTTAGTTTATATTGTATAAGAGAATAGAAGGCATATAACAAGAAATAGCTGTTTATTGCCCCTTCCCTCACATCTCAGCTCTATTTCTCAGAGGCAACCATGTTCAATTATTTCAACTATGTCTTCTGCTAATTTACCTCCATATTTCCAAACAATACAATATGCTGCTATTTCTCGATTTTTCAATATTAGACATTATCTATTTGATTTCCTACTATAGAATATGAGGACTATTCTTATTATACCATGCTTACTCACTTCCCACTTTTCCTACCATGTGCTCCAACATAGCTTTATCACAATTTGTGATTAGTGTTTGTTACTGAGACAAATAGTGTTGTCTGATTATATTTCCCCTCTCGAACCATCTTTTTTTCCTCTAGAGATAATAAATATCTCATTTTTGTAATTTTTTTAGTTTTCTATGTGTTTATTAGCTTTTCCAAAGATTTTTAAAAATGTTCTAAGTAGCTTAATACTATGTTTCATGTGGTCAAATGCACCATGTAGCTTTTCAGTTTATCTTCCTTCCTTTTTTTTTTTTAGCAAGATGTCCCTCCTTTTTTGACACTGTTTTCGGTCATTTGATCTCTGGGCCTCTTGCACAGCTGTTGTCCTAGGACTTCTCTATCTTTTATACGAAATCCTGTTTCCTGAATCTTATGTCTTCATATTTCTTGGTTTCTTCCTTGTGTGGCTGCAGCATGTTTGTCAGGGCACCCTGAGAAAGGGTTTTTAGGTGATATAGTGGAGGCCATAATGCCTCACCTCATACTCACTCAGCTCACCTGAATTCACTTGCAGCTGCTGGCTGGGTCAATTTCTCCTGAGAATTAAACTAAGACAGGGAAAAATTAGTCACCTGCAAACAGTCACCCTGGGTAGGAGTGAGGCCCTAAGAGTCTGACTTCTTCTTCTACAGAGTTAACAATTATCCTCTCACTTTTAGAATCATTCTTTAACCGTATATTTTGTTGTACATGATTCCTCTAATTCCTGACCTTTTTCTAAGATCTTCCAGGAAAATTAGCTTGCTTTTCATTAGTATTCCTTTCTTTAGGGAAATAAACTCAATTCCCTATTACCCAATTTTCTGTAACAACATGACCAAGATTTGTGGTCATCCTAATGTTACTTCTTAGATATTAGACAAAAATAATGTTGTTAAATGGTTGAATAACAGAGACATCTTTATATCTCTGTTTATCTTAATTAGACTTGTCGGAAGTCTTTTTTATTGGTCTTTTCACAGAATTAGTTTTTGATTGTTTGATCACATCCTCCTTTTGTTTGCAATCTTGTACATTGTAATCTCTTCTCTTTGTAATATTCTTAGTCTTGAATAACACCAAAAAATATGTATAGATTTTCCCTACCACATTAGTCTCTCTGTTTACTGTAGTCTTGTGCCCACTGGAATGAAATGTTCCTTAATTTTTCTATTTTTGTTGAAAACCACAATTTCAATCGATAATTTAAATTATACAAATTGTATCTCAACAAGATTACTTAAGACTTATCAAGGCTGGGCGCGGTGGCTCAAGCCTGTAATCCCAGCACTTTGGGAGGCCGAGACGGGTGGATCACGAGGTCAGGAGATCTAGACCATCCTGGCTAACACGGTGAAACCCTGTCTCTACTAAAAACTACAAGAAACTAGCCCGGCGGGTTGGGGGCGCCTGTAGTCCCAGCTACCCGGGAGGCTGAGGCAGAAGAACGGCGTAAACCGGTGAGGTGGAGCTTGCAGTGAGCTGAGATCCGGCCATTGCACTCCAGCCTGGGCGACAGAGCGAAACTCCATCTCAAAAAAAAAAAAAAAAAAAAAGACTTATCAAACACATTGCAACATACATTTCTATAACTGTTGTCAGCCAAATAATTAAACACTTCAATCTATGATTTCTACATATCCAATGAGAATGTATGTCTTTTTTTTTGAAGGCAATTTTATAACTTTATTTGATGTATTTGACGATCAGCGATTAGTTCTCATCCACACTGACTGAAGATTTTTGAAAGTGGTAACAGGTACATAGGTAACCAAAGTATAGAGCTTATTTGGTGAATCTTCATCCTCATTACATTTTCCCAACAGCCGCACACGGATTCAGTATGGGACTTTCCTTATTCCTCTGGCCCAGACAGCTTTGTGGAGCCTGATATCAATGCGCTCATCTGGAGTTCCCATTTCCTTCATGGCAAATTTCCGAATCTCTTTGAGTGCCCCAGGGGTACACTTCTTGAAGCCCACTCCATGGATACGGTTGTGAATGCTGATGGTGTATTCTCGGGTCACCACCTCGTTGATGGCAGAACCGCCCTTTTTCTTCTCCCCACCCTTCTTTGCTGGAGCCATTCTGCCGTGTCCAAATTGGAATGGAAGAGCGCAAGGTATTGTGGGAGAAGGAAAGCCTAGAATCTATGTCTTTTAGTAGATCACGCTTTGGGTGTCAAGTCTAAGAACTCTTTGGCTAGCCCTACAACCCAAAAAATATGTTCTCCAGGTTTTTTTTGGTTTTTTTGTTTTTTTTTTTAAGTTTTACAGTTTTACAGTCTACATTTAAACCCAGGATCACCCAGGCACAGTGGCTCACACCTGTAATCCGAGCACTTTGGGAGGCCAAGGCAGGAGGATTGCTTGAACCCAGGAGTTTGAGACCAGCCTGGCAACATAGGGAGACTCAGTCTCTACAAAAAAAAAAAAAAAAAAAAAAAAGTTACCTGGGAAGTCCCAGCTACTTGGAAGGCTGAGGTCGGAAGGTTGCCTAAGTACAGGAGGTGGAGGCTACAGTGAGCTATGATTGCACCACTGCACTCCAGCTTGAGCAACAGAGTGAGACCTTATCTCAGAAATGTACATAAGTAAGTAAATAAATCCAGGGTCCATTTTGAGTTTATTTTTTATGAGGTATGATACTTAAGTTGAAGTTTATTTTTTTTTCCTATGGATGACCAATTGCTCCAACAATCATTTGTTGAAAAGGCCGTCTTTTCTCATTGAATTGGTTTTGCACCTATGTCAATAATCAGTTGGGCATATTTGTGTGGGCCTATTTCTGGTTCTCTATTCTGTCCCATTATTCTGTGTCTATCACTCTGCCAATACCATACAATCTTGATTATTCTAACTACATTGTAAGTTTTACAGTTGGTTATACTGATTCCTCCCAGCATTCTTATTTTTCGAGATTTTTAAGCTATTCTAGTTCCTTTGTCTTTCCATATATATTTAAAAATAATATTGTCTATATCTATAAAAAAATCATGCTAGGCCGGGCGCGGTAGCTCACACCTGTAATCTCAGCACTTTGGGAGGCTGAGACGGGCCGATCACAAGGTTGGGAGATCGAGACCATCCTGGCTAACACAGTGAAACCCCGTCTCTACTAAAAAATACAAAAAATTAGCTGGGTGTGTTGGCGGGCCCTGGTAGTCCCAGCTACTCGGGAGGCTGAGGCAGGAGGATGGCGTGAACCCAGGAGGCGGAGCTTGTAGTGAGCAGAGATGGCAACACTGCATTCCTGCCTGGGCGACAGAGCGAGACTCCATCTAAATAAAAAATAAATAAAAAATAACGCTAGGATTTTGACAGTAATTTTGTTAAAGGTGTATATTAGTTTGGACAGAATTGACTTCTTTACTATATTAAGTTTTCCAATCCATAAACATGATATGGCTCTCCATTTATTTAGATTTTTACCAACTTTCCTTCATCAGTGTTGTGTAGTTTTTGTTATACAAAACCTATACATGTTTTCTTAGATTTATACCTATCTATTTCTTTTTTCTTCTTAGTATTGTAATTGTAAATGATACTGTTTTAAATTTCAGAGTCCACATGTTCATTGCCAGTATATAGAAATACAATTGATTTTTTATCTTGTATGTTTATGTATGTTGCAACCTTGCTGAAGACTCACGTATTAGTTCTAGGAGTTTTTAATGGATTCTTAGGATTTTCTAGGTAGACAATCACATCATGCATAAGCAGGGGCATTTTCTTTCTTTCTTTCCTACCCATATGCCTTTTATTTTCTTCTCTTATCTTACTGAACTGGCTAGAACTTCCAGCATTATGTTGAATAAGAGTGGTGCTAGCAGACACCTTTACTTCGTTTTGATTTTAGGGGGAAAGCATGCAGTCTTTCATTGTTGAGTATGGTGTTAGCCAAAAGTCTGTGTAGATGCTCTTTATCAAGTTGAGGAAGTTTCCCCCATGCCCTCTCCTTTTTGCTTGTTGTTTTTTTTTTAAATTATTTTTAAGACTTTTCATCAGGAATAGGTGTTAATTTTGTTGATTTTTTTTCATTGATTGACATGATTTTTTATGGTTTGACAGAATTTTTGATGTGATTTTTCTTCTTTAGCATGTTAACATGGTGGATTACATTGATTGATTTTAAAATATTAAACCAGTCTTGCATTCCAGGAATAAACCCCACTTGGTCATGGTGTATAATTCTTTTTATATGTTACTAAATTCTATTTGCTAATATTTTGTTTAGTACTTTTGCATCTATAGTCACGAAAAATATTAGTCTGTAGTTTTCTTGTATGTGTGTGTGTGTGTGTGTGTGTGTGTGTGTGTGTGTGTGTGTATTAACCCTGTATTTGTCTTTAGCCCAAGATATGATATATCTATCTTGGTATATGTGTCATGGGCACTTAGAAAGAATGTGTAGTCTTTGTCTGGCTTTGGTATCAGGGTAAACTAACTTTGTAAAATGAATTGGAATGTGTTCCTTCCTATTCTATATTCTGAGAAACATTGTATAGAATTGGCTAATTCTTCTTCAAATGTTTGGTAGAATTCACCAGTAAAACTATCTACGACTGGAGATTTCTTTTTGGGGAGTTTTAAAATTGTGAATTCAATTTCCTTTATAATTATAGAGCTACTCAACAATCTATTTCATTTTGGGAGAATCGTGGCAGTTTGTGTTTTTGAGGAATTATTTCATCTAAGTTGGCAAATGTATATATTTAAAATTATAGGCCAGGTGCAGTGGCTCATGCCTCTAATCCTAGCACTTTGGGAGGCTGAGATGGGAAAACTGCTTGAGGCCAGGAGTCTGACACCAACTTTGGCAACATAGTGAGATTCCCATCTCTATTTTTAAAAAAATAAATATGGGCCAGGGGCAGTGGCTCACTCCTGTAATCCCAGCACTTTCAGAGGCTGAGGCAGGCAGATTACCTGAGGTCAGGAGTTTGAGACCAGCCTGACTAACATGGTGAAACTCTGCCCCTACTGAAAATACTAAAATTAGCCGGGTGTGGAGTGGCATGCCTGTAGTTCCAGCTCCTTGGGAGGCTGAGGCAGGAGAATCGCTTGAACCTGGGAGGCGGAGGTTGTAGTGAGCCAAGATCATGCCACTGCACTCCAGCC
>NW_012116866.1:1765763-1767408 GCF_000951035.1 Colobus angolensis palliatus | reverse complement strand
GTGTCAAGCTGAATGTATTTGCTGGGCCCAGGACTGAGGAATGTGCCTGATTTCTTTCAGCCCCTTTCCTTGTCTTTTGGGGAGGAAGAGAAGGATTTTCCTGAGGCTTTTTTTCTCTATACCTTTGGAATTTCTAGGTTGCTGGCTTTTTCAGCTCCAGGTGTAGCATACATGAAACAAGAAACCTATGGAACTCATTACCATTTTGTTCCCCAGGTTCCAAACTCCCTCGCTCATCTGCTTTCTTTTCTCTTTTCTCCATTTTTAAGACCTTCTTATTTCTGTTTTGTATATAATATCTATGGTTTTTAGCTATACTTAGCAGGAGGAATAGGGAAAATACTTCTATTACATATTTTCAGTAGTCTGGAAGCTGTCTGTGTGTGTGTGTGTGTGTCCATGCGTGTGTGTGTGTGTTTGAGACAGGGTCTCACTGTGTCACATAGGCTGGAGTGCAGTGGTGCAATCATAGTTCACTCTAGCCTCAAACTACTGGGCTCAAGCAATCCTCCTGCCTCAGCCTCCCAAGTAACTGGGACTACAGGCATGCACCACCATGCCCAGCTAATAATGAAAAAATTTGTGATGATTTCTCAAATACCTATATACAGAAATACCATTTGACTCAGCAATCCCATTACTGGGTACATACCCAAAGGAATAGAAATCCTTTTATTATAAAGACACATGCACATGTATATTCGTTGCAGCACTATTCATCATTGCAAAGACATGGAATCAACCTAAATGCCCATCAATGATAGACCGGATAAAGCAAATGTGATGCATACACACCATGGTATACTATACAGCCACAAAAAAGAATGAGATCATGTCCTTTGCAGGGACACAGATGGAGCTGGAGGCCATTATCCTTAGCAAACTAACACTGGAACAAAAAGCAAATACTTAATGTTTCACATATAAGTGGGAGCTAAATGAAGAGAACACATGGACACAGAGATGAGAAAAACACACACAGGGGCCTACCAGAGGGTGGAGAGTGAGAGGAGAGACAAAATCAGGAAAAGTAACTAATGGATTCGAGGCTTCGTACCTGGGTGATAAAATAGCCTGTATAACAACCCCCCATGACAGAAGTTTACTTATGTTACAAACATGCACATGTATCCTTGAACTTAAAATAAAAGTTAAAAAAATTTTGTGAAGATGGAGTCTTGCTATGTTGCCCACTCTGGTTTTGAACTCCTGGGCTCAAGCTATGCTCCTAATAGTTTTAATATACATATTTACACTTATATTTTCATCAATACATAGAGTTAGTCATAGTCTATATTTCCCCCTTGAACTTTTTGGGGGAATAAAAAGCACCCAGATAAAAATAAGCCGAACTATCCATAGGAGAACTCTCTAGGTGAAGGATTTATGGATGCTTTTATTTTATTTTTTCCTTTTACCTTATTTTCTACCGTTAGTATGTATCATAAATAACATTTGGAAGCTCAGTGTTCTATGTACCTTATTTTACTATTATTAAGTAAAATCCTGTTTATTTCCACGTCACTTTTATGAATAAATTGAGTTTTATAGACCTTCTTTTTGCTTATTTGCTAACCAATAAAATTGCAGGCTTTAACTTTTAATTTTTTTATGTAAGCTTTTTTATGTAAGTTTATGTAAGTTT
>NW_012116866.1:1759805-1764473 GCF_000951035.1 Colobus angolensis palliatus | reverse complement strand
GAAAATTTTTGCAATCTACTCATCTGACAAAGGGCTAATATCCAGAATCTACAAAGAACTCAAACAAATATACAAGAAAAAAACAAACAACCTCAAGCAGTTTCAATTTCCAAGGGAAAGAATTCAGGGCACTATACTCCATAAATTCTTAAATCTTTTATTTGCTACTAGCAGCCAGATAGAAAAAATAGCTCAGGGCACTGTCTTCCAGGAATACGTGAGTTTTCTTTATAAAAATGAAGCCCACCTGGCAGCAGAATAAGTTTCCCATACTTCCAGTGACCTGACAGTAGGGGATTGGCTTTCTTTAGAAACTGGGGGCCACTCCCTGGTGCCTGGGAGATTTGGTGCGGAGAACTCAGAGCATCTTTGTGTATGCTTTCTGAATGTCTATTCTGAAAGTTTAACAGGTGATGAAATAGGTACCCAGAAAGGGGCATGTCAAATCATGTCTAGTTTATGTGGAGACTTCCAGCTTCTACCTGAACAACCTGAAACTGGTTCTGAGTGAATTCTTTCTTTCTCTTTCCCTCTCCCCTTCCTCTCTCCATCTCTCTCTCCCTCCTTCTCCTTACCTTCCTTCTTTTTTTGTTTTGTTTTTTTGAGACAGAGTCTCACTTTGTCGCCCAGGATGAAGTGCAGTGGCTCGATCTTGGCTTGCTGCAACCTCCGCCTCCTGGGTTCAAGTGATTCTCCTGCCTCTGTGTACTGAGTAGCTGGGACTACAGGCGCTTGCCACCATGCCCAGTTAATTTTTGTATTTTAGTAGAGAAAGGGTTTCACCATGTTGACCAGGCTGATCTCAAACTCCTTATCTCAAGTGATCTGTCTGCCTCAGCCTCCCAAAGTGCTGGGATTACAGGTGTGAGCCACCATGCCATGCCTCTTTTTTTTTTTTTTCCTCTTGGAAGAAATACACAAATAAACTAAGTCGAGGTGTGTGGAATAACTCTGTGTCCTGCAGTGCATTTTTAAATCTTAGGAATGAGACAGGTGATATCACTATAGATCTACAACTAGCCATGCAAGTATTCAAAAGCCATCAGTACTGCTATAGACAGTAGATAATAAAGGAATATTATGAAAAACTTTATATAGATAAATATGATAACTTAGATAAAATGGGCAAATTCCTTGACAGCTGCATACAAGCTATCTAGGTTCATTTAAGAAGAAATAGCCTCAATAGTCCCATATCTGTTAAAGAAATGGAATTTTCAAGGGGGGAGGGGCCAAGATGGCCAAATAGGAAGCTCCAGTCTGCAGCTCCCAGCAAGACCAATGCAGAAGGCTGGTGATTTCTGTATTTCCAGCTGAGGTAACCAGTTCATCTCATTGGGAATGGTTAGGCAGTGGGTCCAACCCATGGAGGGTGAGCAGAAGCAGGATGGGGTGGCGCTCCACCTGGGAAGTGCAAGGGGCCAGGGATCTCCCTCCCCCAAGCCAAGGGAAGCCATGAGGAACTGTGCTACCCAGCTGGGTTACTACGCTTTTCCCATGGTTTTTGCAATCTGCAGATCAGGAGATTCCCTTGTGTACCTACACCACCAGGGCCCTGGGTTTCATGCACAAAACTGGGCAGCTGTTTGGGCAGACACAGAGCTAGCTGCAGGAGTTTTTTTCGTACCCCAGTGGCACCTGGAACCCCAGTGAGACAGAACCATTCACTCCCCTGGAGAGGGGGCTGAAGCCAGGGAGCCAAGTGGTCTTGCTCAGCGGGTCCCACTCCCACAGAGCCCAGCAAGCTAAGAACCACCGACTTGAAATTCTCACTGCCAGCACAGAAGTCTGAAGTTGACCTGGGACAATTGAGTTTAGTCAGGGGAGGGGCATCTGCCATTACTGAGGCTTTAGTAGGTGATGTTTTCAACAGTGCTTAGAAGGCTGGGAGGTCTGGGCTGGGTGAGTCAAAGCAGCTGTGGCCAGACTGCTTCTCTAGATTTTTCCTCACTGGGCAGGGCATCTCTGAAGGAAAGATAACAGCCCCAGTCAGGGGCTTACAGACAAAACCACCATCTCACTGGACAGAACACCTGGGGGAAGGGGTGGCTGTGAGCACAGCTTCAGTGGATTTAATTGTTCCTGCCTGCTGGCTCTGAAGAGAGCAGCTCATCCTGACCAGCGAGATTCTCCCAGCATAGCACACCAGCTCTGCTAAGGGACAGACTGCCTCCTCAAGTGGGTCCCTGACCCCTGAGTCTCCTGACTAGGAGAAACCTCCCAACAGGGATCGACAGACACCTCATACAGGAGAGCTCTGGCTGACATCAGACTGGTGACCCTCTGGGATGAAGCTTCCAGAGAAAGGAGCAGGCAGCAATCTTAGCTGTTCTGCAGCCTCCACTGGTGATACCCAGGTGAACAGGGTCTGGAATGGACCTCCAGCAAACTGCAGAAGAGGGGTCTGACTATTAGAAGAAAAACTAACAAACAGAAAGCAACAATATCAACATAAAGGAACCCCATACAAAAACCCCATCCAAAGGTCATCAGCCTAAAGGATCAAAGGTAGATAAATCCATGAAGATGAGGAAAAACCAATGCAAAAACACTGAAAACTCCAAAAACCAGAATGCCTCTTCTCCTCCAAATGATCACAACTCCTCTCTAGCAAGGGCACAAAACTGAATGGAGAATGAGATTGATGAATTGACAAAAGTAGGCTTCAGAAGGTGGGTAATAACAAACTCCTCTGAGCTAAAGGAGCATGTTCTAACCTAATGCAGGGAAGCTAAGAACCTTGATAAAAGGTTATAGGAACTGCTAACTAGAATAACCAGTTTAGAGAGGAACATAAATGACATGACAGAGTTGAAAAACACAGCATGAGAACTTCGTGAAGCATACACAAGTATCAATAGCCAAATTGATCAAGTGGAAGAAAGGCTATCAGAGATTGAAGATCAACTTACTGAAATAAGACGTGAAGAAAAGGTTATAGAAAAAAGAATGAAAAGGAATGAACAAAGCCTCCAAGAAATACGGGACTATGTGAACAGACCAAACCTATGACTGATTGGTGTACCTGAAAGTGACAGGGAGAATGGAACCAAGTTGGAAAATACACTTTAGGATATTATTCTGGAGAACTTCTCCAACCTAGCAAGACAGGCCAACCTTCAAATTCAGGACATACAGAAAACACCACTAAGATACTTCTCAAGAAGAGCAACCCCAAGACACATAATCTTCAGATTCTCCAAAGTCAAAATGCAGGAAAAAATGTTAAAGGCAGCCAGAGAGAAAGGTCAGTTTACATGTAAAGGGAAGCCCCTCAGACTAACAGCAGATCTGTCTTCAGAAATTCTATAAACTAGAAGAGAATGGGGGCCAACATTCAACATTCTTAAAGAAAAGAACTTTCAACCCAGAATTTCATATCCAGCCAAACTCAACTTCATAAATGAAGCAGAAATAAAATCCTTTCCAGACAAGCAAATGCTGAGGAATTTTGCCACCACCAGACCTGCCTTATAAGAGCTCCTGAAGGAAGCACTAAATATGGAAAGGAAAAGCTGGTACCAGCCACTGCAAAAACACACCAAAATATAAAAACCAATGACATTATGAAGCAACTGCATCAACTAATGTGCAAAATAACCAGCTAGCAGCATGATGACAGGATCAAATTCACACGTAATAATGTTAACCTTAAAGGTAAATGGGCTAAATGCCCCAATTAAAAGACACAGACTGGCAAATTGGATACAGAGTCAAGACCTATTGGTGTGCTGTATTCAGGAGACCCATCTCATGTGCAAACACACACATGGGCTCAAAATAAAGGGATGGAGGAATATTACGAAGCAAATGGAAAAACAAAACAAACAAACAAACAAACAAACAAAACTGGGGTTGCAATCCTAGTCTCTGATAAAACAGACGTTAAACCAACAAAGATCAAAAAAGACAAAGGCATTACATAAAGGTAAAGGGATCAATGTAACAAGAAGAGCTAACTATCCTAAATATGTATGCACCCAATATAGGAGCACTCAGATTCATAAAACAAGTTCTTAGAGACATACAAAGAGACTTAGACTTCCACACAATATCAGTGGGAGACTTTAACACCCCACTGTCAATATTAGACAGATCAATGAGACAGAAAATTAACAAGGATATTTAGGACTTGAACTCAACTCTAGACCAAGTGGACCTAAGAGACAGCTACAGAACTCTCCACCCCAAATCAATCAAATATACATTCTTCTCAGCATCACATAGCATGATTCTAAAATCGAATGCATAATTGGAAGTAACACACTCCTTGGCAAATGCAAAAGAACAGAAATCATAACAAACAGTCTCTCAGACCACAGTGCAATCAAATTAGAACTCAGGATTAAGAAACTCACTCAAAACTGCAAAACTACATGGAAATTGAACAACCTGCTCCTGAATGACTACTAAGTAAATAATGAAATTATGACAGAAATAAAGAAGTTCTTTGAAACCAATGAGAACAAAGAGACAATGTACCAGGATCTCTGGGGCAAAGCTAAAGCAGTGTGTAGAGGGAAATTTATAGCACTAAATGCCCACAGGAGAAAGCAGGAAAGATCTAAAATCACCACCCTAATATCACAATGAAAAGAACTAGAGGGCCGGGCGCGGTGGCTCAAGCCTGTAATCCCAGCACTTTGGGAGGCCGAGACGGGCGGATCA
>NW_012116866.1:1758342-1759616 GCF_000951035.1 Colobus angolensis palliatus | reverse complement strand
AAAAAAGAAGAGAACTAGAGAAGCAAGAGCAAACAAATTCAAAAACTAGCAGAAGACAAGAAATAACTAAGATCAGTGCAGAACTGAAGGAGATAAGAGACATGAAAAAACCTTCAAAAAATCAGTGAACCCAGGAGCTGATTTTTTGAAAAGATTAACAAAATACATGGACCACTAGCTAGACTAATAAATGAGGAAAGAGAGAAGAATCAAATCGACACGCAAAAAAAATGATAAAGGGAATATCACCACAGATCCCACAGAAATACAAACTACCATCAGAGAATACTACAAACACTTCTATGCAAATAAACTAGAGATTCTAGAAGAAATGAATACATTCCTGGACATATACACCCTCCCAAGACTAAACCAGGAAGAAGTTGAATCCCTGAATAGACCAATAACAAGTTCCAAAATTAAGGCAGTAGTTAATAACCTACCAACCAAAAAAACCCCAGGACCAGACAGATTCGCAACTGAATTCTACCAGAGGTATAAAGAGGCTGGTACCATTCTTTCTGTTGTTTTTTTTTTTTTTGAGACGGAGTCTTGCTCTGTGGCCGGGGCTGGAGTGCGGTGGCTGGATCTCAGCTCACTGCAAGCTCCGCCTCCCGGGTTTACGCTATTCTCCTGCCTCAGCCTCCGGAGTAGCTGGGACTACAGGCGCCCGCCACCTCGCCCGGCTAGTTTTTTGTATTTTTAGTAGAGACGGGGTTTCACCGTGTTAGCCAGGATGGTCTCGATCTCCTGACCTCGTGATCCGCCCGTCTCGGCCTCCCAAAGTGCTGGGATTACAGGCTTGAGCCACCGCGCCCAGCCGTCCATTCTTTCTGAAACTATTCCAAATAATAGAAAAAGAGGGACTCCACTCTAACTCATTTTATGAGGCCAGAATCATCCTGATAACCAAAACCCAGCAGAGAGACACAACTAAAAAAGAAAATGTCAGACCAATACCCTGATGAACATCAATGTGAAAATTCTCAATGAAATACTGGCAAACCGAATCCAGTAGCACATCAAAAAGCTTATCCACCATGATCAAGTTGGCTTCATCCCTGGGATGCAAGGCTGGATCAACATATACAAATCAATAAATGTAATCCATCACATAAACAGAACCAATGACAAAAACCATATGATTATCTCAATAGATGCAGAAAAGGCCTTCAGTAAAATTCAACATCCCTTCATGCTAAAAACTCTCAATAAACTAGGTATTGATGGAACATATCTCAAAATAATAAGAGCTATTTATGACAAACCCACAG
>NW_012116866.1:1757790-1758292 GCF_000951035.1 Colobus angolensis palliatus | reverse complement strand
AATTCAACATCCCTTCATGCTAAAAACTCTCAATAAACTAGGTATTGATGGAACATATCTCAAAATAATAAGAGCTATTTATGACAAACCCACAGTCAGCAGCATACCGAATGGGCAAAAACTGGAAGCATTCCCTTTGAAAACCGGCACAAGTCAAGGATGCCCTCTCTCATCACTCCTATTCAACACACTACTGGAAGTTCTGGCCCAGGCAATCAGGCAGGAGAAAGAAATAAAGGGTATTCAAATAAGAAGAGAGGAAGTCAAATTGTCTCTGTTTGTAGAAGACATGATTGTATATTTAGAAAACCCCATTGTCTCAGCCCCAAAACTCCTTAAGGTGATAAGCAACTTCAGCAAAATCTCAGGATACAAAATCAATGTGCAAAAATCACAAGCATTCCTATACACCAACAATAGACAAGTAGAGAGCCAAATCATGAGTGAACTCCCATTCACAATTGCTACAAAGAGAATAAAATACCTAGGAATAGAACTTACA
>NW_012116866.1:1753587-1757740 GCF_000951035.1 Colobus angolensis palliatus | reverse complement strand
CACCAACAATAGACAAGTAGAGAGCCAAATCATGAGTGAACTCCCATTCACAATTGCTACAAAGAGAATAAAATACCTAGGAATAGAACTTACAAGGGACATGAAGGACCTCTTCAAGGGGAACTACAAACCACTGCTCAAGGAAATAAGAGAGTACACAAACGGAAAAACATTCCATGCTTGTGGATAGGAAGAATCAATATCATGAAAATGGCCATACTGCCCAAAGTAATTTATAGATTCAATGCTATTCCCATCTAACTACTATTGACTTTCTTTGCAGAATTAGAAAAAACTCTTTAAATTTCACGTGGAACCAAAAAAGAGCCCATGTCGCCAAGACAATCCTAAGAAAAAAGAACAAAGCTGCAGACATCATGCTACCTGATTTCAAACAGCACTACAAGGCTACAGTAACCAAAACAGCATAATACTGGTACCAAAACAGATATAGAGACCAATGGAACAAAACAGAAACCTCAGCAATAACACCACATATTTACAACCATCTGATCTTTGACAAACCCGACAGAAACAAGCAATGGGCAAAGGATTCCCTATTTAATAAATAGTGCTGGGAAAACTGGCTAGCCATATGCAGAAAACAGAAACTGGACTCTTTCCTTACACCTTATACAAAAATTAACTCAAGATGGATTGAAGACTTAAACGTAAAATCTAAAACCATAAAAACCCTAGAAGAAAACCTAGGCAATACCATTCAGGACATAGGCATGGGCAAAGACTTCATGACTAAAACACCAAAAGCAATGGCAACGAAAGCCAAAATTGACAAATGAGATCTAATCAAATTAAAAAACTTCCGCACAACAAAAGAAACTAACATCAGAGTGAAGAGGAAACCTACAGAATGGGAGAAAAGTTTTGCAAGCTACCCATCTGACAAAGGTCTAATATTCAGAATCTACAAGGAACTTAAATTTATAAGAAAAAAACAAACAACTCCATCAAAAAGTGGGTCACAGTTATGAACAGACACTTCTCAAAAGAAGACATTTAGGGGGCCAACAAACATTTTAAAAAGCTCATCATCACTTGTCATTAGAGACATGCAAATCAAAAGCACAATGAGATACCATCTCATGCCAGTTAAAATGGTGATTACTAAAAAGTCAGGAAACAACAGATGCTGGCAAAGCTGTGGAGAAACAGGAGCACTTTTATACTGTTGGTGGGGGTGTAAATTAGTTCAACCATTGTGGAAGAAGACAGTGTGGTGATTCCTCAATGATCTAGAACCAGAAATAACATTTGACCCAGCAATCTCATTACTGGTTATATACCCAAAGGATTATAAATCATTCTACTATAAAGACACCTGCACACATATGTTTACTGCAGCACTATTTACAATAACAAAGATTTAGAACTGACTCAAATGCCCATCAATGATAGACTTGATAAAGAAAATGTGGGACATATACACCATGAGATACTATGCATCCATAAAAAAGGATGAGTTCATGTCCTTTGGAGGGACAAGGATGAAGCTGGAAATCATCATCCTGAGCAAACTAACACAGGAACAGAAAACCAAACACCGCATATTTTCATTCATAAGTGGGAGCTGAACAGTGAGAACACATGGACACAGGGAGGGGAATATCACACACCAGGGCTTGTTGCAGGGTAGGGGTAAGGGGAGGAAGAGCATTAGAACAAATACCTAATGCATGCGGGACTTAAAACCTAGATGATGGGTTGATAGGTGCAGCAAACCAGTATGGCACTTGTATACCTATGTAACAAACCTGCATGTTCTGCACGTGTATCCCAGAACTTAAAGTAAAATAAAAATAAAAATAAAAAGAAATTGAATTTATCATCAAAACGTTCCTGCAAAGAAAACTTAAGGTCCAGATGGTTTTACTGCCAAATTCTAACAAACATTTAAGGAACAAATAATACCAATTCTATACCAAGTCTTCCAGAAAATTAGGGAGAAAAGAATACTTCGCAACTCAGACATCCAGGCAAAGGCATGACAAGAAACCAAACCTAGGCTGGTCCAAGTGCAGTGGTGTTTATAACTAACTGATCATCACCTTTTACAGATTTGTTTGTTCCTTCTCCACTCCCATGGCTCCATTTTAATAGCCTTTAAATAAAAGGTATTTTAAAACATAAAGAAGAGGCCAAGCGCAGTGGCTCACGCTTGTAATCCCAGCACTTTGGAAGGCCAAGGCGGGCCTGTCACTTGAGGTCTAGAGCTTGAGACCTCGCCAACATGGTGAAACCCCATCTCTACTAAAAATACAAAAATTAGCTGGGCGTGGTGGCAGGCACCTATAATCCCAGCTGCTGGGGAGGCTGAGGCAGGAGAATCGTTTGAACTTGGGAGACAGAGGTTGCAGTGAGCTGATATGGCACCACTGCACTCTAGCCTGGGTGACAGAGTGAGACTGTGTCAAAAATAAATAAGTAGAATAGAATAAAAATAATAAAAAATAAATAAGAAACAAAGCCTAGATACCAATATCTTTCATGGACATAGATACAAAAAGTTTTACCAAATTTTAGCAATCAAATTCAGTATTATATAAAAGGATAATACATATCGACCAGTACAAATCTGGACCAATTCAAAACCAATGAATGTAATTTACCATATTAACAGATTAAAAAAAAAAACCATCATTTCAATATATGCATAAAAGCACTTGATAAAGTTCAATACCCATTCATGATAAAACAAAACAAACAAAAATACTGACAAACTCTCAGTAAACTAGGAATAGACGGAAACTTCATTAACCTTATAGGGGACATATACAAAAAAACTACATCTAACATCATACTTAAGTGAAAGACTGCATGCTTTCTCCCTAAGATTGGAAAAAAAGCAAAGAAGTCTGCTGTTACTGCTCTTACAAGCATAGTTCTGAAAGTTTTAGCCACTGTAATAAGGCAATAAAAGAAAATTTAAAAGCATACAGATCAGAAAGGAAGAAGTAAAACTGTCCCTATTTATAGATGACATGATGGTCTATATACAAAATCCCACTAACCTGTTTTGAAAAACTCCTATAACTAATAAGTGAGTTCAGCAAGGTTACGAAGTCAATATACAAAACTCAGTTCTATTTCTATATACCAACAATGAACAATCGGAAATGCATTTTAAAAATACCATTTATAATAGCATCAAGAACATAAAATACTTAGGGGATACATTTGACAAAAGATGTACAAGACCTATATGCTGAAAACTGCTGAAAGAAGAAATTAAGGAAGCCTTTTTTTTTTTTTTTTTTTTTGAGACAGAGTCTTGCTCTGTCGCCTGGGCTGGAGTGCAGTGGCCGGATCTCAGGTCACTGCAAGCTCTGCCTCCCGGGTTTACGCCATTCTCCTGCCTCAGCCTGCCAGTAGCTGGGACTACAGGCGCCCGCCACCTCACCCGGCTAGTTTTTTTGTATTTTTTAGTAGACACGGGGTTTCACCGTGTTAGCCAGGATGGTCTCGATCTCCTGACCTTGTGATCCGCCCGTCTCGGCCTCCCAAAGTGCTGGGATTACAGGCTTGAGCCACCGCGCCCGGCCAAGGAAGCCTTAAATAAATGAAGAGAAATGTTGTTTTCATGGATCAGATGATTTGGTATTGTTAAGGTGTGAATTCTTTCCAAACTGATCTATAGAATCAATGTAATCCTATTCAAAGTCCCAGCAGGCTTTTAAAAAATTGACATGCTGATTTTATTTATTTATTTTTATTTTTTTAAGATGGAGTCTTGCTCTGTCACCCAGGCTGGAGTGCATGATCTCAGCTCACTGCAACCTTCACCTCCTGGGTTCAAGCAATTCTCCTGCCTCAGCCTCCCAAGTAGCTGGGATGACAGGTGTGCACCACCATATCTGGCTAATTTTTGTATTTTAATGGAGACAGGGTTTTACTGTGTTGGTCTAGCTGGTCTTGAACTCCTGACCTCAAGTGATCCACCGACCTCTGCCTCCCAAAGTGCTGGGATTACAGGCGTGAGCCACCGCACCCAGCCATGACATGCTGATGTAAAATTTTTTGGAAGTACAAACGTATTTATATGAAAATTTAAAATTCATATGGAATCACTTTTTTAAAATCTGAAAAAGAAAAACAAAGTTGAGGAAGAGGAAATACATATGATCAACTGATTTTT
>NW_012116866.1:1749003-1752107 GCF_000951035.1 Colobus angolensis palliatus | reverse complement strand
TCAGGCCTTTGGATTTGAAAGGAATTATACCATTGGTTTTGTTGGTTCTCCAGCTTGTTAATGGCAGAGGGTGGGATTTGTCTGTCTTTAAAATTGCCTGAGTCAATTCCTGTGTTTCCTTGTATGCATATATTATTTCTGTTTCTCTGAAGAACCCTGGCTAATACAACCAATTTGGAAACCAGCTTGGCATTTTCTTAAAAATTTAAATATTTTTAATTTTTAAAGAAAAATTAAATTACCTACCTAAAAATGTAAAAACCTACCTAAAAATACACCTACACCTATATGATCCAGCCAGTTCACTGCTAGGTACCCAAGATAAATGAAAGCCTGTATCCATACAACTTGTACATGAAAGTTTATAGTACCTTTATTTATAGTAGCCATAACTGGAAGCATCCCAAATATCAATCAATAGGTGAATGGATAAACAAAGTGTGGTACAGTCATGTAGTGGAATATTACTCTGCAATAAAATGGCACGAACCATTGATAGACACAACATGGACTAATCTGAAAATAATTATTCTGAGTGAAAGCAGACAAAAAGAGCACATGCTGTATGATTCCATCTATATAAAATCTCAGAAAACTTATTATGACATAAAACAGATTAGTGGTTGCCTGGAGAAGTTGGATAGAGAGGAAGGGATTACAAAACTGCACAAGTAAATTTTCAGGAGTAATTAATCTGCTTATTATCTTGATTGTGGTCATGTTTTCATAGGTGCACGCTTTTGTTAAAATTCATCAAATTGTACAATTTAAAGACACGCATTTAGTGTATGTCATTATTTCTCAAAAAAGTGATTTTACAAACACATAAAATGAAAAGACAAGCCATAAATTGAAAAGTATTTGTAACACATAAAATTGACAAAATACTTATGTTTAGAACATATACAAACTCTTAAAAGTCAATAAGAAAATTCCATTCATATATGTACCTTAGAGAAACTCTTATAATAACAAATTATGTACATGAATAGATGCATGGTTTTTGACAGCAAAAACCTGAAAATAACTCACATGCCCATTGTCAGTAGAATAATTTGTGGCATGATCACATGGTGGAATACTTCACAGCAATACAATTGGTTAACTATAGCTAGGCAGAACATCAGGTTATATTTCAGGAACATACAATTGAGTTAAAAGAAAGCAAGTTGGCTGGGCATGGTGACTCACCCCTGCAATCCCAGCACTTTGGGAGGCTGAGGCAGGTGGATCACGAGGTCAGGAGTTCAAGACCAGGCTGGCCAATATGGTGAAACCCTGTCTCTACTAAAAATACAAAAATTAGCCAGGCATGGTGGCACACACATGTAGTCCCAGACACTCAGCTACTCGGGAGGCTAAGGCAGAAGAGCTGCTTGAACTCAGGAGGTGGAGTTTTCAGTGAGCTGGGATCACACCACTGCACTCCAGCCTGGGTGGCAGAGTGAGACTCAAAAATAAAAAGGAAAAGAAAAAAAGAAAGAAAGTCTTAGAATGATAAATACAGTACGATTCCACTTACTAAAAGTTCAAAAATGGTAGGGCGGTTCCAAGATGGCTGAATAGGAAGAGCTCCAGGCTACAGCTCCCAGCATGAGTGACACAGAAGATGGGTGATTTCTGCATCTCCAACTGAGGTACCGAGTTCATCTCACTGGGGCATGTCAGACAGTGGGTGCAGCCCACTGAGTGAGAGCCGAAGCAGTGCAAGGCATTGCCTCATCCGGGAAGTGCAAGGGGGAAGGGAATTCCCTTTTCTAGCCAAGGGAAACTATGACACACAGCACCTGGAAAATTGGGTCATTCCCACCCTAATACTGCACTTTTCCAAGGGTCTTAGCAAATGGCATACTAGGAGATTATATCCCATGCCTGGCTCAGAGGGTCCCACACCCACGGGGCCTCCCTCATTGCTAGCACAGCAGTCTGAGATCTAACTGCAAAGGTGGCAGTGAGGCTGGGGGAGGGGTGCCTGCCATTGCTGAGGCTTGAGTAGGTAAACAAAGCTGCCAGGAAGCTCAAACTGGGTGGAGCCCATCACAGCTCAAGGAGGCCTGCCTGCCTCTGTAGACTCCACCTCTGGGGACAGGGCATAGCCAAACAAAAGGCAGCAGAAACCTCTGCAGATTTAAATGTCCCTGTCTGACAGCTTTGAAGAGCATGTAGTTTGAGATCTGAGAACAGACAGACTGCCTCTTCAAGTGGGTCCCTGACCCCCGAGTAGTCTAACTGGGAGGCTATCCCCAGTAGGGGTAGACTGACACCTCACATGGCCAGGTACCCCTCTGAGATGAAGCTTCCAGAGGAACGATCAGGCAGTAACATTTGCTGTTCAGCAATATTCACTCTTCTGAAGCCTCCGCTGCCGATACCCAAGCAAACAGCATCTAGAGTGGACCGTCCGGCAAACTCCAACAGCCATGCCACTGAGCATCCTGACTGTTAGAAGGAAAACTAACAAACAGGAAGGACATCCACATCAAAATCCCATCTGTATGTCACCATTATCAAAGACCAAAGGTAGATAAAACTACAAAGATGTGGGAAAAAACAGAGCAGAAAAGCTGAAAATTCTAAAAATCAGAGAACCTCTCCTCCTCCAAAGGAATGCAGCTCCTCGCCAGCAACGGAACAAAGCTGGACAAACAATGACTTTGATGAGTTGAGAGAAGAAGGCTTCAGATGATCAAACTTCTCTGAGCTAAAAGAGGAAGTTTGAACTCATCGCAAAGAAGCTAAAAACCTTGAAAAAAGATTAGACGAATGGCTAACTAGAATAACCAATGTAAAGAAGTCCTTAAATGACCTGATAGAGCTGAAAACCATGGCACAAGATCTACGTGACAAATGCACAAGCTTCAGTAACCGATTAGATCAACTGGAAGAAAGGGTATCAGTGATTGAAGATCAAATGAATGAAATGAAGTGAGAAGAGAAGTTTAGAGAAAAAAGAATAAAAAGAAATGAACAAAGCCTCCAAGAAATATGGGACTATGTGAAAAGAACAAATCTGCGTCTGATTGGTGTACCTGAAAGTGATGGGGAGAATGGAACCAAGTTGGAAAACACTCTGCAGGATATTATCCAGGAGAATTTCCCCAACC
>NW_012116866.1:1747859-1748203 GCF_000951035.1 Colobus angolensis palliatus | reverse complement strand
TAAAAAGAAATGAACAAAGCCTCCAAGAAATATGGGACTATGTGAAAAGAACAAATCTGCGTCTGATTGGTGTACCTGAAAGTGATGGAGAGAATGGAACCAAGTTGGAAAACACTCTGCAGGATATCCAGGAGAACTTCCCCAACCTAGCAAGGCAGGCCAACATTCAAATTCAGGAAATACAGAGAGCACCACAAAGATACTCCTCGAGAAGAGCAAATCAAAGACACATAATTGTCAGATTCACCCAAGTTGAAATGAAGGAAAAAATGTTAAGGGCAGCCAGAGAGAAAGGTCGGGTTACCCACAAAGGGAAGCCCATCAGACTAACAGCAGATCTCTTG
>NW_012116866.1:1727636-1743219 GCF_000951035.1 Colobus angolensis palliatus | reverse complement strand
GTGTTCTCACTCATAGGTGGGAATTGAACAATGAGAACACTTGGACACAGGAAGGGGAACATCACACACTGGGGCCTGTCGTGGGGTGTGGGGAAGGGGGTAGTGATAGCATTAGGAGATATACCTAATGTAAATGACGAGTTAATGGGTGCAGCACACCAACATGCCACATGTATACATATGTAACAAACCTGCATGTTGTGCACATGTACTCTAGAACTTAAAGTATAATAAAAATAAATAAATAAATAAATATATAATGAAAAAAGTAATTTTAATTGTAAAAGAATCAATAAAAGTAGACAAATATAATAATAATATAACAATATAGGTTTCATTATTTACAACCAATGTACCATATTAATATGTTAATAATAGGGTAAACTGGGTGCAGGATACATGGGAATTTTCTGTACTGTCTTTGTATTTTTTGTAAATCTAAACTGTTTTTAAAATAATGTTTATATTTTTATGAAAATTCCAAAATAAATACTATTCATAGAAGTGGAGAAAAAATAGAATAAAAAAAGTTCAAAAATACAAAATGATTACTACATAAAATAAAGAGAGTGAGAAATACAAGGTAAGGATTGTGTTTGATGATGGTGGGGAGGGAAGACAGTATAATCAGACAGGGATCCATGCAGTACTTCAAGGATAACAGTACTATTCTGTTCCTTCAACCATATAAGGGTTCAAAAGTATACACTGTATTATTTTTTCACCTTCACATTTTTAATAAATGTTTTTATCTAGTCAATTAAAAATAAAGAGAAGATAAGCATTAGTCCACTAGTGACAAACCAGGAACAGCAAAGGAGAGTATCCACCACCTAATGGGTCTTGGGATGGGATGAGAGCTGGGATTTGTCCCACCACCCGCTGAGTATTCTGAGGTGATCCTGATGGAGGAACTTACTCAATAAACTGAATCTCAGTCTCCATGAACACACAGCAGACCCAATGTTGCTTCCCCTCACCCCCCCACAGTGAGTCACATCTATTCTAAATAGTTCATTGATTAAGCTTCAAACGAGTAAATTTTCCCAGCAGCTTAATGGAAATTTCAGTGTAAAGACCTTGATAGCTTCAACCCAAATTTTCAGAGGGCTCCTTGCTTTCCATATTGAGAGTGGGGTCCTGGAAGGATTGCTGCAGATGCTATAGGGGAGGGTCTCTATTCGGGTAAGACGCTTTGGAAAGGGCAGTTAAGGAGAAAGGGTGACATAAGAAGAGAAAGATATTGTGATTTGTTTAGAAGCCCCTTAGCCTCTAGCTAATCCTGAGGGTCTATGTTTTATGTAGTTTTAGGAGTGGCAATGCATCTAAAGACATTTTATTTATTTAATTTGTATGGCCAGGCTTGGTGGCTCACGCCTGTAATCCAGCACTTTGGGAGGCCGAGGAAGGCAGATCATGAGGTCAGAAGATCAAGACCATCCTGGCTAATGTGGTGAAACCCCATCTCTACAAAAAATTCAAAAAATTAGCCGGGCGTGATGGCATGTGCAGGTAGTCCCAGCTACTCAGGAGGATGAGGCAAGCTTGAACCCTGGAGGTGGAGCTTGCAGTGAGCCGAGATTGTGCCACTGCACTCAAGCCTGGGCGACAGAGCAAGACTCTGTCTCAAAAATATATATATATAAATAAATAAATACATAAAATAAAAATAAAAATAAACTATTAGGGCTAGCTAGGGTTTTCTTCCTCTTCTGAGGCTTCACATCACATCAGCTGCAAGGCTTACTGCCTCACTGCCTTCCCCAGCACCCATAGTCAACCACCCCTGGCTTCCCTGGGGCCACCTGCACAAAAGCATATGCCTCTCAGATAATGGAAATTTTATTCTAAATGCTTATTTTAGACTCAGAAAGATCCACTCTCTTATGCCCGTGTGGTTGATGTGCCTGCTCTGACCTGTGGTTTTTGCACAGTTGAAGGGTCATACTGTCCCTCTCTCTGCCTTCAAGGAGGACCAAACTACCTTCTCCCATTTCTCTCTCTCCCTCTTTTTTTTTTTTTTTTTGAGATGGAGTCTCACTAGAGTGCAGTGGTGTGATCTCAGCTCACTACAACTTCCACCTTGGCCTCCCAAAGTTCTGGGATTACAGGTGCCCACCACCACGCCTGGCTAATTTTTTTTTTTTTTTTCAGTAGAGATGAGGTTTCACCATACTGGCCAGGCTGGTCTTTAACTCCTGACCTCCAGTCCAGTGATCTGCCCACCCTGGCCTCCCAAAGTTCTGGGATTACAGAGGCATGAGCCACAGTGCTTGGCCTACCTTACCCCATTTCTGATGGCTCATCTCATCTCCAAATAACCTACTGGAGGTCTGGTGGGTGTTATGATGAGAGAAAGGGGAGGAATGTGGTTACTGTGAAAAGACACATGGGCCCTGCCATTGAGGAGGTCTCAAACAAATAGAAAACATTCAGAGACAGGGACAATAGTTCCCAGAAGGCCACCTGGAACTGAAGGGAGAGGCTGTAGCCTCTATATTGCTCCTATTCCTGAGTCTCCTCAGGTTTCTCAAGATATCGGATGTCTCCTGTCTCTAATTTCCTCAGGATCAGTGGCTTGAGCTTTGGCTATGAGCCTAAGCTCTGAGCTAACTGCTGGATCCTGTGGGAATAGATTTTCTTTTTCCTCTACTGTTTCCCAGTGGACTCTCCCTGCCTTGTACTCATATTTCCACTGAGACTGAGCAGCCTTAGTCATGCTTCAGAAGCAGAGAGCTGACACGAGTCTAGAGAAATTTGCATGCATATTTGTGTGGGCTTTGGATAGTCAGAGCCTACTAGAGACTCATCTGATATCTAACTTGGTGTCATGACTAATCTTCCTTCTCTGTCTTGCTACCTTCTAGTCACTAGAAACATATAAGTGTTGGAATGGGCAGGACATTTGAATTCTCATCGTTGATTCCCCAGTGATTTTCTATTGGCCTTAAAACAACATCCCACCTTCTGTCCCCAGTTGCATCACCAGTGAAAAGGGTGGTTGTTGCACTGACCTTTCCCAGTGTGTACATGACGGCCAGCTGGCTATCAGACAATGACATGCTTTGAAAGTCCCCTGACCTCTGTGAGGTCAGTTGAGAACAGTTGAGAGTGCTACCATTTTGTCACAGCCCTAAGGATGCAGATTATGCTGAAAGCGTGTTGTCCAAATCTGAATGATGAAAGCCAATTACAAACTTGAAAATGAAAATAGACCCCAGATGCAAGGAGATGAGACAGTTAGATTTACTTCCTCTTTTCTAATCAAAGAGGTTTCATGTTGAAGAAAATCATTGTTGGGATTGCAGGAGACCTAAACACAGTCACCATGAAGCTGGGCTGTGTCCTCATGGCCTGGGCCCTCTACCTTTCCCTTGGTGTGCTCTGGGCATCCCAGATGCTACTAGGTAAGTAAAATATTTGAATATTGGTATGGGAATGGAGCTTTGCTTAACTTTGGGGAAAGGACCTGAAGGAAAGAAACATGGACTAATTCTTGCCCTCCAGAGAAGCAGTGTTCAAGTAGAATAAGAAGGGTAGGTATAAGAAAGTTTGGTGTGCAGGATTGAATGACTTTCTGAATATAAAAATCTTCAAGCCTTTTCCATCCTGAAAGTCCCCTCTGCCCATGATGTCCTCTCTGGCTCTAATCTCAACTCTTTTTTTTTTTCACTTATGAGACAGGTTTTCTTAAAAGAATAGTCTGCACTTCCTATCTCCACTTCCTCACTTCTCACAAACTCCTCAATGCTTACAGCCTGGCTTCCACTGGAATCGGTTTTGTCTAGGGCACAATGACCTCCATATTGACTGGGTTATGGCATGCTTTTCAGTTCATATCCTGCTGGACTTCTTTGCTGCACTGTTTATCACTTACTCCTTTTTGCATTCTCTACTACCCTGGCTTCCATGGCACCATTTTCTCCTCATACGACATGGACTTCTCTTGATCCCTTAATAGCTTCTCTTCTCTTCCCCTTAAACACTAGTGTTCTCTATAGTTATAGCCTTGCCTCTGTACTCCTCTTTTAGACAATCTCCTTCATAAGCTTATTTGTCTATATAATTTTTGCCACTATAACTCTGTATTTAAGAGTCCCAAATCATATCCCCAACCTAACCATGCTTTTGAGCTTCACATTCAAATATCACACTTCCTACCAGACATATCTACCTACATATCTCACAGGTGTCTCTGCACCATGTGACCGAGCTGAACTTATCTGTCCTTTTGCCCCCCGCCTCATCTAATTCATTCTCCACTATTTCTGATCTCAGCTAATGACACCAGCATCTACCTTTACAAGGCCATAAAACTGAGAAACAATCCAGACTCTTCCTTCTTCGTCATTCTCTAAATCTGATCAATCATTAGGTTTGGCAAGTTTTACCTTCTAAATTGTTCATAGAAGCAGTCCCTTCCATGAATCATCACTAATGTCTTAGGACAAGCCCTCATCCTCTATGACTTGGGCTAGTCCAGTAAATTCCTAATTAATCTCCTTGTCCAAATCTTGTGTTCTTGAAATGAATTCTGTACTCTGCAGACAGAGTAATTTCTAAAACTCAAGTTTACCAACCCAAATTCCTTATCATGGCACAAAAGGCCAAGCAGCCTCTGCTTTTACCCTCTCAGCCTTGTAACTTATGCTCTAATAAATCTCAATCAGTTCATAGTTACATACTCACACACCAGACACTTGCCTGTCTCTAAGGCTTTGCTTATACCACCATCTCCACCTGAAATGAGCCCTTTCGATGGCCCCCTATTCTCCTCCTCCTTGCAAATGTGTAGGTACCCCTAAAGACTCAGCTTAAGTGGTATCTTTTCCAGGCAGCTTTTCTTGAATGCTTCTTTCTGCTCCAATGGCTGCTTGCGATACATTTTCTTACTATAATATTTTCCTACTTATGCTGAAATAATATTTTCATCTACCTGTGTCTTCCACTAAATTGAGAGCTACTTGTGGTTAGGGACAATTTTTTTGTTTTTTTCTTGTGATAAGAACTGCAGACTTGGAATCAGATACTCTGGTTTCAAGCCCCTCTTCTATTTACCAGCTCTATGTCACTTTAGAAAATCACTCTTTTTTTTTTTTTTTTTTTTTGAGGCGGAGTCTTGCTCTGTCACCGGGGCTGGAGTGCGGTGGCCAGATCTCAGCTCACTGCAAGCTCCGCCTCCCGGGTTTACACCATTCTCCTGCCTCAGCCTCCAGAGTAGCTGGGACTACAGGCGCCCGCCACCTCGCCCGGCTAGTTTTTTGTATTTTTAGTAGAGACGGGGTTTCACCGTGTTAGCCAGGATGGTCTCGATCTCCTGACCTCGTGATCCGCCCGTCTCGGCCTCCCAAAGTGTTGGGATTACAGACTTGAGCCACTGCACCCGGCCAGAAAATCACTTTTTATATCTCTGGTTCAGTTTTATCATTTGTAAGATGAAAATAATAGTACCTACTATCTAAGGTTTATTGAGTGAGTTCCCAGTAACCCAACAAGATTTTCTTTTATTTTGTTTTTTGAGACAGGGTCTCACTCTGCCACCCTGGCTGGAGTGCAGTGGTGCAATCACTGCTCACTGCAACCTTGACCTCTTGGGCTCGAGCAGTTGTCCTATCTCAACCTCCCAAGTAGCTGGGACCACAGGCAAGTGCCACCATGCCTGGCCAATTTTTTAAAAATTATTTGTTGAGCCAGGATCTCTCTATGCTCCCTAGGCTGGTCTCAAACTCCTGGGCTCAAGGGATCCTCCCACCTCAGCCTCCCAAAGTGCTGTGATTATAAGCATGAGCCACCGTGCCTAGACAAGATTTTATTTTATTTATTTACTTATTTATTTTGAGATGGAGTCTTGCTCTGTCGACCAGGCTGGAGTGCAGTGGCACGATCTCGGCTCACTGCAAGCTCCGCCTTCAGGGTTCACGCCATTCTCCTGCCTCAGCCTCCCAAGTAGCTGGGACTACAGGCGCCCGCCACTGAGCCCGGCTAATTTTTTGCATTTTTAGTAGAGACGGGGTTTCACCGTGTTAGCCAGGATGGTCTTGATCTCCTGACCTCGTGATCGACCTGCCTTGGCCTCCCAAAGTGCTGGGATTACAGGCGTGAGCTACTGCGAAGATTTTATTTTTAAAAAGAAAAAAATGGAGAGGAGGCAGAGCACAGTTGAGTGACAGTGGAGGAACTGAAAAGAGGTAGCATTACAGTGAAGGGAGCTGAGAGAGGATGGAAAGAAAACACCTGGTACTGCTGTGATGAGAATTAGGAAGTAGAGAGGGGCCTTGGTAAGGGACATGACAAAATCAAAGAAGAACGCTGGGCTATTGGGAGTGCAAGAGAATAAAGGCAAGTGGCGCATGAAATGACAGTCGTATGGAGTGAAGAAGTATGCACATGTGAATGGTCATGAGGCTGGAGGAAGGGGAGAATAGTTAGGGAGATAAGGAGCAGTCCCAGAGAAGGGAGACATGTCACTTCCCTTGCCTGGGTCTACCATGAAGGTAAGAGATAGGTTGAGAAGATGTGGTGAGAAATGGATAACTCTAAATTTCAATCTGGAGAAAAGAGTTGTTCCACAGTTACTGGTATGGACTGGGCGGAGGGGGAAAAGACAGAGAAAGCTCTATGCCACTGCCAGGGAAAATTCAAGTGGCAGAGGACATTAAAGTAGAGATGGCTGAAAAGTGAAGACCTGCAAGGGGGAGGGAGAAAGGAGGAGAGACACCGCTGGGTACTGAAAGCTCTTTGATAGATAACATATTTCAAGGCTGAGGAGCCAAGTGAAGTTTGGGAAAATCAGAATATGAAAGAAAGTCCCCGAGGAAGGTCTGAGGACTGAAGTATACCATAATACCTTATCTGCACAGTGAAGTAAAAAGAACACTGATTTTGGACCCAGACACACCTGCCTTTCCCGCCCCATTGCTTAGTCTCTTTTTAAGCTTTGGGTATGTTAATTTGGCTTTCTTTTCTTTCTTTCTTTCTTTCTTTTTTTTTTTGAGACAGTCTCGCTCTGTTGCCCAGGCTGGAGTGCAGTGGCACAATCTCGGCTCACTGCAAGCTCCACCTCCCAGGTTCACATCATTCTCCTGCCTCAGCCTCCCGAGTAGCTGGGACTACAGGCGCCCACCACCACACCCAGCTAATTTTTTTTTTGTATTTTCGGTAGAGATGGGGTTTCATGGTGTTAGCCAGGATGGTCTTGATCTCTTGACCTCGTAATCCACCCGCCTCGGCCTCCCAAAGTGCTGGGATTACAGGCATGAGCCACCATGCCAGGCCTAATTTGGTTTTTTAAGTGTGTTTCTTTAAGAGTACTAAATGAGGATAAAGTCGCATACCTGGAAAGTTTGTGAAGATGAAGTAAGATATTGCACACAAGTGCTAGCAGGGTCTGGTACCCAATGAACATTAGAATCTGATGTCTCCCTTTCATTCCTGTCCTATGCCTCCCTGGTTCGAGTTACCATTGTCTTTGCTCCTGGTTTCCCATACCAGCAGCTGGATATCATGCCGGTGAGTTTCACCATTCTTTCATTCTCTCCCCTCCCTCTTCTCCAAACCACAATGCATTTGCTGAGAGCACCTGGGCACCCGTGAATCAAGGTCAAAACTATCCCCCTGAGACACTCAGAGGGGTCTTTCTGAAAAAAATGTTTGGTGTCTTACTAGTCTCATTCTAAAAAGGATGATTCTGCTGGGAGATGGAGGAACCCTGTCCTCTTTCTCCAAGTTGCAGCATCATTTTCTGGTTCTCCCTGGGCCATGCCCTCTTCAGCTGCCAGTTTTGAGACACTGCAGTGTGAGGGACCTGTCTGCACCGAGGAGAGCAGCTGCCATGTGGAAGATGATTTGACTGATGCAAGCGAAGCTGGCTTCCAGGTCAAGGGTTACACTTTCAGTGAACCCTTCCACCTGATTGTGTCCTACGGTGAGGTCCTGGGAAGACCTGAACAGTGCCCTAAACCCCTTCTTTCAGCCCCAGAGCCCACCCAGGAACGTGTCCCTAGGAAACGGGCCATGGGATGAGGTACTTCCTTCCCAGTCTTCAGCCCACAGCAACCAGGGTGCTCTAAGTCCTAGGCCCTAGGGAAGTTGTCCCATACTCCCAACTAGGGGTGAGAGTTTACCTGGACCCTCAGAGAAAGTTTACGGGAGTAGGCATCCCTGGGGGTAGCTCCTGGTGGAGCTCCCACCCAAGGGAGGCCCTGGGTGACACTCAGCTCTTTCTCTGGACCATAGACTGGCTGATCCTCCAAGGTCCAGCCAAGCCAGTGTTTGAAGGGGACCCGCTAGTTCTGCGCTGCCAGGCCTGGCAAGACTGGCCACTGACTCAGGTGACCTTCTACCGAGATGGCTCAGCTCTGGGTCCCCCCGGGCCTAACAGGGAATTCTCCATCGCCGCGGTACAAGAGGCAGACAGCGGGCACTACCACTGCAGTGGCATCTTCCAGAGCCCTGGTCCTGGGAGCCCAGAAACAGCATCTGGTGTGGCTATCACAGTCCAAGGTGAGAGCTAGAAGCAGCATCGTCATGACAGGGGAGGGTAAGGAGAGACAGGGAACCCAAATTGTCTTTCTTTAGCCTAGAGGTGGCAAGATCATCAAAAGATTACGGAGCAGGTTGCTGGCAAATGCCCAAGTTGGGCTTCAAAAGGGATGAGACCTCAACATTGACTTTTCAAGTCATCTAGCCCTACTCAGCATCCAGCATGGTTCCTGCCACCCAGATCTATGCTTCCCAGCGCTCACTGATTGGGTGTCTGGACTACTATCAGATTTGCCCATCTGTGGATCTTTCCTAGTCCTGTCTACTTGCAGGAAGAACTTGACAGACTCAAATGGAATCTAAGACAGCCCATTCCTCCTGGAAACGGGAAAGGAAGTGTGACTCCCTGAGGCTCTTCGCCTGCATGTGTCTACCTGTATATAAGATGGCTGAGTTCTTCTTTCTTGCCTTTTTCCCAGAACTGTTTCCAGCGCCAATTCTCAGAGCTATACCCTCAGCTGAACCCCAAGCAGGAGGCCCCATGACCCTGAGCTGTCAGACAAAGTTGCCCCTGCAGAGGTCAGCTGCCCACCTCCTCTTCTCCTTCTACAAGAATGGAAGGACAGTGCAAAGCAGGGGGGTCTCCTCAGAATTCCAGATCCCCACAGCTTCAGAAGATCACTCCGGCTCATACTGGTGTGAGGCAGCCACTGAGGACAACCAAGTTTGGAAACAGAGCCCCCAGCTAGAGATCAGAGTGCAGGGTGAGTTCCTATCAGAGTGCAGGGTGTCTGTTTGGCATGCATGTGAGTGAAAAGGGGAGATAGGATGAATTGACCTGGGAGCTGGGATTCGGTGTGAGCAGGTTAAGAAGGGACACAGAGGAGACAGGAACAATGGGCCAGAATCCCTGATGATGAGAGACAGCACAAATAGAGAACTTCTCCCTCAGACTGTGGTGCATACCTCACCAGTCCAAGAGCTGAGCAAGTCCCATACCTGCTGCCACACAAGCCTTAGCATCCCCCCCATGCTCTCTGGGCATTTATAGGAATTTAATATCTGGAATGAAGACGGGATAGTCTGAAGTCTATGTTCAATTCTGAGAGCCACTGTTAAGAGGCTGCCCTTGACCTGAAACACTCCCAGAGGAGGTGTCCAGGGTGATAAGGGGGCTTGAAGTCATGCCATATGAAAAATAGTGGAAGGGGCTGGAGATGCTATCCTGAAGAGGAGGTGACTCAAAGGCTAGCAGGGGTGTCCTCAAAAAGCTGAAGGCGGGCATTAGCACAAGGAATTAGACTAATGTCATATATAATAAAGAGGCTGTCTTAGAACCAGTTACCACATTCATGCTTCAGGGAATTAGATTCAGCCTTGATAGAGAAACAACTGGCTAATGGTTATAGCTGTCCAGTGGTAAAGCCTCACTGCTGAAGAATTTCAAACAGAGGTGGCCAAGCTTCAGATTAAAATTTGGACCAGGAGGGACACTAGAGTCCTCAAGTCCCTGCTGCCATTGAGTCCTACAGCCACTTTCAGAGAACAAGTTTGGCCAGGGATGGGAGGGAAGGGCCAGAGTCAGACTTCACTCTTGTGTGTGCCTCCTGCCCCGTAATCCAGGTCCCCCCGGCTCTGCACCTCTCACCTTGAATCCAGCTCCTCAGAAATCAGCTGCTCCAGGAACTGCTCCTGAGGAGGCTCTTGGGCCGCTGCCTCCGCTGCCAGCCCCATCTTCTGAGGATCCAGGCTTTTCTTCTCCTCTGGGGATGCCAGATCCCCATCTCTATCACCAGATGGGCCTTCTTCTCAAACACATGCAGGATATGAGAGTTCTCCTCGGTCACCTGCTTATGGAGTTGAGGGAATTATCTGGCCACCGGAAGCCTGGGACCACAAAGACTACTGCTGAATAGGAGTAAACAATTCATCCATGATCTCGCTTAACCACCCCAATAAATCTGATTCTTTCTGTTTTCTCTTCCAGTCCTGCACATATGCATAAGTACTTTTACAGGTTGTCCCAGTGTTTTGTTAGAATAATGTAGATAGGTGAGTGTAAATAAATTTGTACAAAGTGAGAATTGGAGTTTAGTTATAATTGCGTATTCTCTCTTAACACAACAGAATTCTGCTCTTTAGATCAGGAATTTCTATCTGTTATGTAGACCAGAATTTTGTGATTTAAAGAGAACTATGCAGGTGGATTTAATACAGCAGTCTCAATTGGGGGCAATTTTGCTCCCCAGACGACATTGGGCAATGTTTGAAGACATTTTGGTCATTACACTTGGGGGGTTGAGGGGTGGTGGGATGTGTGTACTACTGGCATCTAGTAAATAGAAGCCAGGGATGCTGCTAAACATCCTATAATGCATAGGGCAGTACCCACAGCAAAAACTAATCTGGCCCAAAACATCAGTTGTATTGAGTTTGAGAAACCCCAGCCTAATGAAACCCTAAGTGTTGGGCTCTGGAATGGGACTTCGCCCTTTCTAATTACTATCTCTTTCCAGCCTCATTCAGCTATTCTTATTGACATACTAGTCTTTAGTTGGTGCGATGGTCTGTTCTTTAGTTCTAGTTTGTGTCCCCTCAAAAGCCATATGTTGAAATCCTAATCCCCAAGGTGATGGCATTAAGAAGTGGGCCTTTGGGAAGTGATTAGATCAGGAGGGCAGGGCCCTCATGATTAGGATTAGTGCCCTTATTTAAAAAGGCCCCAGAGAGCTAACTCACCCTTCTACCATATGAGGACATGGCAAGAAGATCCAAAAAACAGCTCCCATTGAACACCGACTCTGTTGTTGCCTTGATCTTGAACTTCCAGCCTCCAGAGCTATGAGAAATAAATTTATGTTGTTTGTAAGCTATTCAGTTTGTGTATTTTGTTATAGCAACCCAAACAGACTAGGCAGTTGGCCTCTGCTACATGGCTGAGTTTATGATATGTTAAAAATACTCATAAAACAGCGTCTCTGTCTACAGAGGGCTTACACTGTGGGATAGAAGAGAGTAGTAGCCCATCCTATAACACAATTAAAGCAGGGTATGTAAAAAATTTCTCACAAGATCCTACTGGGCTCAGAAATAAGTGACCGAATATAATACTGCCAGAGTTGCAGATAGTTGTTTTTAATTCATCTGTCTCTGAAATCTTTTTATTTAATAACACATAATGGCTCTGTTTTAGTCTTGTATTAATACTTTTTTCTATGCTTGGACTTCTATTGTACATTCTCAGCCAATGAGAACTGGCCTGGCAGACTCTATAGTAACCTTAACTCAATCAGTTAGCACATCATTTTATAATGACCTCAACCAATGGCTGTTCTACCATGTTATTCTAAATTACATGGTGTGATTTTCTCCACTATGGCCTTTCTTTATGCCATTTATTTTGTGCAGTTGTGACCCAAAATGATTTACAAAAGACATGCACATGATCACTCTAGACATACCACAAAGAAACAAAGACATAGAATCATGCTGATGGTAAAATGAGAGTTTTATGGTAATTCTTAGTACCTTTGAGGGAAAAAAAAGATCAGGAGGCATCTGGGAATTGGTAGAAGTCCGTAAACATCACTACAGCCTGAGAGGACTGATTTACAATTGTATGAATGGGAGTTGCAAGAGTGACCAGAACTATGTCATGACTTTGATGGACTTGAAAAAATGGAAGCTCAATTGCCAATGTACCATGGTGGATGTGTCTCCAAAGATGCTGTATTATAACTACTCTACATGGAGTTGATTTCAGCTAATGCTCCCATTTGCATGAATGCATCCTGCAAGCTCCTGCTAAATGAGGAATTCATTTACAGATAGTAGAAGCTATCAGAGATCTGGGAAGGGAAAGGTGGATGCAGCTGGCTGAGATAAATATCATCTCTGTACACCTCATCCATGTGTATCTGTGCACCTCTATCATCACACTGCATTTTAATTTTTTATTACTCATTTTTGTTCACCAGAGGGTGAACTCTTTGAAAATACTCCTGAGCTCTTTATTCCATGTTGTATCATTGATGTCTAGTTTAATGAGGCATATGTAAATTCTCAGTATATTTTGTTTAGTTGAATTGAGTTGGGCCAGCAAAATAAGGGAAAACATCTTGAAGACGGTGGGAATGAAGCTGGACCTTAAAGGATGAATGTTATATCTGGCATCAGCTAAATCTCCAGACTCTCTCCAGGGGACCCAGCCTTGGTCAAGGACTTAGAAATCTCAGGAAGAGGATCTCCTATCAACAGGGATGAGGAAGGCAAGAACAGAGCTAAACGAATGAGAGAGAGAGAGAGAGGGAGAGCAAGCATTTACCTATCTCTTTCTGTCTAGCCTGGAGAGGCTGGAGAGGGAGTAGGGAAGAGGAATTGTTACAATGGATCTGGTTTATGGCTTGTGCCATTTAAGATTCTGTAATTGACAGAGGTCCCAATGCAGCTATGCTCAACATTGTCTCTGAAAGAAACATTAGATAGCCAGCACATGAAAGGAAAACGGTTCTCCACTCACAATACCTCTGACATCAAATATGTGGGTTTCCATTCCAAGTTTTTCTCTGCTTCTCAGTGGAAACCAACTAGATGTTCCACAGTTTATCAATTCTGGCTCTAACTACCCAGAGTTAGCACAGACCCCATAGGTTAAGGGGTCAGTCCCACATGACTGCTCTCACTTCAAAAGCCAATTGCAAATCCCAGGCCTCTGGTACTTGACACCAACCAGCTATAAGTCAGAGGTTCTCACAGCTCCTTGGGTTCAATAATTTGCTAGAATGGCTCACAAAACTTGGGAAAACAGTTTACTTAACAGCCAATGACGATATACATAGGGCAAGGTAAGTGGGAAGAGGTGCAGCGTTTGCATGCTTTCTGGGTGTGCCACCCTCCAGCTTCTCCATGTGTTCACTGACCTGGAAGCCCTTAGGACTCCACCATTTAGGGTTTTTAATGAAGGCTTCATTACACAGGCATGATTGAGTAAATCATTAGCAATTGATGATTAACTCAAACACCAGCCCCTCTCTCCTCCAGGAGGTCAAGATGGGTTTTCCACACCAAGCAATTCTCTAATTCTCAGCAGAAACAAATTAGATGTTGTGTAATTTACCAATTCTTTTTTTTTTTTTTTTTTTCTCACTCTGTCGCCCAGGCTGGAGTGCAGTGGCTGGATCTCAGCTCACTGCAAGCTCTGCCTCCCGGGTTTATGCCGTTCTCCTGCCTCAGCCTCCCAAGTAGCTGGGACTACAGGCGCCTGCCACCTCGCCCGGCTAGTTTTTTGTATTTTTAGTAGAGACGGGGTTTCACCGGGTTGGCCAGGATGGTCTCAATCTCCTGACCTCGTGATCCGCCCGTGTCGGCCTCCCAAAGTGCTGGGATTACAGGCTTGGGCCACCGCGCCCAGCCGCGTAATTTACCAATTCTTACTCTAACTACTCAGAGTTAGCACAGATCCCTGAAAGTTCAAACCCTATAATTGCAGAGTTAAGAGTCACCTTATTAGCATAAAGTCAGGTATGATTGAAGGGGCTAATTATACATAAGAAGAGATAATCCTCTCATCCCTATCACTCAGGATATCCCCAGGATTTTGGTAGCTCTGTGCCAAAGAGCTACCCAAACTGGCAGAGAAAAGTATATATTTCTTATCGTGTTACACACATCCATTATCTTGTAAGTTGAACAGTGCATTTGCATACTCTATAACCCAGAATTCCATGCCTAGGTGGATGTGCCCAAGAGAAAATTTAGCATATGTACACCAGACGACAGGTATGATAATGTTTACAGTAACAAAACTTGTAAAAGCAAAATTTGGTATTAAAATACCTTTCTTTTGTTGAAAAGAAGTCAGTGCAGATATCCACCAACAGGAAAATGAGTAAATTACCATGTTAATTTGTTTCAAAGTATATTAAACACCAAACTCTATCAATAGGATATTGTACTACGAGCTATGTATTTGGAAGTGGAGATGATGATGAACAAGACAGGAACTCAGGGAATAGATCACTCACTGGGGACTGGATTGTTCAGGCACATTTCATGAAGAAGATAATACACGGGTGGGGCCTTGAAAAACATGACAGACCTAGAGAACAGGAGAAGACAGGGAAGGATGTTCCAGAGTGGGATGGTGTAAGCAAGCGCATAAAGGGGAAAATTGGCATGCAGATGTCAGGGAAAAAGAAGGTAAATCCTTTGACTGAAACAGAGTTTAGTGGAAGGAAACAATAATGGAGAAGTAAACAGACTATAGAGGCTCTTAAATGTGCTATAGAGGCTCTTTAAATGTCCATAAGAAAATTGATCGAATTCTGTAGGTAAATTTCGAGTAAAGAAGGAACTCATAAAAAGTGATGTTTAGTATGATTATTCCGGTACTCTGGTACAAGGTGAAAGGGGCAACTAGAAGAGGGGTTGAGGGAGGTAGATTTGAAGGCTGCTGTTCTCATCCAGCCTTCACAGACAAGGGCCTTAGCTAGGGACAGGAGGAATACAGAGTAATGATCTGAGAGGTATTAACAGGTCTGGGTGATCAGATGTGGAGTAGCATTGCTCCTCTCAAACACAAAGGTCTCTATGCCCAGCCCAGTAGCCCAAGGTAGAAAAATTTGTTTCAGTTACAACTTAGAAGAGACTAGGGAAGGGATAAAATGATCTGCTAGAATCATATGAGGAAGTTTAAGGAGGGTGTGTTTGGATAGGTCTCATCCTAGTCCTGCCTTCTTAAAACTTTCCCTCCCTGTTGGTATCAACCTTCTTCCTTCCCACTGGACAAGAGGAGATGTGGAGAAATATGAGTTACAGCACAGCCTTCCTGCCAGAGTTCCTTCAGACAGGCACTGTTAGTTTTCATTAACTATATGTGAATTTCTCATAAAGCTAAAGACATTCAATGTAAAGAAGTACTCTGCTCTCTATTCTGAAATTGTTCTTTGCACTCCTTTGGTATTGAAATGCCTTTCTTTTGCTGAAAAGCTTACATTAAAGAATATAATTTTAGGCCGGGCATGGTGGCTCATGCCTGTAATCCCAACACTTTGGGAGGCTGAGGTGGGTGGATCACCTGAGGTCAGGAGTTTGAGACCAGCCT
>NW_012116866.1:1716665-1725036 GCF_000951035.1 Colobus angolensis palliatus | reverse complement strand
CCACTTTTGAGAGTAATCTCACAGTATTCAATCTCTTCCTTTGTTTAGGTCACAAATACTCACACAGCATGTGCTATGTGCTGTCACTGTTGTAGGTGATACGTCAGCGAATGAGAAAAAATTTCTGCCTCAGTGGAGCTTACATTCCAATGGGGGGAAACCTACCACAAACAAATAAATACAATTCCGGGTAGTGACAAGTACAACGATGAGAAATAAAGCAAAATATGGAGCCAGCAAATGACAGTGAGGAGATACTATTTTAGACAGCATGGTTAGCAACCATCTCTCTGAGGAGGTAATATTTGAGTGAAGTGAGGAAGTGAAACTTATAAAGATCTGGGAGAACAAGGATCTTTCAGGCAGAAAGAACAGCAAGTGAGGCCCTGGAGCAAGACTAAGCACAGAATGTTCCAGCAACTGTTCTAAACACAATGTGGCTAGATCAGAGTGAGTGAAGGGGACAGTTGTAGGAAATGAGGCCAACGGTCAGAGAAAGGCCCGATTTGTAGGGCCCTATAGACCATCGGAAGGTGTTTGGAACTTATTCTGAGGGTATCTTTGCGGAATTTTGAGGGAAAGTAACACAATATGGTTAACATTTTAAAAGTATCTCTCTAGTGACTCAGTGAATAAATTACTGTACGAAAAGATCAATGTAGCAGGTAGAGTCATCAGGACTTGCTGATGAATTAGATTTGGGTTTTAGAATGAGTGTGCATGTAACTCATGAGCATAATCTGCAGTCTCACTCTCAGGTGTGTATCCCATAGAGGCACTTCAGGGCTCTGTAGGGAAGCATCATGTCCTTACCAGCACTAACTTACATGAAACCTCCTATGTGCCAAGCCCTGTCCTAAGCCCTTTACATATGCTAATTCATCCAGCCCTCACAATATGTACCAAGAAGTCCACTGTGGAATTGTCTGTGGTAGCTGAGAGTGGGCAGCAATTAGGATGTTAGGGGAATGGAAAAGTGCAGTGTAGCAGAAGCAAAGAATATTAGGGCTATCATGGCCGGGTGTGATGGCTCATGCCTATAATCCCAGCACTTTGGAAGGCCAAAGTGGGTGGGTCATCTGAGGTCAGGAGTCCGAGACCAGCCTGGCCAACACAGTGAAACCCCATCTCTACTAAACACAAAATTAGCCGGCATAGTGATGCACGCCTGTAATCCCAGCTACTCAGGAGGCTGAGGCAGGAGAATCGCTTGAACCCAGGAGGCGGAGGTTGCAGTCAGCTGATATCATGCCATTGCATGCCAGACTGGGTGATAAGAGCAAAACTCTCTCTCAAAAAAAAAAAGAAAAAAGAATATTAGGGCAGTCAAAAGCAATAAACATGATGCATGTAGAGCAATCTGAACAAATTTGAAACATCTAGGATTAATTTTTAAAAGTAAAAGTGAATATAATATCTAGAACACAATGCCACTTATGTAAATTAACAACACTAAATATTTCTCAAAGATAAAAATTGCATGTATATGGGAACATACAGTAAACATTGTACAGTGGGTGCTTATGTGGAGGGGATAAGAACAGTAATGTAGATGAAAGTCAAGAAGGTGAGACAATAAGAGTGGGAAATTGCAAAGACCAATAATGGCAGCCGGCCATGAGCAGCATCTTGAATCCCTGACAATCAGAGAGACAAGAGAACAGATTTTGGAGACAGACTTCTACTCAAATCCCAGTTTCATCATCTCAGTAGGAAACTGAGGTGATGAGGACATATGCAAAATGGGGATATTAATAATTCTTCCTCAAAGGGCCTTACAAGAATTAAGTGAAGTAGTATCTATGAAGCACTTAGCACAGTGCCTGCCACATGCTGAGACACTAAAGTGAGCTGTCATCAGCAACAACAGCATTAGTTCATTACCATAATTATCACTGAGAACATTTCATCACCAGAATGCTTATCAAATGGTAACATATATTGTCCAGATGTTGTGCTGTGATAGGCCTCAAAGAATTGCTCAAGTTACAAATGATAATTTCTAAATGTGTCTGCATTGTGAAGGAAGAATTAGAAATTCTGGGGAAAAGTCCTAGATGGAGTAAGAAGACTCACTTTGGGAAAAACTTAGAGGAGAGCCTAGAATAAAGAAATGTTTGGGGCCAGGCGCGGTGGCTCAAGCCTGTAATCCTAGCACTTTGGGAGGCCGAGACGGGCGGATCACGAGGTCAGGAGATCGAGACCATCCTGGCTAACACAGTGAAACCCCGTCTCTACTAAAAAGTACAAAAAACGAGCCGGGCGAGGTGGCGGGCGCCTGTAGTCCCAGCTACTCCGGAGGCTGAGGCAGGAGAATGGCCTAAACCCGGGAGGCGGAGCTTGTAGTGAGCCGAGATCCGGCCACCGCACTCCAGCCTGGGCGACAGAGCGAGACTCCGTCTCAAAAAAAAAAAAAAGAAATGTTTGGTGGGAAATTTTTCAAGTCAAATTCTGAGTACTGTATAATATGAACACTATGGATGGTTCCAGAGATTTCTAGGGAAGACTGTACAATTCACAAAGTTTTAGTGTACTCAGGTTTCTTCTGAATCCAGTAAAGGGGCTGACATCTGTGCTCTGGGGGATGAGAAGCCAAAATAGAGCCAGCTTCTGTTGCCTAAGAGGACAGCCGACAACTGCATTGCATTCTTACCATACAGGTGGTGGCGTAGTGCAGAAGTCAGACCTCTGTGGTGGGCTGTGGATCCTGTGGAAAGCCACACACTGGCCCTGAGATGAAGAATTAGCAGGTTGGAAGGGAAGCACAGGAGTGCTGGCCAGCACAGGCACTTCTAAAGCAGGCAGGTGATCATCCCTGTTCCCAGTAATTAGTTCTTCTCTGCCTCCCCAACTCTTGGGCACATTATCAAATGTGTCCCTACTTTCTTTGAGATCTACATAACTCTATCTCTTTTATCAAAACCTACACTCAAAACATGATCTGAAGTGACCAGCATAATTTAAATGACCAGTCACATTTTCCTAAGAGGCATTTGCATTTTTAAAAGGGGCTCCATTAAGCAAAATATGAGGGGATTCTCAGAGTGGAACTTCAGGCATCCACAAGAGGGGAAGATACTATCTCACTGGGAGTTGACAGTATCTGATAATTGATCTCCTTCCCATCTGATTTCCAAGGGATCAAGGTGTCCCGGTTCTAAACAACCACAAGTAAGGACAGGATAGAGTCCAAGGAGATATACTATCAGGTTGGAAAATTCATTAAGTATTTACATGAAAATTCAGGTTCCTCATTGCTCAGGTATGGTCACATGGCTCAGAAAGCACAAGAAGTAGAGCCCTGAGGTCAGACCTGAGAGGCTTCTGAGGGGCTGATGCAGTGACTTCTCTGCTGCAGGTCAGGATTCCTGGAACTGGGGCATGGTTGGGGACGGTTGCAGGGAAGGGTGGGAGGAAGGAAGAAAGGAATAAGTGAGTGGGAGTGCTTCAGGATGAGCTCATTGGGGGTGGGTAGGAAAGAAGTTTTCTAACTTATTAAGAATTTAAGAATTTATGAGAACTCAAGATTTCAGGAAGGGAGGAAGAAGAAACACATTGCATTTCTATCCTTGACTGGGGAACTAGATGATAGGGATGGGAAGGGTGGTTGGTGAGTCATGCCTTTTTGTCTACTCATTGTGGGAGGATGTGAGCTCTGGGGGCAGGCAACCCAGCATTGACCTCTCTAGGTCTCACGCCAATGTTTGTTATCAGGAGTGAGCAGGAAAAAGGACCTTAAGTACATGAGGCTGTGTCTTCCTCAGCTGAGCCTTGCAGGGCTGGCTGGAAGGTGGAGAAGGGATGGGATGGGAGTGGGATGTCAATGGGAGCTTGAAGATGGAAGGGTCATCTGCTGGAGCCTGGGATTCTATGGGGCTCTCTTGTGCTGTGGAGGACACAAGTTCTGCCGGCCTTCCTTACAGTAGTCACGGCTGGCCTGAGCTGTGAGGTGGCTATAGAGGTGGTAGATGAGACAGTGCCTGGCACTTGAGATACCTGATGTTCAGCCTGCCTTCTACTCGTTCCAGTCTGCCATCTTCAGGAACCAGCAGTGGGTGGGAGAAGCAGCAATATCTCCTAGTACTCAGTGGCATCCACTGGCCACTTTCTTTCTCTCTGTTCCCCATCCCATGCCAGCACATCTCCATCCTTCTGCCGCTGCTGCAGTCAGATCCATCATGTGGGCACTGACAGCCCTTCTGCTCCTGGGTGAGTCCGCAGTGAGGGAGCAGATGAGCTTTGGGTGGTGGAGAATAGGGTGGAGCAAGGTATGGGGAGCGGAGGGTAGGTATCCAATCCTCAGTTTCCAGGTGGTTCACTATTTCTGGAGGGTAAAGAAGAAGGGGCTTTCTCAGAGCTTGGGAAACCTCGGGCAAAAGAAGAAAAACAGGTTTTGGGATCATTCAGCCTTTCTTGTCATCAAGAGTCTCTTTCCTCTCATCACCAACATTCTCATTCTCCTTCCTCTTCCTTCTTTTTTGTTTTGCAGTTCCAAGCAGTGGGCAAGCTGGTGAGTCTTATACATTTCTCATCCCAATTTTCTACAACTTCCACTCCAACTTCTTAAGTTACCTGCTCAAGTAGACTCCTCACTTCTTGGCTGCTCTGGGATAGTGTCTTTTCCTACTCTCCTCAACCACTGGGACTAAATTTGCTTGAAGGCACTTAGAAATGGGTGCTGGCTGATGGACTGATAGTCTGTAACCCAATGAATGTGATCTCCTGTCCTGCAGGGATGGGTTAGTACATGGGCTGGGGCCTGGGAACTGGGGATTCCTAAGATTTCCCAAACTCAGGTCGTTTCTTTGGGCACCTTACCTTGATTCTCTTTGCATGCTGCCCCCTCTTACCCCACCTCTCACCCCAGCTACTCTGGAGAAGCCCATATTGTCTCTACACCCACCTTGGACCACGATCTTCAAGGGGGAGCGGGTAACTTTGAAGTGTGATGGATACCACCCACTGCTCCTGGAGCTCCGGCCCATCAGCACTCTCTGGTATTTGGGCCACCTACTTCTGCCCTCTCACAAGAAGAGCATTGAGGTGCAGACACCAGGGGTGTATCGATGCCAGACACGGGGAGCACCCGTCAGTGACCCCATTCACCTCTCTGTATCCAATGGTGAGTAGTCTGAGCATGAGGGGATGGGGAGCACTTGTCTCCTCTGGCAATACTAGCCCTCTGGTGGGGGGGGACACTAGGTCAGTCCCAAGGTGCAGGAAACAAGGGCCACACTGGGGCCTATCTTAAGTCTCTGGAGCAGGTAGGGACCTGCATGGCACTATGCGAGAGATGCAGTAAGGCATGTCTAGCCCCAAAGGTCCCCTTACCCCCCTGCCACAGTGTGAGGCACAGTGTGAACATTTCTGTTTGTTTCTGAGACCAGCTCAGAAGAGCAAAAGGCTCCGAGGACCTGGAGTGCTGGACAGAGAACTTTAGGGGGTAGGGGAGCTCTGAGTAGTAAAAGAAACTCACCAAACAGGAAAGGTGAGTTTCCCTGGCAGGCCTAGCACAGATGGAGGATCTACTCTCAGTTGAACAGTGTGATGCTTCTCTGTGCCTCAGTGTCTACATCTGTAAAGAAGGGACAATAATAGTATGTATCTCTTTGACTGCTCTGAGGATTAAAAGTGAATTATGATTTGCTAAAGAATAAAAGCAGCAATTGAACTGAGCACTTACTCAAAGTTTTATTGCATACGTATATATGCGTACACAGGAGTCAGCTGAGAAACTGATTCTTGAGATGCTTGAAGAGTTTTAAAACAGGATAAGAAAAATAACAATAATTTGTTCATTAAGGTACAGGATTGCTGGGCATGGTGTTTCAATCCTGTAATCCCAGCACTTTGGGAGGCCAAGGCAGGCAGATCACCTGAGGTCAGGAATTCAAGACCAGCCTGGCCAACATGGTGAAGCTGTATCTCTACTAAAAATACAAAAAAAAAAAATATATATTAGCTGGGCATGATAGTGGGTGCCTGCCTATAGTCCCAGCTACTCGGGAGGCTGAGGCATGAGAATTGTTTGAACCCGGGAGGCGGAGGTTGCAGTGAGCTGAGATCATGCCATTGCACTCCTAGCCACAATTTGTATTCAGAATTTAAAGTACATCACTCAGTGTTCAGATTAGCACTTACACACACTTCATATTCATACTCTGTGGCCTCTTGTTTGGAAATTGTTGGTGATAGCAATAATTATACTGAGTACTATAGGAGTAATTACTGTTTACAGACAGTGCATGTGGATTATGCTTATTACTTGCAGGATTCTTTCTCAATGTACAACACTTAAAATGGCATCTGCTCTGTGCTAGGGCTATGTAACTGTGCTACAATGATCACAGGGTAATTATGGGGTGCTGTAGGAGATACCTAAGGCTGTCCTGGGGTGTCAAGGATGTTTTCTGGAGGAGATAAGGTCTAAGCCTAGACTTGCAGGAGAAGCAGGCCTCAACTTAAACAGGTGAAAAGAGTCTTCTTGGCTGAGGAAATAGCAGGTACAAAGGTCTTGGGCTCAATTCTCTCAACAGGGCCAATTGTCTCAACAGTTCAGTATGGCTGGAACTTAGCCTGTTAGGAGTGGAAGGTGAAGAAAGTAGAGAGGAAATGGGGCAGGAGTGAATACTGCCATGGTGAGGGAGAGGTAAGCAGGATCCAGTCAGGAAGACCCTGACACCATCCTAAAGGGGTTATAATTGATTCTTATGGTCAAAACTCTTTGAGGCTGGAGCCAAGTCTCTGGCATCTTTGCCTCACTGGCTAAGAGAAAGACCAGCCCTCCCCCTTCCTTCCCAGTCACCTACAAATATATCTTGCACTATGAGGCTACTGGGTGCCAACCACCAGGGAAGGCCTGTCTGCTCAGGAAAGCAGTGGGAGGCCAGGTGCGGTGGCTCAGGCCTGTAATCCCAGCACTTTGGGAGGCCAAGGTGGGCGGAGCACCTGAGTTCAGAGTTCCAGACCAGCCTGGCCAACATGGCGAAAACCTGTCTCTACTAAAAAATGCAAAAATTAGCTGGGCATGGTGGCGCGCACCTGTAATTCCTAGTTACTCAGGAGGCTGAGGCAGGAGAATCGCTTGAACCCGAGAGGTGGAGGTTGCAGTGAGCTGAGTTTGTGCCACTGCACTCCAATCTGGGCGACAGAGCAAGACCCATGTCTCAAAAAAGAAAAGAAAAGAAAGCTGTGGGAGATGGCGGGGAAGGGAGGGAGAGGAGTTATGGGCAGAAAGCAGGGAGGCTGTGAGAGTGGGAGATCTCCAGGGCTGGACTTTCTGTGGAGTCAAGCGTGTCTGTGGTGTCTGCTGCAGACTGGCTGATTCTGCAAGTGCCCTATACTCCAGTGTTCGAGGGCGAGCCGCTGGTCCTGCGCTGCCGCGGCTGGTACGACAAGGTGATCTACAAGCTTCACTACTACCATGACGGCCAGGCCGTGCGCTACTTCCACTCCAGCGCCAACTACACTGTGTTGCAGGCGCGCGCCAGCGACAGCGGGCGCTACCAGTGCTCGGGCACCATGCGCATCCCGGTGGAGAGCGCGCCCATGTTCTCCGCTAAGGTGGCTGTGACAGTGCAAGGTGGGAGAGACCAGGGGCCCCGGGAGGGAGGCAAACGAGCACTGAGAAATTCTGGGACAGGAGCTCGGCGGGAAAAGACGGGGCGGAAGTTCAAATAGCTGCCACTTGGCGGGTTTCTCTTAGATTACGGACGCTGTCTCCTCTCCTTCGCCGCGAAGGAGCGCTTGATCTGCAGCCTGCTTGGAGGCTGGTCCCTTTCCCCGACGCACACCCTGGCTTCTCACTCTGGCTGGGGACTCCCATATAAAGGGCAGCTCTGGCAGGGGCAGGGGGCACCGTAGACCTGGGACGAAGGAGCGACTCCCTAGCGTCCTGCAAGGCAGGCGCAGCGTCTCCTCTCCTAGGCTGCAGAACCCGAGCTGAGTGTCAGTCGGGATGTGACATGAAGCGTGGGGCCCGGTCCCTCCTCCTTTCAAGCTTTCCCCGTCCCTCGCGGACTCGGTCCCCCTGCCCCACGTTTCAGAAGGCTCCCCTTCCCCCTCCACGTGGACACACGGCCTCCTCCCCTGCCCCCCTTGGTCTGTGGGTCTGCAAGGAGCCCTCACGGGAAGCAGGAAGGAGCTGGGTCGTGGAGCGGTGGACGAACCCGCGTCGTTGCTCCCCGCCTTCTCTGCAGAGCTGTTCCGGGCGCCGGTGCTGAGGGTGATGGGTCCGCGGGAGGCCCGCGGCGCGACGCTGGGCGGGGTGGTGCTGCGCTGCGACACGCGCCTGCACCCGCAGAAGCGCGACACCCCGCTGCAGTTCGCGTTTTACAAGTACAGCCGCGCGGTGCGCCGCTTCGACTGGGGC
>NW_012116866.1:1711798-1716360 GCF_000951035.1 Colobus angolensis palliatus | reverse complement strand
CCCATCTCACACTCGCCACCCTCCTCCTCACCCTTCTTCCAGCCTTCCCCATCCCCGCCCACTGCCCCACGCCTCTCCCCCAGCCCCGCGCCGAGAAGAACCATGAAAGCTGCGCGTGACTGGGTGTGATACATTCACAGGTTCTCCCCTGGACCCGGCCTCCACCACCGCCCCACGAGCCGCAGCCTTGGCTCCTGGAAACAAGCCGCTTTTCTTCAGAAAGCCCCCGGTGTCCAGATCGGTCCCATCGGTCACCTCCGTCCCGAGCACCACTTCCACCCATCTGCAGTTCCCGGCGAGCGGCGCCCCGACTGCTGGGCCACCTGCCTGCGCTCCGCCAACGCCCTTGGAACAATCGGCTGGAGCCCTAAAACCCGACGTGGACCTTCTGCTCCGAGAAATGCAGCTGCTCAAAGGCATTCTGAGCCGGGTGGTCCTGGAATTAAAGGAGCCACAGGCCCTCCCGGAGCTCAGGGGTACGCCCGAGATCCCCACCTCTCACTTTGCTGTGAGCCTGGGAACCCCTGAGACCACTCCTGTGGAGAGGTGAGGTGGGGGGCTACCGTCCCCTCTGCAGGCTCATTCCTCCCTGGTCGCCTGCTTCCCCTCACGTGAAGTTCTTTCAAAGCCATCTGTTTGCATCCTTGTGTTTTGCTGTGGTTTTTAAAGGAGCGCCCACGAAGTGTAGTGGCTGACGATTTCAACCTCACACAGCAGTTTGTAACCACAAGCATTCTCTTTGAATTCTTACAGAATTCAGCAAGAATTAGAAACCTGCTATTTACTACATTGTGGTTTAACTTTGGAAGGGAATTTAATCACCCATAGCCCTTCAGATAAGCCTAGCCAGTACATATTTCAGCACAGGCAGTTTTTTTGGTATTTAAGTACATTGAGGTAACTGAGGACTTGATAATATTTTAGAGTCGAGGTGTAATTATTCATAATGAATTTACTCTGTTGATATTAAAAAGACGTTCAGTCCTATTACTGATGAGTTTACATCTTCAAATAAATCCTGGGTTCTATTTAGTTTTGGAGAGGGAAAGTTGTTTGTGTAGGCCTCCCATTGGCTGGTTAAAAGGATCAGAGTCTTTGGGAAGCTGAGGCGGGTGGATCACCTGAGGTCAGGAGTTCGAGACCAGCCTGGCCAACATGGCGAAACCCTGTCTCTACTGAAAACATAAAAATTAGTCAGGCATGGTGGCAGGCGCCTGTAATCCCAGCTGCTCGGGAGGCTGAGGCAGGAGAATTGCTTGAACCCGGGAGGTGGAGGTTGCAGTGAGCCGAGATCGTGCCATTTGCACTCCAGCCTGGGTAACAAGAGCAAAACTCTGTCTCAAAAAAACAAAAACAAAAAACAGGCAGAATTCTATTAGAATCACCTGGGTGCACCCCCTGCCCCAATGCAGCTAGACAGACTGATGGGCTGTGGTAGCAGCAGGCAGACTCTCTTAACCTTAGCCATATATTAAATAAGTGTACCATTTGCATTGAGAAATCTTTTTGAAGAAACTTTAAGACAAATCCTCAAAATCGAGTTCTCATTCTTAGCAACTTTTTTCGTAATAGCCTTTCCAACATGAATACACCAAGATATGCACATGCACAGATCAGTATGCCATCCTGCATGATGACTTTACTGTCACTTAGTTAAAAGAAGAAAAGCAAGAAGCCATTTCAATTGCAATTTCATGGTTATGTTCCTGGAAAGTCCCATTTTGATGCATTTTCCCATCTGCCTACTGGAGCCATCAATCCTCTGCAGGGCTAGTGTGACTTGTCCTCAGGAGACCTCGTTCTCATCAGGTCCATACCATTCTTAAGTTTCACTATTAAGGCTTAGAGCTGTAACAACTATACTCTCTCATCCTTTACTTCTGCTTGATAGATGTTCAGTCACAATCCCATTTTCCATTTCTTTCTGAGTGATTAACCAGAATAATATCAACAGCTTTCATCCTATTCTTCTAAATATTGTTCTTCACCATATTATTATTACAAAGCCACTAAAATTATACAGAGAGGCAGGCAGGTGCACACATAAATTACGATGCAATGTGATAAGTGCTCTATGAAACATGATAGGAATTCAGAGAAGAAAGTTGAATTTTTAAGGAAGAGCAAGAATTACCACATGGAGATGTGAGAAAGATTGAGGGTATGGCAAGTAGGCTGAGGATGCATATACACAGAGAAATGAAAGAATGTAGCATGTTTATGGAGCTGCAAATAATTGGGAGTGGTTGGAGAATTATGTATGTTTATGTGTATGCGTGTAGGTGTATTTTAGGGAGGAGGTGGCAGAGATGAATATGGGGAAGTAGGAAGCAATCAGAACATGAAAGTCTTGTTAAGAAGTGCTTTAGCCTGTTGGATACGTGGGATGGCTATCTGAAAGCATTCCTGACATGAAGGCAGCAGTATGTCTAATTGGAGGAAATGCTAACTTAAAATTAGACAAGAAGAATCAAACTTATCCCAGCGGATCTTTCTTAACTCGGAGGAGGTATGTCCAGGTCCCTGTAATTCAGTACTGGGGTCCCGGTCTACAAGGGCCTTTGTGGCTCTGATTTCCAGCTTTCTGATATAGGCTCATCTCACTTTTCAGAACTGTCTTCCAAGGCAACATTTCCTAGTTAACTGCATTCTATTTCAGTGACCAGGCTCTTTTCCCCTTCTGATTTTGTTTCCCTGAGATTTCTGCCTTTTTTATTTTTTTGAGACGGAGTCTCCCGTCTCGCTGTGTTGCTCAGGCTGGAGCTGTCTCTGCTCACTGAAATCTCTGCCTCCCAGGTTCAAGCGATTCTTCCGCCTCAGCCTTCCTAGTAGCTGGGATTATAGGCACCCGCCATTATGCCCGGCTAGTTGTTTTATTTTTGTAGAGAGGGGGTGTTGCGGGAAGGCAGGGACCTCGAACGGGAGGAACTGGCTGAAGCTGCGGCAGAAGAACATAAATTGTGAAGATTTCATGGACATTTATTAGTTCCCCAAATTAATACTTTTATAATTTCTTACACCTGTCTTTACTGTAATCACTGAACATAAATTGTGAAGATTTCATGGACATTTATTAGTTCCCCAAATTAATACTTTTATAATTTCTTACACCTGTCTTTACTGTAATCTCTGAACATAAATTGTGAAGATTTCATGGACATTTATCACTTCCCCAATAAATATCCTTGTTATTTCCTATGCCTGTCTTTACTTTAATCTCTTAATCCCGTCATCTTCCTTGTAAACTGAGGAGGATGAATGTCGCCTCAGGACCCTGTGATTGTGTCAACTGCACAAATTGTTTGTAGAGCATGTGTGTTTGAATATGAAATCTGGGCATCTTTAAAAAAGAACAGGATAACAGTGATGTTCAGGGAACAAGAGAGGTAACTTTGAACTGACCGCGGGTGAGCCAGACAGAAACAGAGCTATATTCCTTCTCTTTCATAAGCAAATAGGAGAAATATCGCTGAATTCTTTTTCTCAGCAAGGAACATCCCTGAGAAAGAGAATGCGCCCTGAAGGTAGGCCTATAGACGGCCCCTTTTAAGGCGTCCCGTCTTTTATAGTCGAAGCCGAAGGGATGAAATAAGCCCTGGTCTCCTGTAGTGCTCCCAGGCTTACTAGGATGGGAAAATTCCCACCTAATAAATTGTGGTCAGGCCGGGCGCGGTGGCTCAAGCCTGTAATCCCAGCACTTTGGGAGGCCGAGATGGGCGGATCACGAGGTCAGGAGATCGAGACCATCCTGGCTAACACGGTGAAACCCCGTCTCTACTAAAAATACAAAAAACTAGCCGGGCGAGATGGCGGGCGCCTGTAGTCCCAGCCACTCGGGAGGCTGAGGCAGGAGAATGGCGTGAACCCGGGAGGCGGAGCTTGCAGTGAGCTGAGATCCAGCCACTGCACTCCAGCCCGGGCGGCAGAGCGACACTCCGTCTCAAAAAAAAAAAAAAAAAAATTGTGGTCAGACAGGTTACCTACTGTCAAACCCTGTTTCCTGATAAGGTGTTATCAATGACAATGTGTGCCCGAAACTTCGTTAGCAATTTTCATTTCTCCTCCTCCGGTGGTCCTGTGATCTGGCCCTGCCTCCCTTTGCTTTGTGATATTTTATTACCTTGTGAAGTATGTGATCTCTGTGACCCACACCCTATTCGAGCACTCCCTCCCTTTTTAAAAATCGCTAATAAAAACTTACTGATTTTATGGCTTGGGGAACATCAGGGATCCTGCCGACATGTGATGTCTCCCCCGGACACCCAGCTTTAAATTTCTCTCTCTTGTGCTTTTTCCCTTTATTTCTCAACCCAGCCGAGACACTTAGGAAATAGAAAAGAACCCATGTTAAACATCGGGAGCGGGTTCTCCCGATAAGGGGTTTTCACCGTGTTGGCCAGGCTGGTCTTGAACTCCTGACCTCAGGTGATCCACCCACCTCAGCCTTCTAAAGTGCTGGGATTAGGGACGTGAGCCACTGCGCCTGGCCGGTTTCTGCCATCTTGATCTAGACTGGAAGTGACGAACATTAGTCGCAAGAGGCTTAGTAATCAAAGAATCTC
>NW_012116866.1:1704550-1711192 GCF_000951035.1 Colobus angolensis palliatus | reverse complement strand
TTTGTAGTTTTACTGAAAGCACGGGAACCAATAGATAACTGCTAAATGTATAAACTAAATATGTTAACCAATTGTAATGCTGTAACCTAAAGAATTCCCTTGTTCCTCTGTAACCTTACAAGTCCTGTTTACATCGGGCTATAAAAAGCGAGCGCACGCATTGTTCGAGGCCCTCTTGTATGTTGTAAAATGGAGGGACCAAGTTCGAATTTGCATTAAAGATCCTTGCCACTTGGCTTTGACTCTGGACTCTGGTGGTCTTCTTCAGGGAATAAATGGTCTGGGCATAACACTTGTTCTTGTTTTGCCATCTACTTCCATTTAGAACTAGGATGTGGGGGGATAGGGAAGAACAAGAACTTTTTGGTGAGAATGAAAATCATTCATGACTCAACTTTCCTGTGTGGGGGAGAGGAATTGACTTCTATGACCTGTAGACTCCACTGTCTTCTTCGTGCACCCCAGCTTTTAAAGAGGAGGGCAGGATCAAGATGATCTTCTAAGATATCTGTTATTGATCTCCCAGGAAGACCTGCATTAAGGAAATACAGCTTCATCTTCATCCCTTCTGTTTGAGATTCCAGCAAGCATTTAGGGAAAACAGAAGGCTAGCTAGCCCAGGTTGTCCAAGGGGACTCTCAGAGCTCATTCCCAAACAGCAGGGATGGCAGAAAAATGCTGGAGAAACCTAGGGAGGAATCTGCTTCTCTCTGAGCCTCTCATCAGTTCTGTGTCTCAGACTTAGGCTGCAAATTCTAATCCTGCTGCTGTCCATACCAGATGCCAGACAAGGAACCCAAATGTCCTCTATCAGAGAGCAGAAAAAATCCTGTCGCGTTCCCTTTGGATTTCGGCCTTACTCTTTCATTCTCTGCTCCCTGAGTCCCAGTTTTTACTTGACCTTACACTATGGAAGGGGGATCTCTTTGGGTTTGTAAACCAAAATTAAAATTCTAACCCCCCCATAGACCAAATGGACCCCCCTCACAGCCAAGAAGATTTCAAAGAAACCTGAAAAACTAGTTTAGGCCATGAAGGGAAGTGGGTATCGGACATGCCTTATTATTCCCTTTCGCTTTTGGAGTTTAGCAAAACTGACCAGCATAACATTAAAATAGAGATCCTAAGACTGACAGAACTGACTCTGTAGCAATAAAAGACCAACTCCAACCTGACTCTGAAAATCAAAGTATTTTACCCCAAACTATATTTATTTGACATATTTTGAAATGGCCCTACAACGTTGTCTCTTGTGAGGGAAATTTACGTTCTGTAGAGAATCCTCCTCCCTCACCAGGTCTTTTCTCGATCCGGAAGAGATGTAACTAAGAGTCTGACATCTTTTAAGGTCAGATAAGAGACATTCACCATCTATTCTCTCTGAAGCCTGGAGGTTTCATCTACATGAGAATAACCTTGGCTTCCGTTACAACCACTCCCTTCCCTTAACTGAAGCTGACTTCAATTCTTCAGGCATAGCTTAACCCTTTCAACTAATTGCCAGTCAGGAAATCTTTTAATCCACCAATTACCTAGAAGTCACTCCCTCAACCTGACTTTGAGATATCTTGCCTTTCCAGGCCAAGCCAATGTATACCTTACATGTATTGACTTATGTCTTTGTTTGTAACTTCTGTCTCCCTAAAATGCATAACATCAATCTGTAGCCCAACCACATTAGGCACATGTTCTGAGGAACCCCTGAGGCTGTATCATGGGCTATGGTATTTAGCCTTGGCAAAACAAACCTATGAATTGATTGAGACCTGTCTCAGATGATTTTTGGTTTATAGGTTTCACACTCATGGCTTTTTTCCTAAGAGATTGAATTAAATCCTCTAGGTTAAAGTCCAAACTTCCTATCACAGCATATTGAGCCCATGCATCATATATTGTGGCCACACTAACCACCTGCCCTTTCCCCAACACACCACCACCTTTCATGACTTTATTTTTGTATATATTTTTGCTTTGACCTTTATAGGAGGGCTGCACAGGCCTTCTGAGCCCAAGATTCCTCATTTGCAAAGTGAGGGAAATAATAGTAACCTCACAGGGAGAGACAGACAAACAGATCCTTTCATCATTAAAGGTTTTAAAACAGTTGGTAATAAGAAGCACGGAGGAGAGATACTAAGCCCAATGTGGGGGTCCAGGAATCAACTTCCTGCCAGTCCCCACTGATAGGCTATTTGTTTTGAAACTTGTGCTGTTTTAAATTATGTTGCAATGAATATCTTTACATCTGTATCTTTATGCACATATCTGAATATGTCCGTAAGATAAATTCTTGGATGTAGAATTGCTGCATCGAAGGATATGGGTCCTTTTAGAATTTTAATAGATAGTTGCAAATTATTTCTCAAAGAGAATGTACCAATTTGTGCTTCTACTAATTATGAAGGTGAAAGCTTGTTTCTCTTACCTTGGTCAAGAGAGCACATTATTGTACTTTTACTTTTAATTACACCCACGAAAACCTTTTGACTCTTTATCCAGTGTTGAGTGTCCCTAGTCAGATCCTGATAGATTTACTATCCTGTGCCATACAGCAGTCCAGTGGTACAGTCCCCCAAGGGTCAGTGCACTTATTTGTAATACTAATCCATCCAACTCCTGAATTCCTGGCTAGCTGTTCTGTAGTTAGCTCAAAGAACTGCACTTCTGACTATACTTCCTTATTAAATACACATTTTCTGTCCATTAGAGCTCTTATTCCAAGCTAGATCATTGTAGTCCTTGGTGAGATTTTCAGCATGTACTATAGTTAGCCCATATTGGTTTAGTTTGTTCCCCAGTCACTCTACCTGTAAAGATAATTGGTTTCAATGTTTGACATTCTACTTATAGTAAGAATCCTCATATAAATGTACATGCCTGATAGAGTTGAGACTAAATAATTGGTACAACACACTACTATCTTTTTCAGTTCAAAGGCATCAGTCTCATTGCAGTGTAGGAGATGACCATTCTCTCCTCTCTTAACAGTAAATATACCCTAGTGTATCATGTTAAGTTGTAATAGCCAAGCTAATTAGCTTTGGGCCTACAGATGGCAGAGTTGTACAAAGTTAAGAGTCTTGACTCAGGAGTCAATAGACTTGGGTTCGAATGTTGCTTTTACTACTTAACAGCTGTGTAGCTTCGGGCAAGATACATTGTCTCTGAAATTCTGTCTCCTCTTTCGTAAAACAGAATGATAATAGTATACGCCTATAGAATTGCTAGAAGGATTAAATGAGATTTGTAAGTAGTATAACTAATACATAACAAAGCAGTAAATTGTTATTATGACTGTAATTCATTGAATCTAAAATGATATTAATTATAGGATGCACCATTAAAGAAAACACTAAGAAAAGGGAAAGCACGGCCAAATAACTACACGATATCTTTTTGACTTAATAAAAGTAGAAAGCATAAATAATGAATAAACAGGGAAACATATGTGAAATAAATTGGGTAAGATACCTCTCAAATGTTTTTACATTCAGAATCTGACTTTTCTGAATCACTTTCCAACTCAGATTTATCAGTGCCCATGTTTCCTCACTCCTGTGATGTCTTCTTTTCTATGAAAAGCATGGGAAGTGCAGCATTTCTTAAAAGAAGTCATAAAAAAGTAACAGTCAATTGTTGCCAGACTTTTAAACTGGTTTTATAATTATCTGGAGCTAACTTGCTTTTGACTTCTGCTTCAGGAATGTTGCTACACAAGTCTGATTCACCACCGGCCCCATTTTCCCCACAACTAACAGTTGCTTCACTATAGTCTCTAGAAATTTTCTCCAAGCTGCTTACACCATTTTGTAAATTTTGATGCTGGCACTTTAATGTTCATATTTATATAAGCAATGAAAACCATAACAAGACAACAATTATTGGATACATCATGATTTCAGAGATGTTAAAATATAGAATATAAAAAATATATATAATATAAAATTATTATAAAATCTTAGAATAAAAAAAACAAACTTGAGCTCTAGGCAAACAAACTTCAAAATGTCTAGAAAAAAAAGTTACATATAGTCCTACATGTGACCAGAGACTAAAGGTAGACATGTTTCAGGATGAATTGGAGGTCCTCAAAAATCTGAAGGGGAAAGTAAAAACTGTTTAGTTCAACTAAAAAGCCATTTATTGATATGCTTCAGGGTGGGCATGGTGGCTCATGCCTGTAATCCCAGCACTTTGGGAGGCCGAGGCGGGCAGATCACCTGAAGTCAGAAGTTTGAGAGCAGCCTGAGCAACATGGTGAAACTCACTCTCTACCAAAAATGTAAAATTAGCGGGGCATGGTGGCATGTGCCTGTAATCCCAGCTATTTGGGAGGCTGAGGCAGGAGAATTCCTTGAATCTGGGAGGCAGAGGTTGCAATGAGCCGAGATCTCCCCGTTGCATTCAAGCCTGGGCAACAAGAATGAAACTCCGTCTCAAAAAAAAAAAAAAAAAAAAAAAAGCTTCTAAACTTTTCCTGCCATGTGGCCACACAGCTGTACTCGAGTTTTTGTGAGAATGTGGCCTTCATTACTTCCCAAGGACAGCCCACTCTATCTTTGGACAGCTCTAGAAATTAGAAAGTTCTTCCTTACTATAATGAGCAAAATGATTTTGTTGTAACTTCTACTCACACTGTACTCCCTTATGTTACACAGAACAAATCTAATTTCTGGTCCTCTTGACAGACCTTCAGATAACTAAAGACACTGCTTAGCTCATGCCTGTGTTTTCTTAAAGGTATATTCTTTCATTCAAAAAAAATTTTTTTCCTCAGAGTTTTTAACTTTTTCAAATTTGGAATTCCTTCTCCATCCTGGCCTTTAAATTTCTTTCTTCCTTTTTTTTTTTTTTTTTTTTGCTGTTAACTTATTTTTATTTTATTTTTATTATACTTTAAGTTCTGGGATACATGTGCAGAACGTGCAGGTTTGTTACATAGGTATACATGTGCCATGGTGGTTTGCTGCACCCATCAACCTGTCATCTACATTAGGCATTTCTCCTAACGCTCTCCCTCACCTTGTCCCCCACCCCCTGACAGGCCCCGATGTATGATGTTCCCCTCCCTGTGTCCATGTGTTCTCATTGTTCAACTCACTTATAAGTGAGAACATGTGGTGTTTGGTTTTCTGTTCTTGTGTTAGTTCGCTGAGAATGACGGCTTCTAGTTTCATCCATGTCCCCCCCTCCTGCTTTTTTTTTTTTAATCCCATGTCTCCAGTTTTAAAATTTGGGACCCATGACTGACTTACCATGTTCCTCAGATGGATGTGTCCAGGGAGAATAAGGCAGGAAGGCAGGGTTTTATTTTTATTTTGTACAATTAAACAATTGTACTTGTGACAGGATGTCAAAAACGATATTTCAAGATACAGTGGACATGAAATTCTGAAGCTGGATCATCATATGCAGAATTTACAAAGGAAATGGTTGAGGATCTGTTCCTTGACTTTTGGACTCTGAAATCATGTCAAGGGATAAAAAGGGGCCAGGATATGGAGAGGAGAGAGGATCTGTGAAACAATTTATTTGCCATATTTCCCCTTCAAGCCTAATGAGAGAGATACCCATGGAATCACCCAGGTAGGTCTGAAATGTGTTCTCTGTAGTAGGGAGATACAGGGAACTGGGACTGACTTAGGCTTGAGAAAGCTAAAGTGAGCTATGGTGGTAGGATAGAAGAGCCTGTTTGAGGATTAGCCAGCCCTACAAAAGATCCAGAAGCCACACCTATATGTATTTCTGTGGCCTATTAAAAACATGGTGCTTGCTGGGCACAGTGGTGCATGCCTGTAGTCCCGCCTCCTCAGGGAGCTGCAGCAGGAGGATCGCTTGAGCCCAGGAGTTCTGGGCTCTAGTACACTATGCCCATTGGGTATTCATACTAAGTTCGGGATCAGTGTGGTGATCTCCTGCGAGCAGTGGACCACCAGATTGCCTAAGGAGAGGTAAATGGCCCAGGTGAGAAATGGAGCAGGTCAAAACTCTGTGCTAAAATGAGATAACACCTGAGAATACCCACTGCATTCCAACCTGGGCAACACAGAAAGACACTGTGTCTTTATAAAAAGAAAGAAACAATAACAATAAAATTAAGAAGAAAGAGACCTGGTATGGGGTTGCCTTGGTTCCTGTACTATAAGATTACCAGGAGGGGTAGACAAAGGCACCAAAAAGCTGGAGTTGCATCTATATTCCTAGGGGCAGACGAAAGAGGTGCAACAGAACACCTGGAGGAGACATGCATCTGCCTTGAGCACAATACCATAAGGAAACAAATCCCAGAAATAAACATCCAAAAAAGTCTACAGAAATGCTCGTGGGAGAACAAGTTAGCTTTAGCCACCTGCCTGAAGGGGTTGTTGGAACCGAACTCTCGATTCCCTCCTGGGCAGGGGTCGTCGCGAAGGATCACCGACACGAAGTTCACAGCAGAGAGTTATTTATTACTAGCGCGCTAGGGTCCCAAGCTTTAAGTTGGTCCTGGGACCCCGACTGCTTGTTACAGGCTGTTTATATATGCTAACACAAGTTCAAACACAGCTTATGGCGCGAAATTCAAACAAAGCTTAAGGCGTAAAATGATTGGGTCTAGCTATAGCCTGAGCAAGGGGTCTTGGTTTAATTGGTTAGAGCAGG